>NC_051407.1:14822430-14822601 GCF_015228065.2 Penaeus monodon
TCCCGTCCCCTTTCCTTTTGTTTATCCCATCTTCCAAAGTTATCCACATCTTTTTGGGGCCGGCCACCATCGCGGCCCGCCTCAGCCTTTTGACCTACTCTCCCCCTCGCCTGTGCATTTGTGGCCGCCTTTTCCCACCCGTCCGGGTATCTCCGCCCATTATCTTCCCCG
>NC_051407.1:14825301-14825572 GCF_015228065.2 Penaeus monodon
GCCATTTGTATGTACAGATTTGGATATATTGGCCAAATGCACGCACCACTTTTTTCTTCTGTCAACCTAGGATATGTATCACTTTCATCTTTGAGGCTTAGTGTTGTAGACATAACGTCAAAATCATCTGACTTAATGGATCAGAGCAAACAGAAGACATCACAATAATGATGCTTCAAAACGAAACTTTTGATGCAGTGCAAATAGAGAAAATCTTGGAAAATACTCGATTCTCAAGAATCTATGAAGCATCACGTTTTCTTGTGATTGA
>NC_051407.1:14825627-14825809 GCF_015228065.2 Penaeus monodon
CTTATACATCCACACAACACACAGACAGTTTAGAGAGAGAAGAAATGCATGAAGACATCCTTGTTCGTCAGTTCCTATACAGAGTCACTGGGCCTCTTGTGGATCGCATTATGTAGGACCTTAGGCTTCGCTCCTCTCCTGCGGTGAATTGTACGTGTTTTAGCCTACGGGGGGGGGGGGGT
>NC_051407.1:14826314-14827014 GCF_015228065.2 Penaeus monodon
ACGCTCGCCATCCACATACTGTGTGCAGTCTACACGTTTTTGGAATACATACACATACGATATCATGAATAACTTTATTAGCAAAGTTAAACAATCTGCGATTATGCAAATGCGGCAGACACTGAGCGTACAAAAATTTCACTTAACGTCACGTCGTACTCGTTTTTTTTTGTTTGTTACGTATTACAGTGTACAATTACAATGTCCACTTATTACGGACAGCTTGGGTTCGTATAATGCAACTTGTATTCTTCGGGTTACTATAAATGGCTTCTGTAGTGATCACTTAATCCCTTTACAAGCGTGCATTAACTGATAATTAATTTAATCCTGATATTCGCGTCCCCATGAACAGACCAAGGAGATGCCTTCTCTCCCCCCAGGATCTACAAACTGCTAATTGCTAAGGCAGCCGACCATTCAAACAAGGCTTCAGAAACGGCTCCTTCGTTTCCCATGCATTTCAGTCCCAATCAGGACATAATTTGGAATCTCATGCATTGGTGTAAAGGTTCAGAAACCTCCTGCTGTTCGGTGCATGAAATGGTTGAATTAGCGACGGACATTTTTTAGATTTATAGTTCAGTGCAGTATTTTTATTTCAAAATAATAGTGGTAGTAATAATAAGATTCTGTTATACTGGAGGTTTTATTATCAAAACTATTTTGCTGCTGCACTTGTAAAATACCAGGTGGAATA
>NC_051407.1:14827472-14827729 GCF_015228065.2 Penaeus monodon
ATTCTTCTGTGCCTTTTCAGTCAATAAAGGCTTCTTCTTGGCCCGACAATAATTTAAACCACCCTCCAGAGGTCTTCTCCTCACTGTCTTACCAGCCCATTGGCTAGAGTGTTGCTTCCAACTTGTGATGCAGCCTTTGTAATGACTGTCCCCCCTTTTCCGTGTCTTCTTTTTCCTGCCTCTGCCTTCCCTGTCTTTCACTGTTTCTTTTTTGTGCTTTTTAACTATCTCCTGCACAGTCGATCTTGCTATTTTTA
>NC_051407.1:14827821-14828324 GCF_015228065.2 Penaeus monodon
ATAGGAGCGAGGTTTTCATATCAAAATGCATGAGTTTTGCCATAGGAAAACTCTCTGAAGGGAATTCAGGTCCTAATGTATAATTTGCACAGCAGAATAACCGAAGATTAAAATTTTAATTGGAAAACCCCCAAATTCTACCACAGATATGTACATAGTTGTGGTAATCTTGCATTCGGCAGTTCAGTTCCCGAATAGCATTTTTATCATATAAAAGTGAGATCAACACACTGGCTTTTCTACTTTTCAGAGTTAAGCAAGAACAAAGTCAACATTGCAGAAATTTATCAAAAACTTGCGGTGGACCTCCTCCTAATCCTCGTGGTATGAGTGAGGATGTACTTACGTCTGTTATGATGATACAACTGATACATGTATAGAATATATTATGCTTAGTTGGTCGCTATATTTTCGATATACTTTGAACTGTGATATGAAATATTTGTTTTAGTTTCTCAGATTTATATATTCTTTGAATTATCTTATCTTTATACTACCCAGTC
>NC_051407.1:14828366-14829095 GCF_015228065.2 Penaeus monodon
TTTGATGTCTATTTTCCCACATTCAACCTGAAAATTACTTATTTCATTTATTTTTCCTTATAATAATGACTACAATTCTTAGTGACATACAGACCACACTGATAAGTATATATAAAGGCATAGTTCCATTGAAGGCACTTTTTTGCTTCATATAAAAGTGTTTATGCAATGGTCGTGCAACAATGTTTCCTCTTCGCACTTGTTCCGTAACACTACCTTCTGCAAGAATTTCATATTGCATGCTTTCGACATCATGTTCACCCCCATGTTCAAGCGGGAGCACTTTCATCATGGCGATATTATAAACATGCAATTATTATGTTTGTTGCATTGACCAAGCTTGTCCTTTCAATAGAGTTCTTAGTTCTTATATGGGATGCATTATATTTATGAGTCATTCTATATACTTCCATTCTTTTTCTGAGTTATGAGTCAGCAATGGAGCAAAATAGACTTGCAAGCATGCCCACTATCACCCAGGAGAAAGCCTCGACGAATCCCGGATTCCAATCTGCCGCGAAGTCTAAATGCTGTAAAAATCCGGGAGTCGTATGCACTGCCAGGCGAGCCACCGACCGGATCCGTGAATTTGAGGGAGACATCGCAGACAGCCATCACGGTTATGGACTTCCAGCCTTTTCCACGACGGTATAACTCAGGGTTTCGTCCTCTTGGGCTCTGAAGGTGTGATTATTGATGGTGATGAGTTAAATGCGTGATTTAGCGAAG
>NC_051407.1:14830926-14831400 GCF_015228065.2 Penaeus monodon
TAAAAGTGCGATGATGATAATAAAGAAAAACAGCATAAACGACCTAATGGAATTCAAATATACAATTTAATTAATTGTTTACATAGATTTTGATAATGTTTGTTTTCACTAACGTAAAGGTCTGCAAGTGTTCAATTACTGTCCGAGACGGGAAGTGCATATTTCAAATCCCTTCAAAGTAAATATTTGTTTTGCTTGTTGCGTGTATGTGTAAGCAATGTGACAATGCATGTTAATTTATATATTGATTTATCCAGCTTGAATTACATTAAATATATCTTCAAGCAGTGTTCTTAGTCTCGATTAGGATCACGATTCTAACTCAGACTGTAGATGTATGAAGTATATATCATTTTGGTATTTTCCAACAGTCAGGTTGCACATCAGTGAAGCGATATCTGTTACGTTTAGCCGAATGTTTCCGTCCACTCTTGCTTTCAAAAAAGGCTATAGGAGCCGGGTAAGGACATTATT
>NC_051407.1:14832589-14832867 GCF_015228065.2 Penaeus monodon
TAACGGGATATCGTTGGAATACCGCCTTGTATGTGACCATCTTCAGGAATTCATGGAAGGTCATGATCCTTTTCCTTGTGTCTAACCCATTTATGTAATCAGCCCTGCAAAGATCACGATTCTAACTCAGATTGTAGATGTATGAAGTATATATCTTTTTGAAATTTTCCAACAGTCAGGTTGCACATCAGTGAAGCGATATCTGTTACGTTTAGCCGAATGTTTCCGTCCACTCTTGCTTTCAAAAAAGGCTATAGGAGACGGGTAAGGACATTATT
>NC_051407.1:14832980-14833094 GCF_015228065.2 Penaeus monodon
TGGCCATCATGATCTTAGTCACTGGAAATGATGATTCCAAGACGTCATACAAGTCATCACTCAACACTGCCTAGAAAGAGATCCACTATCATTATCCTCAGCATCAATCGATGC
>NC_051407.1:14833330-14833500 GCF_015228065.2 Penaeus monodon
GGGATTATAACCATCTACTGAAATACAATGTTCGCATATCGACACAACAAAGAAGGCCTAATTGTATATCTAGGCCCCAAAGTTGGTAAGAAAGTTAACTCAGATTAAAGATAGAGGGCGAGAGGAATGATCAAATGCACTGCCTCGTAAGTAGACGTGAAAAATAACCA
>NC_051407.1:14834220-14834366 GCF_015228065.2 Penaeus monodon
TATGTGTGTGTGTCTGTAGTTATTTGCTGACTACTGGCTTTTCTTCTCGCTTTTTTCTCACATTTGGCCGAGTCCCCCGAGACCAACTGCTCCTGTCTGTTTCAAGCTTCTTGTCACTGTCAGTAATTTCCAAAGACTCTGGTTAA
>NC_051407.1:14834586-14834650 GCF_015228065.2 Penaeus monodon
CGTCCCAATCTCCTACCATTAGTGACCAGACGTTCGCACACATCTGTTCTTGCATAATGGATAT
>NC_051407.1:14837187-14837722 GCF_015228065.2 Penaeus monodon
AGTGCTCGAGGTCATGCAAGCCTTCCCGTGGGACCGCGACATGCTGACCTTCACGGACGCCGTGTCGCTGGCGTTCCCGTCGTTCCTGCGCTGCGACATGGACCGTGAAGCACACCTGGTCGGCATCAGGAGCCGCTACTACGGCTGCTTCCACAAGGAGGCCACGCTGTATGCGGCCGCCTTCATGCTCACCGGCGTCTTGGTGGTGCACCTGAGCCTGCTGACTTTACTGCACCTGCTGTACTTGCTGACCTTCCTGCCGACCCCCTATGGACGCCGCCACCTCATCACCTCCGGCTACAAGTACGGGCCGGAGAGACATTTCAATGGCCAATTCTCGCTCGGCGACTTGATGGTGCTGGAGATGAGCAAGGCCTACCTGGACGGCCGCCAGTACGAGGACTTCTTCACTTACCTGCACAGTGAGACTAGAGGGCGCTGGGTGGTGAGGCGCTGATCAAACCCACGCGCTGATCAAAGCGCAGTCGCGGTAGTGCCCAGCGTGGACACAGGTTGAGGACTATTTCAAAAGAAG
>NC_051407.1:14838211-14839160 GCF_015228065.2 Penaeus monodon
TAATTTAGGAAATTCTATGAATCCTTAGTATGGTGTTAAATCCTACTTTACTTCTTCCAGGTTTTTGCTGTAGCCTTAGAGTTATTTAGTACAATTCATTGGTTCCAAACCGGATACGACGGTTCCTTGGCGTTCCATAGACGATACTTGGCGAAAGGCAATATTCCATTTTGTCTTTGAATTTTGTTATTCAGTCGTGAGGTGAGTTTCATGTTTGATTTGGGGCCATGCTATATATGATATTTTGATGGAGTAGCAATAAATCGTAGAGCAGAATAAGGAATGATACAATGGGAAATCCACGTGGTAGGAGGGGATGGCATCAGGAAAACTCTCAGTGGAAAGGACTACGTGCGTATAGGGAACATTCATTGAAAATAAGTAAATAAAACCACTGATCAAAGTAAGGTGTTAACTTGTAACGGCAAACTGATAATTTCATATACGAATGTATAATGTAAAATGAAGATTAAGTCGTTGTCTTCACCCGCAGGAAACCTCGGGGAGAAAGAACTTGAATCGGCATTTCTGCCCGACAATCCTATTGTGTTCTCCGTGCTTTGTTCACTACAATTACGTCATGCACACAGACACCCTTACGCAAGACTTTCAGTACACCGTTGAAAGCTTAAATATCACAGGTATCGCGACTGATTTTCACCTGAATTTTATGACGGATAAGATTAAGGAATACTCTCACGAATGATATTACAAAAATATTCCTTTATGATTTATGAGCGAGATATACATAATCTTAAAGGAAGACTTTCTCACCAATAACTTCAAACTTCCGCCATGCATACACGTGTATTATGATGTGTACATTGGAAAATAAAATAAATGTTAATAGAGTGAAAGCCGATTTCTAAATTACAAAAGGATGTAGGGGATGTTACACTCATTAATTATTACAGTAAGAAGGATTTTCAAAAGTACAGTGAAATGAAAT
>NC_051407.1:14839620-14841842 GCF_015228065.2 Penaeus monodon
TTCTAAATTCCAAAAGGAAATGTTTTTCTATCCAAAACTAAATAATTACTACTGTAAAAAGGAATTTCAAAGGTACAGTTTCCCCATGATAATACATTGTTTCTAAAGCTATACATTGCAATCAAACACCGGAGCACGTAAGCATGGCTTCAAACCTGGAAATACCAAGCAATTCGTGGCTACAAAGGTTCTGGGCAGAATTATGTGTTTTAAGCATATTCCGTATTTATTACTAAAAATATTTATTGCATATAGGCAGATCAGTGGTAGTGGAATGCCATAGAAGGGTTTCAAATTCAGGAGACTTAATGATTTAATTGATAGAATTACATGTTTCAGGCAGTAGCGTATGTGTATGTAGCGAGAGATATAAGACATTATGAGAGAGCAACCCATTTTCTCTTCTAGTTTTAGACTGTACTGGAAGTTCCAGAATTTTCTGTTTAATAAAAGATGAATTTTCAATGCATCAGTAATAATCACCATACTAATACCATGATCATGGACAAATTGACATTTACGTCAGAGGTATTATTCGGCATAAAATATTTAAAACAGTAGAATACGTTAGCTTAAGTACTGTTATACCATTGCAGTAACACAGATGAAAATGGTCGTAAAACTAATAAATACTACTTATTTCAAACTACCGACACTCTCTGGTACCAACGTCAAACCATCATTAACGAGAGCACTCCTTAGCAAATGAGATACCTCTCCCACAGTCTTTGGCCCCTATCTTAGAACGGGAAGAGGTTTTATTTGTGAAGTTCAGGTATTCTGTGTTGTATATCTTTTACCAACACAACACAAACAGCCGTGCAGAGTTTCAGTGCTCCTACCAGATATAATATAAAGTTTTTACAGGCACAGGAAACTTCAGGCATACGAATCATGAAGAAGAAGCAGAAGCCTGATCCTAAGGATGAAGTAGATAATTATAGTACTCTTCATAATATGGGAATGAATGACTTTTCGTTTTAGTACGAAGGTGAACTCATTTAGTTTTGTATAACGTTGTGTTTTAGAATAGAGAAGAACCTACCACTAGTTAGTAAACAATCTACAAGTAGATTGCTTTTACTGGTGATCTCCAAGTGTTAAGGAATTTCTGTTGTGTACCGTGAAAGGCACATAGCACAAGTGTTGATTTTTGTGGTTCACTGTATATTGGACGGTAGAAAAGTTGTAAAAAGCAAACTTCAATTGACTGACCTCTTCAGTTTTTGTAGGCATAGTTATTGCAGTTTGCAGAGGTTTCTAAATTTTTATTGTACTTATCTGGCATTGGCCAGACTTTATTAAATTGCAATGTAGCCCGTGAAAAGCTATACTATTTATAAAATTTAGTCTTCATCAGTATATATTACGTGACATTTGGAAGCAGAGAGATTTTTTCTCTAACTTGATATTTCAATTTAGTTATTTTTTAAATATTTCTCTCACATATGATTGCAGCAACATCAGAACATTTGGTGGATACCAGAACAACATCGCAAAATGTCATGCACAGAACAAGACAGATAGACTGCAATATTAATCAAATCAGGCGATTAGAGCTACTGATGAAACCACACCCTAAAACGTCATATCATGTAACAACGGATTCATTTCAGAACCCGCCACGTAACGATAATCACTACATTGTAAAATTGCTTCAGTACAGTCTCAGCGTACCGTAGTGTGTAGGTGGAGGGACATTAGGTAAGATGAAAAGAGTGTTGTATTTCGTGCAGTTCTTGAGCGAAATGCAAAAACAATTTGGAATGAAATCTGTTGACACTGACTTTTTTTTCGCATGCCTCTCTGCTTAATCAGGAAGACTGTTAATTTATCTAATTTCGTTGAACTAATAATTTACTGAATCTAACATGGCAGCAAATCAACATTTGCGAAAATATATCTGAAGTTTATTTCTTATTCCTAATTTCTGTCGCGGTACTAACAGGTACAACAACAAGCTGGATTACTGAGAAATATTCATGTCTTTACTAGCAAGAATTCTACAAATTCAAGTAACTGAGGTTTTTTTTCATTATTCATAGCATGTGATTTTTTATTTTGAAATAGGTAGATTAAAAGATGCTTAATTTTGGCAGCTTTCGAGAGACCCTAAACATCAAATGGTCCGGAACACCTGCACGTTACAATGTTTTTTTGTTTTTTTTACTAAGCCATCGTAAAGTTGGTACACCTGTAAACTGGTCACGAATGTGTTAGAT
>NC_051407.1:14841866-14841988 GCF_015228065.2 Penaeus monodon
TTTTTTAACACAACGCCAGACACGTTTTCACTTCTTTTGTAAGATATCACTCTGAAAAGTAATTATATGAGGTTGCTTTTTTATAGAAATCATGTATTATTTTATTGCTTTTCTAAGCAATC
>NC_051407.1:14842180-14842287 GCF_015228065.2 Penaeus monodon
ACTTTCTGATAGACAAATTGGTTGATATTGTGAGGGAAAGAGAGAGAGAGAAAAACCATGTGATGAGCCACTAACCCATGAAAAAGATTTAGTGCCTTGACTCCGCA
>NC_051407.1:14842648-14843045 GCF_015228065.2 Penaeus monodon
TATGTATACCTTTCTGGTTTACTTTTTAGTTATTGCTGAGAGGTCGAGATCAGTATTTATATTTTCCGATTCATCCCATGTTGTTTTAACCTCATTTATTCCCCTGTGTGGTCAAATGTATCGTGTGAAGACTTCTTTTATAATTGCTTTTCTTTCATTTATAGATTTATGTTTATTATATCGGTTGAAAGGAAAGTCAAATTACCCTTTCTGAAAGAGTTATCTTGATGTAACTCAGCCGAAGGAAAACCTGACTATTTTCGTATTATTTTCCGCAGCCAGGAGCCGAGACGTCAACATAAAATTGTACTTATAAGATACAAATCTTTATTAAAAAGCGCGACACTTCACTGATTATGTAGCGTGACCTTATATAGCATTGAATGACTTTAAAAAT
>NC_051407.1:14843163-14843265 GCF_015228065.2 Penaeus monodon
TCTAGAGGATTTTTTACCGACTATTGATTAATATTCATGAATAAGTATGAATTTCAACCATTAGGAAAGTACTGTATATCTTTTTATCATAGGATCTTTGAT
>NC_051407.1:14843414-14843576 GCF_015228065.2 Penaeus monodon
TCAGACCTGTAAGCTGCCTCCTGGGTCGATATTTCATGATGCTCACGTATCACCTACTATTTCAGGGGAAGAACATCAGCAACTTGCACATTTTATCAAACGTGATCGGAGCAGGTGGGTATATCAAGGACGTACTCTCATTTGTGTCGAAAATAATTAGTC
>NC_051407.1:14843821-14844045 GCF_015228065.2 Penaeus monodon
GCTCTACCCCCGTGGCTGATATCCATATTTCATGAATATTAATCAATCATGGCAAAGTTTATACAGCCCTTGACCCGACTTTGTTTATGATATATGTCCAATGCGCTTGCTCAGCTGTATTTTTATCATTAAACGTAATTAAGCATTCACAACTCTTAGTGAACCAAAGGATAGAAACTGATTATAGATCAATATGGCAGTACGAATTTCTTTTTAAAGGAATG
>NC_051407.1:14847613-14847922 GCF_015228065.2 Penaeus monodon
TAGAAAAAAGAAATAAAATTTCCTGCATCCTTATACACCTCTTATACACACTCTCACAGAATAAGCCAACATAAAACACGAAAAATCATTAAAAGGAATTAAGAAAAGACAAAAAGTTATTAATCCTGACCTTGCCTGGGACCACGGGCATCTGAAGTGGCGGCAAGAAATACAAGTGAAACCGCAACGGGCAACATTTTCACCCAAGTGTCGTGCATTCTGCAATACAACTAGAAACTAGCATGTGCAAAGTGAAGATGTCTGCCTATGTTCATATCTCTCTCTTAATGTTCAGCTAATTGTTGAAAA
>NC_051407.1:14848246-14848340 GCF_015228065.2 Penaeus monodon
ATTCTCGTTTCAGCTTAACAATAAACTGGAACAGGATCTGTTTTTTTGATCGTTTGGGCAAGATCCTTTCAAATTCTGATTCTTTTTCATGCGT
>NC_051407.1:14848588-14849119 GCF_015228065.2 Penaeus monodon
GCACTTTACCTTGACGTTCCTCTGGGAAGCAACGAACTGGAACCTCATATTTAAGTCAAAATCCAAAGTGTGGAGTCGACTTGCCACAATACTAGAACACCATTCACTAAAACTATACAATGGGGAGCAGGTCCTTGCGTTTCTTAACGCAAACAACCCCCTTTACTTCCTGGTCAAATCTTTTGACTTTGCGACATGAATGTAATTTCAAGAAGGAGCGATTATTCCAGGTTATGTCACACTATGTGGTTATGTAAGAAAGGAGTTCATGGCAAGAATAAGGTAAAATTCTCAGAAAGTTCTCCTCGGTTGAACATACCTGCTGAACAAGTGGCTGCTTGCGTGGTTTCCTTTAATTTTGCCGAAGGGAGCCTGAGAAACCCGTTGTTTGATATATATTTATTTTAAATACGTAATTAGCTTATTTACAGATACGGACACACACTTGTGTGTTGTGTGTATTACTGTGCATGTGAGCTATTGTGGCATGTATTCAACACCTTGGTTGTATCAGGAGAGTAGGAAAATATT
>NC_051407.1:14849818-14850360 GCF_015228065.2 Penaeus monodon
GAACACCAATCTCCCACCTTCAACATTTTTCATATCTTTTCGGCCGACATTCACATTGAATTTTGAAGGTGGAACTTCGCTCGCCCTTACGAATGCACTTATGTAACACGGACTGATTTAGAATTTGATCACCTTGACGACGGGTACGATGCCAGTACAAGTGGATATACAAATATTACGTGACGAATTGATAAGTTTCTGATAAAATGTATCACAATATTTTAGGAATTGCGACAACCTCCCACAGACTCGTCACGACCTTTATACGACCCAAACTCTAGGTCTCTTATTCTGCATCATGTTCAACAACGTTCAAGAACTACAAATGTCTTACGTAAGATTTCCTTCATTCACAAAAGGTCTATCCTATTCATTATTGCGGGGGTATTCATGGCACCTAATAGTGGTAATTTTCCCTAACATGAATACATGAGATTTCTTGAACCATAACGACACCACTACGACCACTGAGCCAACGCAGCGAGAATGCTGAGATGACAAATATGCGAATTGCAAAGATTTCTTGGGTATTTTTTCAAAAC
>NC_051407.1:14850507-14850610 GCF_015228065.2 Penaeus monodon
GATCATTCCAGTCCATCATTCTTTTGTAGTGGATTTTTCTTAATATGCTATATAGTTCCGTAAATTGACTGAATTTCTAATGATAAAACCGGTGACACCTGGG
>NC_051407.1:14851068-14851148 GCF_015228065.2 Penaeus monodon
AACATATATGAACATCTTAACATCTTGTGGTGAAGAAACAAGGAGAATATTCCACTTAAATGTTGTGATGCCTCCAGGCC
>NC_051407.1:14851549-14851638 GCF_015228065.2 Penaeus monodon
CTCAGAACTACCTAGATCTAGACTCCATGCCTATCCAGTGATGTTTTTTCTTCTTTTTTCCCCATTCCTTCTTTTCCTCTGCCCTCAGC
>NC_051407.1:14852782-14853127 GCF_015228065.2 Penaeus monodon
ATGTCATCATGTCTGAGTTACTGTGTTAAAGAATGGTGCATTACAACTACCACTGAGTTACCACCGTTAGTATTATAACTACTATTACTACCAATGTTTTCATCGCTCTTGTTATTGGAACCGTCATATTCAGTTATATGATTATGCACTTTTTCGTAATTGTTTTCTTTGTTCAGATTTCCACAGTAAATGTAAGAGAGCCAAGAGATGAGGCTCGTCTATTTGGTTTTGTTCAAGTCGTTTATCGTCATAAAGAATAAATTTCTGTCGCAGGTAGTAGGTCACACAAGTATTTTCTGTGATATTTCTTTATTGCATTGAAGGAATTAATAAAAAATGTATGCG
>NC_051407.1:14853166-14853881 GCF_015228065.2 Penaeus monodon
GTAAGTCACCAATGATGAACGTGAGGCCTCCCTGAAAAGCACACTTGTTCTCAGATTCCTTAAGGTCGTAAGTTGTTTATAACCCAGGTCCTGTACGATGCCACATCAGTATAGACAGCAGGCACTCCTGGCACTCCGCAAGAAGGCTGCCCGAATGACACTACCGCCAACTGTCGAGGAAAGGGGGAAAATGTGATATAATAAAGGGGAATAGATAGACAGATGGATAGGATAAGGATAAGGATACGGTTGGTAAGTGGATGTACACGTAGAGAGAAACACATTGACGTGTGACAAGAGGAATTAACAGACTCGTATGACCATATCGTAAAGTAACAGACTAACCTCCCATTAGCAAACCTTCTGATCTCCTTTTTCATGATACAATGATTACGCATCAATTAAATGCCTTTTGTTAATCAACCGGTCTTCCCTTCGTTGTATCACTACTTATATAAATCATATCAACCAATCATCCTATTTTTATCACACTCTTTTAACTAGTTATATATATGTCGTACCAATGAAAACCTTCCTGTCGCGATTTCATTGATGAAGACCGGGCCTCCGGAGTCTCCGAAACAGGCATCTCGTCGCCCTGAACCACCGAAGCAGATCTGGGGAGGAAGGCGGCAGATGTTTAAAGGAATGCTAGTGCACGATAATGATTGTTATCCTATACATGTATTGTACATACGTATACATGCATAAATAA
>NC_051407.1:14853933-14854598 GCF_015228065.2 Penaeus monodon
GTTCATCTACTTAAATGTCAAGGCTGTTCAGTAAGATGAACTATCCGTAAATTGATGATATATGTGGTAATATTATCTACCCTCTTGACGGTAGAAAGTGAAGAACATATCGCTTCTTGTTAAGAGGTCGTCCCACTTCATACTATAGTGCGCCCAATCTCAGAATAAGGGAATTGGCAACTCACCCCGCGCTCTGGAGTATCTGATTCACCAAGCTTATTTTTATATTCTAATCAGTACTTGTGTTTACATGTGCTTACTAGTTTTAAAACCTATATACAATATAATTGTTGTTTCCTGGTAAGATTCGCTGCTTTAGACAAGACCTATATTTTTTTCTCTCTCAAAAGACTTGGCAAATCGGAGTGTTCCAGTCTCCGGACGAGTTGCCAGTTTTTTTCTTTCCTGAGACTGGACATATAAATACCAAGAAGATCGAGTCGCAAGTCCAGACCCACCTGTTCGTCCACAAGGGTATTGTCGTAGTGGGGGTTACACTCCGCTTTGTCGACGAAGGGAATCTGTACCTTCTGCAGCACCTGCGTGTCCGGGCCCCTCTCGGTGGTGCCCCAGCCTGCCACGGTCACCTCCCGGCCGCCAAGGAAGGCGGTGATGTCAAAGCCGGCGGGCGGGAGGCAGATGGGCTGAATGTAATCTGTGGGGGA
>NC_051407.1:14858031-14858196 GCF_015228065.2 Penaeus monodon
TTCAGCGATTTCCCTTGGGCCTCACCGTATTTTGAATGTATATTAACGATTTATATGCGCGACATTTACTGAAAGGGCCCATAGAGCAATACAATATAGGATAGATATTGAAAACTAGTGAACATATTACGCATTTTAAAGTTATACTTTTACAGGAAACATCAA
>NC_051407.1:14859634-14860039 GCF_015228065.2 Penaeus monodon
AGTGACTTCAAACACTGACGGCTTGTTTATTCAGTGATAAATACGTACAAGTTATAAAGATGAACCACGAGTACTAACTGGGCCACATAATCATTTTCTGTATATTTTCTATGCACTGATAAGTCACTGATTCTTGCAAAATCAATAAATTTATACTTTATATTTTTTTTCTAATACCGTATAATGATGTGTCAGTGTCAGATATCCTGTGTCAGATTATTCACAGTATATTATACATTCTCCTCTAGTCATCTTATAGATATAAGAGTGATAATAATAAATGAAAAGTACTCGAGTTTACAAAATACAACGCTATGTGAATATTCCTGTAGGCTTCAAATCTTTAGTACAACTGTTGTAACAAATTAAAATGAATATGCACGAAGTTGAAAGCTTTGACAGTAA
>NC_051407.1:14860330-14860445 GCF_015228065.2 Penaeus monodon
CCAATAATTAAACAATTGTCCTTATTTTATTTTTGTCATAGTTTCAGAGTCGGTCAAGTAAAATTCTGTATGCATTCATTCTTTTTATTTTCATACAGTACCCTTACCCCCCCCC
>NC_051407.1:14860553-14860786 GCF_015228065.2 Penaeus monodon
CAGTTTGTTCCATCTAAATGTAGCAATTATATGCTTTACTGAACGAAATAAATTTTCAGGTTTCAGATTTAAGAAAAGCGAATGCCCTTGATTATGTATGTTATGCCGGACGGGTACTTGACAATTACAGTATATACATATATGACGGAAAAAACGGAAATATTGACTGTGAGTTTCAAGGATGACTCAACTTGAGTTTTTTCCTCCAGATAGGGATGGCCTAAAATTGGTTC
>NC_051407.1:14860926-14861496 GCF_015228065.2 Penaeus monodon
TTAAATAATAAACCGCCAACGAGACTAGCGTTCCTCTCTCTGCTGTTACATCCTTTCGCTCTCCTTTCGACCCACGTTCGCCCTCACCCTCCCCAAGTCCTCCTTCAACTCCCCTCATCCCCATCTTCCCTCCCCAACCCCCCCCTCCCCACCTTTTTCTTCTCCCTGCCTATCTCTCTGCCTTCCCCCTCCTCCTCTCTCCTTCCGTATTCTACCTGCCCTCTCTCCCTCCTCTCGCCGTATTCTCCTTCCCCCTCCCCAAATCCCCCTTCGTCTCCCTCCCCCCTTCCCCTCTCCTACTGTCCTCTCTCCTCCCCCTCTCCTCCCCCATCGTCGACTCCCATTCACCTACCTGTCCCTCCTCCCACAATCTTCCCCTTCCCCCCCCCTCTCCCGCCGTCATCCCCTTCCCCCCCCTCTCCCGCCGTCTTCCCCTTCCCCCTCCCTCTCCCGACGTTCCCCCTCCCCCTCCCCCCTGTCGTCTCCCTCTCCCTTTGGCTGGAATGCAAATTGGGAGCTCCTCGTCCTCCGCTCGAGTCGTGTCCCTCTGTTTGAGCCGCATGATGACGC
>NC_051407.1:14861863-14862788 GCF_015228065.2 Penaeus monodon
TATATCTATATCTATGTCCGTTAACTTTCTTCGATTTAATTCGTTATGTCATAGTCTTCGATTTCGACTCTTTTCGTTGTTTTTATTACAGTCTGTTGTTTTATTTCTTAATATCTCATCTTTCATTCCCATAGCCTAAGTTCATTTGTTTATTTTCTTTTATTTCGTTATATTTCTTTCTGATCATCTCTCTCTGTTTATTACTGATTTCTCTTTTTTTTTAACATTTCAAACATCATTTAAATCGATATTTCTTCATGTCCATACCACAGGGCAATTCTTTCGTATTATAAATCAGTTTATTCAATGTGGAATAACTTTGCATTTTGTTATAACTTCGTAAATGTACCGCTTGCAATTTCTCACTCTAATTTATTGCAGTGTTTTCTGCATGCAACAAGCCGAGTCATAAACAGCATGCTTGTATTTCGTATTCCACATAGGCACAAGGAGCAACATATATATATAAATGTATTCTTTAAGAAAAAAATACGTGGGAAGAAAACGGAATGGCGGCAGTTTTGTTGAAGGGTTTTTAATTCAGCTTGAGAAATAAAACAGGAAATCACGAATATGAAAAAAAAAACGTTATTATAAACAGTATTGTAATATACATTGATACATCTTAAACATTATTCTCAATGCAGAAAGCCAATGAAGGAATAAAGGGAATGTTACATAAATTATACATAAAGTCAAGGTAGTCTATTGATATGAAAGTGTAAGTCGAGGAAGTTTGTAAGACGATAGTGTTGTAGTGTGTTTTATGAAGCTGGATAAACCAGTAGAACCTACTCTGAGAGGGAGAAAAAAGGTAATTATATAATTATATATACAATAATATATCATACAAGTCTATATATACATACTACTAATAGTATCCAATTTAAATCATATGATTACGATACATATGTATGGGTGGTTC
>NC_051407.1:14862842-14863210 GCF_015228065.2 Penaeus monodon
TTATATATCTATTATTTATAAATCAGTCACGTTTATAATAGCAAACACCTAAAAGTTTAATTTATATTTGATATGAACCCGTAAAATCGGATTTACAAGTCTCCGGATAATCGTCTGAACGTATCGAGGCGGTATAGCTCTGTCGGATTCGGGAGCGTCCGTAGTCCGCAGTCTATTTTGGTGTGTGCCCCAGGTTCTGGTATGTCGATAGTGGGGGTTTACGAGCGTTTTCTGATTGGCAATTCGGCTGGGCGACGCGTTCGTCTTTCATTGTCATCGGGATTTAGATCAATGTATCGTGTGTATTGTCTTTATTTCGAGTTTCTTTTCAGGGAGTTGGAGGCGGAAAAACTGTTCGATCTCGGGAG
>NC_051407.1:14863572-14863827 GCF_015228065.2 Penaeus monodon
TATCCGTAAGCGAGAATTTGAAAGAAACAGTCATCAAAGTAAATGGATAATTCCGGTGTTTAATGTATGTATGCAATGTTTTTCCTCTTTATATAATGGTATTTGAAAAAAAAAAAAAACTAATCATGGGAAGCTCAGTTCACGCTTTCATTTCCTCAAAGCATGTTATTAAAGAGCGCTTACAAGTAATTGATGATATTAAATTTTAACATTGACTTTTAAAATAGCAAATGTCTAATTGTACGTGATCTCATT
>NC_051407.1:14864150-14864222 GCF_015228065.2 Penaeus monodon
CAGAGAGCTAAGGATGAATTCAGAAGAATACTCCTGCTACTAATATTGATGCTGTTGATGATCATAATGGTA
>NC_051407.1:14864471-14864575 GCF_015228065.2 Penaeus monodon
AAAAAAAAATCTAGGTAGATATGTCTGCATTTCTTTATCTACATTTATCTAGATAATGTCTACACTTGATGGATGATAAAAAGGTTATGCTACTGCTACATTAT
>NC_051407.1:14864669-14864937 GCF_015228065.2 Penaeus monodon
CATCAAATATATTGCATCTGGTGCTAGAATTGATTATGCCTGCAACACGGTAGTAATCAGAGAAATGATGTTTGGATTATTGTATGAATATTATAATGCAAATTGATATTTATGTTCTATTTAGAGCGATTGAAATGGGAATTACCGTTTTATAGAGATGTATGTGACGTGTCATAAAATACGTTTTCATATCGTTAACTTCTTTGTAATTTTCTCTTTGGTACACCTGCAGAGACTGAAAAAGATATTTTGTTTTCTGCTTTTTTTA
>NC_051407.1:14867108-14867294 GCF_015228065.2 Penaeus monodon
AATGAAAAGTGATAATTAAACCATGCAAATCCACCCATTTCTTTTAATGATTTTGAATCATTTAACAGTACGATATGAAATGTCCATTATATAACGATTGTAGCGCATGTTCAAATTATGAAATGTCCATTTTGATGTATAATAACCATCAAATCTAATTAACTGGTACACACACAAAGTTTGCAG
>NC_051407.1:14869460-14869942 GCF_015228065.2 Penaeus monodon
GAGGGGTAGATATGTAACAATCTTTCAAGACATCTGATCAGTCTTCATGCCCAGTGTAACATAATAACTCTTCCACGATGTATAGCGTCAGTAATAAAAATAGTATAAGCAATAAGGAGGGCTATATTTACAATAATGATACATTATAATTCAGTCGGTCTAATGTGGGAATTCTACTAATTATCTTATAATTAGTATAGTGTTTCATACGAAGCCTACCCATACGATCCATGAATTTGTACAAAAGCCAAGAGCAACAAAAATAGAGAGAAAGAGAGGTCACTGTAACTTTGCTCTCTGCATTCCTACTTCGATCCGTGTCATCAATAACTCAGCTGTAATCTCCTTGACCTCCCGTTTTCTATGTTCTGCACGATCATGCCATTTGGAGCGGGCACTTTGTTATAGCGACGAGAATGGCGAATGTAGCCAAGTGAGAGCGTATCATATGGTTCTATTTAATTTTGTAAGTTTGTGTGTTT
>NC_051407.1:14870268-14870629 GCF_015228065.2 Penaeus monodon
CTCGCGTATCAAAATATTTCTTTAGCCTATAAATCCTCATACTCGATATGTCAAACCACAAGCAAAAATCAGTGGACATGTAATGTTGCACTTGAATATAAGACAAATAGTACTTCTTTTTATCAGTTTATTTTCTGAAAATATACGTTATCCACAGCTTCCTCAGTCCTGAAGATTATCACCATTATACTGATACATATATATTACATAAATATGCTGGTGTGGAATTTGCCTATCATCGTTAGTAAACAGTCTGTGCGGAAGGCAAACGACAGTCAGCAGTCAGCATGAATAAACACGACAGATTGTAGGTAAAATCTTTGTAAGTTTATTATGATGACATTATCCTTTGTCTTGCGTG
>NC_051407.1:14870787-14870982 GCF_015228065.2 Penaeus monodon
ATCGAAAATCGCAAGATGCAGTAAAACTTCCACAAATAATGCCATCATCAGGGACATACTTTATATCACTATGCTTACGCAACCTATACTGACTGTAGTAAGTCGATGTCTGAATCATTCACTTAACGGTTTTTAACGTTGCTTGTCGAGTCCCGTTTATTACAGTTATCCTAGCACACTCGCCATCCCTTAATG
>NC_051407.1:14871368-14871769 GCF_015228065.2 Penaeus monodon
ATCCTTATATCGTCATACGGATATTCAAAAAACCGTCATCGAAAACCAGTACGGATCATAGTTGTCAATACAACAGTCATATCATCAGACAACTGCTATGGAAATAGATTTACTAGCATGAAATGAGTGAACCATCTGTGTCGGAGGATATTCAGTTAATCTGTCAGTATCACATGTTCCTAGGCGGATATATTTACATAAATGAATAGTACATCGAGTGTGAAATATTTTAGTACTCAAGAAAGTCACCTGGAAGTGATGTGCATTGATTATGTTATTGGCGAAACTTATCGGAGGAATAGGAATGTAGATGGGAAATCTTTTAAAAATAGACTCGAATTTGACATGAATAAATACGCTTAAATATACAAACAGACGTGTATGTATATGCAGATGTGTTA
>NC_051407.1:14872301-14872381 GCF_015228065.2 Penaeus monodon
AAATGTTCACAAATAATGAGGGGGGGGGACTGAGTAGGCAGATATAAGCCGTTTTTTTAGACGGGTTTCTGATCTTGTTT
>NC_051407.1:14872495-14872569 GCF_015228065.2 Penaeus monodon
TTGTAAGAACGAAGACGGGTTTCTCCTCTCCTATCACACACAGAGACAGAGAAAGAGGATGGGATGTCTGTTGC
>NC_051407.1:14872650-14872745 GCF_015228065.2 Penaeus monodon
AATTATGAAAATAGCGCAAGATTGATTACTTATTCGACCAAGTAAAAACAACGGAAGATAACGGGGAGTTGGGGGTCTCATTATTATTTTTATCA
>NC_051407.1:14872997-14873067 GCF_015228065.2 Penaeus monodon
TTAAATTCACCCCGCTACCCTTAAGATCGCTAAGTCATGTTACTCAAATTAAAATTAGGTAAGTCAAAAC
>NC_051407.1:14873134-14873201 GCF_015228065.2 Penaeus monodon
TTCATTGTTTGTATATATTGGAATTGGTCTTGACAAATTAGCAGCAGTATTTTAGTAGAAAGTGTTT
>NC_051407.1:14873910-14874689 GCF_015228065.2 Penaeus monodon
GCAGACAGAGACAGATAGACTAGAAGATGGATGCAAATATAGTGTGTGTGCATAATTCATACGTTATGTCTAGTGTTAGTGTAAGACATGTATAAAATAGAACGATATTATGGCAACTGAACGCCAACAAATATCTTAGGCGTGTCCTTTATATATGATCAAGGTAAGCTATATAGCACGGGCCGTACACCAAATATATGCAATAACTATTTATGTGCAATATGAATATTTGCCAAGGGAAGAATATCAGATAATGGTTCCTGTTGCAGACTGTTCGAGCTTTATATGATAATCATAATAATGGATTGTGATTCTTTGTACAAAAGCTTTATCTTTCCCGTTTGATATCTACTACATATTTTTTTTTAATGAAAACTATACTCAAATCTTCAGAGATTCCCATCTCTGAAATATAAAAAAAAAAAATCGTTTTATGTTTATAATAATATTATGTCTGTAAGCTAATAATCTCCTTGATTCTTCAATATTCACCAATCACCATCGAACTCGACCAGTATTTACAACTCCACCGTCACCGTCAATCATTTTTTTCCAAAATTAATCCCCATTTTTACCCTGCTTCCTTACAGACATTATCATCTTATCTCACATTCCTATTTTCTTCGTTTTTTCCCAATATAATGTTTCACTCGGCCAGACGAACCAGACCCTTTGGCACCGAGCAAGCCGACCGCGCGACCGCTCCAGCCTCGCCAACGATATCTTTAGTGATCCCATCTATTTCCTTCAGGCCATGAATTTCCTGCGCAGGCATCAGG
>NC_051407.1:14875356-14875442 GCF_015228065.2 Penaeus monodon
TTTCAATCTGTCACCATCGTCCTAATTGCCCTTGGTTTAATACATGTTAGTGATAGAGTGTGTAAACAGACTCACACACACACCAG
>NC_051407.1:14875474-14875913 GCF_015228065.2 Penaeus monodon
AAGTCTGAGAGCAGGGCCGTCAAACTCATTCACCCCAGGGGGCCACATTCCACCTTAGAATATAGTATAGTAATCATAAGTAGATCAAAACCACATCTTATCAAGGGCGTATGATAATTATTATAATGAAAACAAAACAGAGTAACTGGTATTCTTAAAAGACGAAGGACTGGCTTAATTAATCATGTAAAACAGCCACCTGTAAGGCAAATAGTAAATGTGCTGCGTGTTTGACACCCTGTCTTAGAGAAACATTAAGCATCCGACTGAGTGAAGCGGACCGTGAAAGAACTGACAGACAACCAGTGACCAGTTGACCACATACTTTAGAGTTTCTCAAAAGTGATTTGCTTGTCCGAATCCAAAAGTCTTAAACTGATGCAGACTTCGTTCTCGCTGCTATTCCTGGAATTGAAAATATATGGTATGTATATGGAGC
>NC_051407.1:14875957-14876239 GCF_015228065.2 Penaeus monodon
GGTTTTATTACATTTACAAAGTCTATAAATTTAGGTAGTGAAACTGGTGTAGACTATATGAAGTGTTTTGACAATATCCGTGTAGTCTGTTATATTGGAAATTCTTCGAAGTCTTGCTCAGACGGAATTCATACTTTACGTAAACACCTTAAAAATCCAACGTATTAAGAAAAAGACATACTTGCATAGTTTTAGGTTTTGTTTTTATTGAAGTAGCACGATATTCGTTCTTTTTGGCAGTAATTTTGGCTCGCGAATTCTTGACAGTGTTTTGTTCATTGG
>NC_051407.1:14877570-14878482 GCF_015228065.2 Penaeus monodon
CTTGCATCATTATTCGATATCGATTTTTTTTTTGTTCGGATCTCATTCATCGGGTATCCTATTTGTCATTTTTCTTCCTCACTGCATTAAATTCATATTTCTATACGCAAATGGAATATCATTATCAACATTATATCATTATATATATGGTACATCTCCGTTCCCCCATCTCCTTTATATCGCATTAGATAGCCCTATCAGCATCTATCTTCCATCCGTTTACCTTTCTTTCTCACAGTACATAATGATTCCGTGTACTCCTAAGATTTAGCAAAGGGGTTTTATCACTAACAAGCGCATGCCTCATTTCCGTGTCGTTTGCAGTTCAAAGAAAATGTTCTACGCTACCCACTCCCCTGTTATCGTAGCCTGGTCTCCTCTTCCTCATCGATTCCTACACTCTATCCACCCCGTTCTCAAATCAACATCGCTTCCTGTTTTCTTTTTCTCTCTATTCCTCCGTTCCCATGCCACCACCCCTTTTGTTTGTCATTATCTTTCTTCCTATACCTTCTAAAATTCTTCACCTCCCTTCTATTCTCCATCACCCATTGCTCATCCCCCGACGACCGTAATTCTCATCCATCCACCCCCATGAATACCCATTTTCTATCTGCCTGCTCTCCTGCCGATCTCTATTCTTGTTCTCCATCTTCCTATTTCTATATATCCCCACTGCCCATTCCACCATCCTTTTGAATTCCTATTTTCTATTCCCTTATTCCCCATCCTCTCCCTCCCATCCTGCTTTCTCTCTGGCGCAGATTCCGAGCAACGGCATCCGTAAATTGGCAAAATCAAGGACGGGTTCACAAGGACCAGCCTTATTAGGCGAGTTTCAGTCGCGAAGATTTTAACAACGTATTTGTGTGTTTGTTTCGAGCAACATTATGCAAAAGCAACTGTGAGCTC
>NC_051407.1:14878552-14878661 GCF_015228065.2 Penaeus monodon
TTTAATGTATGCATAACTGTATGTATTTATGTATGAATGTTGATGTGTATAGGAACAGTCCTTGTTTTGGGTGGCGAAACTCCAGACATTTCCCTGTAAAATATGTATT
>NC_051407.1:14878745-14879168 GCF_015228065.2 Penaeus monodon
AACACTATAGGCATTATTAATGTAGAAATAAATATCAAAACCAGGTGCTGGGCGGGGAGAATCATTTCTTCTTTCCTGCGCCGAAATGTCAACAGCAGCAGGCGAGTAGCAGAAATTAGATTATATTAGATTATAGCTTTAACAAACATAGTTAAGGCTTGGAAGTGTTGTCATATCTACTTAAGGAGAACTTCATCCTGTCAATATCGGCAAATGTGAGGAGTGGGAAACCAGTGTTGTGGATCTGCAAAGAAAGTTAGTTAGTCCGTTTGAAACTACACGGGTTGACCTGCGCAAAAAAATTAAACTGTGTTAACAAATAAAGGCAAGCCGCTTACCTAAGTCTTCAAAGATTTAGACTGTGAAGATGAAAGATATGCTTTGTTTTATCATGTGACTGAAACCCCTTATGTGGTATGATGG
>NC_051407.1:14883369-14885511 GCF_015228065.2 Penaeus monodon
CATCCCCCTACCCCCCTATGATCACACAATTAGTGGATGTTGGCCTAACATATATATTTGTTAGCATAACCATTCTCAAGATATGGTTTTCTTTTCACTTTCTTTAAATTCTCTAAAGTCTTTTCAGAGACGCAAGTGAAAAGAAAGTGAAAGTAGAATAGAGTAGAGACTAATTTACTGTATTGTTTCTTTTTTATTTCTACTTGCTTGATCTGTTAATGTTGCACGGGAAACTTATTTACGTGGGAGTCTCTCCAGTTATTACATTTCCTAAAAGACGTGAAACCTAGAACTCCAACCGGAAAATGATCAAGTGCGCTATCCAGTGATACTGCCGAGCCTCATTACCTGGAGCAGGAGACCAAGCTGATGAAATGGATCTCCCGTGGTCTTAGAGGAAAATAGGCCAGCCTTTGTAGCCATATTGATTCAGGCTTTCTCTTAAATATCTATCACAGATTTTCAATAGGATTAAAATTTGGAGGATTCCCTTAACGGCTTAATTACTGTTACATTGTGATCCTTGAGCCACTTTCTTGTTTGTTATTTTTTAGCAAGGAAACGCCAACTTTACCTGTAATATCTCAATGTAACGTGTAGTATTCCTTTAGTGTTATTTAAAATATGTAAGCCCCACGGCCTTTTGCAGAGAAACAACCCCACACCATAACCCTAGAAGGATGTTCGAGGCTTGCAAGTATACCGAGGGTCGATCCTGTTGCTCCTCATTCATTGATGAATGGTTATTTTGTAATCAGAAAATATTTTCTCAGTCTTTCTTGGTCCAGTGGGCGTGTTCTTTACAAAAAATAATACGGTTCCTGTTCATCTCAGGTGAAAGTAGGGTGGATTCAGGGTGTCGAAGGGAAAGCAGAGATATTTTTGGTGCCTATTTTGAATCATATGTATGAATACATTTTTAACACTTCTAGATGTTCTTGGACAATACTTTACCTTTCAACTCCATAGTTACATTCTACTGCCAATCTTCTTTGGAACTTCAAAATTACGCTACAGACAGCTACAACACCTATCAATTTCCTGAGAATATAATTGAGAGTTTCTTGGGTTATTCTTGGATACAGAAAAATCTTCCTGTGGCCTTTTTGAAATCACCAAAATGGTAATATTCTCTAAGCTGTTCTGTTTTGCAGTTGATTTCATTCAGTACTTTTTCCTTCTTCCCTTAGGGTATACCTGGACACTGTCGAACAAAATTCATCATAAGACACCTTGCCATCTTGGCATTGCACCTGATGGAAGAAAACCTGACAGATAATGCCCTTCTATGTGTTTGCTCATCGTCTTTCAGACCTGGTTACCCGCGCCCTCTATGAACGGGAAAATAGCGCGGGAACCTCCTTTCTTAGTATACGCACTCAAACTGCCGTCTTCTCGCCCTGGCGAGAGACGTACAATTTTTCCATAAGGTGATATCTTGATCTGTTTGTCTGCCTAGAAACGCAAGTAAAGAAATAACCATAGGCATCCTTGACTCTCATAAGAACGACTTTGAGGTTTCCTTTGTCACGTACCCTTCGTTAAATACAGTGAAGGACATTTATTTTGAAGCATTACATATCTTGCGTGACCTTTAGTTATTTTTTCTGTTTGATAACCGAAATGATTAACTATTTCTGGTAATCTGTTTTTTAATTATTTAGTATATATAGATAGTAATACGAAAGCGATCATGAAGGTCAGAAATTTTACCTCGATTCGGTCTATTTGACTTGAATTGCAGCAAGTCAAGAAGGGATATGTTGGATCGAACAACAGATAAAATTTCTCTTTCTTTCTTTCTTTTCTTGTAATTATTAGCATCTGATCATCGCTGCCATGTTGTCCCACTTCATATATTCTTGTGACATTATTAAAAAAAAGGTCCGATGAGACGAATTATAAGTGAAATGCTCACAAGAACAACTACAGAAAATATATGTTATGAAATTAAATTGTAGGGATAAGGATGGTTAAATGTTTTATCATGCAGCAGTTTTCCATTATCCAAACGAATCGGATCAGTAGCGCTCTGAGAGTTAGATTAGTTAAATTTAATTAGTTAAATTGTTGATCGTAAAATAACACAAAGAAATGTTTGATACTGAATCGTTAAGTAACAAAAATTAGATAATAACCAGT
>NC_051407.1:14885825-14886329 GCF_015228065.2 Penaeus monodon
TGTACCCGTAAACGTGTGTGTTACAATTACCAAAAAGAAGATAACTACTCCTTGACAAAGCCGGTGACATTTGGGCCATACATCAAACTGGCACTTACTGCTGAGTGCCATGACCGTTAGGGTGGTTCTGGCGGTCAGTTGCAATTCCATCATAGTCAGGAATGGCTCTCACGAGGCAATACCCGGCTTTGTGTCTCTTCTGGGACATGCAAACTACAAGAGGATTTGTGCATGTGGTCTGTGTAGAGCCATTTTCGTTTTATTTGTTTACTGGTAAGTGTATGGTTTTCTGTGTTAGATTAATCTCCGTGTTTTGTGATATACTGTACATTTCATTCAACATGCATTGCGATCGTGTGTATTACTTGTGGCTACTGTCATCAATGTATTATAACTGTTCTGCTATAAACATAAAAATCTTGCTAACATATTTATATATTATTGCGGTATCAATATACACTTAACATATTCATATTTCCAGTATCATTAAAGAAGCGAAGTGTA
>NC_051407.1:14886392-14886562 GCF_015228065.2 Penaeus monodon
TCAAAATATCTAACTTAGTGGATATTATCCGATTTCACTTTTTCATAAGAAATAGAAATATGTGCGAATTAAATATTCTTAATTCTTAAACCAAACTATAAGAGATTAGTACATGTACATTCCTACATTAGATGTCATTAGTTAAATAGACTAGCAGTATTTTGGATACG
>NC_051407.1:14886714-14886850 GCF_015228065.2 Penaeus monodon
GCCTCCCACAAAAGTATACCACTTACATTGCGGAAATGTACAATACAACCTTCCTGTCGGGCTTATTTCTGTTTCTTCGACAATAAAAAGATAAAATAGCAGAAGAATGAGCTACAGCTAGGGAGGGTACGATGTG
>NC_051407.1:14887044-14887528 GCF_015228065.2 Penaeus monodon
GGTATTTATGAATCTATCTATGTTTACTCATTGACAATACGGCATAGTAAACATTATTAGGAAGTTGCTGATGTGAGCAAAACCAAAGATTCGTAAAATAACCCCCAAATAAGGCCATATTTCAAGCAACGGGTACATGAAATGTTTATCTGCGAACATGCTCCATTAACTGCAGCGAAAATCCAAGTAGTTGCAGATTGAATGAAGATTCCTACGTTTCCAGACTGGGTAAATACCTAGTGTTTCGTGAGCGTTATATAAAGTCAATATTTTCTCAAAGACAGTTTCATTCCCTCTACAAACAACGGCTGTACAATTTCGCGAGTGGCATATAGTAGCTTTGTTGTTCAAGATGTGCTTGGGTTATATTTTCAGTCATATTTCTGGCTTTATTCGCCTTCCCTTGCAATTGACTCAATATTTGGAATTCATTTGATCGAGTCTTGGAAAGGCTGGGCGTTATAATGTTGGGGTTGCTTTCCTC
>NC_051407.1:14887567-14887746 GCF_015228065.2 Penaeus monodon
ACGGGGATTAAGGAAAAAATGAAGTGAGAGTTATAGCGTAGGGATGGAAGGAGAGACGAGACGAAAATTAACTGAAATAAATATTTTATGCCTATAACCTCCTTAATCAACTAGCTTATGTTATTAATTCTGCCTTATTGCAGTTGTCCCAGTAATAAAAACTCACAATTCACAGACAG
>NC_051407.1:14888287-14888520 GCF_015228065.2 Penaeus monodon
TATTCAAAGACAAGAATGTTTTTTATCCATCGTTTATTACCGACATAAATGACAATAACAGCTCAATGATACTATCCGTTGGCGGGAAAAGTTTAAGACATTATTAAAAATGTTTCGAAACTACATGATTGAGTTCGAATCGCTTTGTCAGTCACTATTTTTTTTAATTTGTTATTCTGCGACACTGATTAGCCTGACGATATGATGAAAGTCTAAGAGTTAGATTAATGAGG
>NC_051407.1:14889119-14889284 GCF_015228065.2 Penaeus monodon
ACATAACATCAAGTAACCAAAATATATATCGCTTAAAATTTCTATTCGTCACATCCACTGCGCATCATTTGATACCAACTCCACCTTTTTAAACGCTGAAATGCTGCGTAACATATGTTGTAATCTGCAAAACAAACTGGGATAGACTCGACTGCAATGGAAAGG
>NC_051407.1:14889358-14889540 GCF_015228065.2 Penaeus monodon
GCCAAAGTACCAACAAATATATTTTTCAGTATCAAAATACTAAGACAGACATAACAGTTGCAAATATAGAAGTTTTTGGCAAATAGACAGAGGCATTTGGATTACGTTTTCGGCCGGATTGTGACACAGGCCTCATGGTTGCTTCCCTAGGGCGCTACTAACCGGCTGGAGATACTGGACCG
>NC_051407.1:14889679-14889750 GCF_015228065.2 Penaeus monodon
ATCTAGCCAAAACCATCTCAAATTACGTTTGACTGTAACAAAAAAAAAAGAAGAAAAATAAAAAGAAAGAA
>NC_051407.1:14889851-14890148 GCF_015228065.2 Penaeus monodon
AGCATACAAAACTACATAAAAGAAGATAAAAAATGAGAGAACAGACTCGACCTATTTTTGGTATTCAATTTTCAATGAACTTTTGTTCGTTTTTCTGCCATTTCATGTAACAGTGTTTTGATTGCATGTGTTCATTCCACCTGCTTAAATTCAGAACGTGTTGAAGCAGGTGCTGAGCAAATGGTAAGTGATAAACGAAGGTATATTTATATATCTATATCCGTATTTCACTCCCTCTACTGCTATTAACCTTAGATGATGGCTTTTAAAAAATTAATCAATCTCCCTCTTTCTGTG
>NC_051407.1:14890258-14890641 GCF_015228065.2 Penaeus monodon
CACGTATGTGCGTGTGTGAGAGAGAGAGCTCCCATTTATACCGATGCCGATACCCGGTTCAATAGCTGGCATTTTGATTTATGAGGATCGATACATCGAAGTTTATTTTTCCTTCTATATTATAAATTATTTTTACTCAACCAGTTCGTGATGAAGACAAATAAATGATCAGCAAATATCTGTCCGAGATACTGATGCTCCCGGCCAACTTTAATGCAAGATCCATGTTGCAGAATCTAATTGCAAGCTCTTAGCTAAGAGCTGACCGAGCTAAGATCTTTAAGAATCTTAAAGATGTTGGCAGTGCACCGAGTGTGTGCAACATTAAGAGTGTGGGAGGAAGAAAGAAGCTCTGAGAATGTAAAGAAGTGACGGTATGGAAG
>NC_051407.1:14891006-14891454 GCF_015228065.2 Penaeus monodon
GTAGGCGTTTAAATCAACTGTTATTGCTGTTTGGCTACTAAAAGTAACAGAGACATATTGTAATCTTAACAGAGTGCAAGAGGCTGTTAAAAGCAGGAAATGCAATGTTTGGTTCTCTTGCCTTTTTATCACAACTTTATATATATATAAGGTATCCGTTAATTTCGTAAGCAGAATAAAAATATTTTGAAATTTTTGAAAATGCTGAAATAAATGGATCTTCCTAAAAACAAGAAAAAAAATAGATTGAGGTTCAATTCATTACGAAATGACTTACACTGTAAAGCCAGGTATTCAGTCTTTGCTTAGTAATTATAACAGTTTGATTTTGGATGACTGGACTCACGTTTGCTAATGATCATTGTGTATCCATTGTGCACGAGAGCAGCATGTAAAGATGATTTTACTAACATTGTCAGATACATTTTTTTTTTTTTTGGTGATTCCT
>NC_051407.1:14891536-14891616 GCF_015228065.2 Penaeus monodon
AGGAATGTAATGATAAGGGAAGAAAATTGAGAGCGTCCGGGTTCAAGGTCATTCTTTTTCTTTCATTTTTGTATACAGGT
>NC_051407.1:14891636-14891734 GCF_015228065.2 Penaeus monodon
TGAACTGCAGGACGAGGAAAATGCATTTTCGACTTCTATATGAAATATTTTCCGTGGGCGAGAAAAGATGAATGAAGATCGGAAAATGGATTGATATG
>NC_051407.1:14891864-14892715 GCF_015228065.2 Penaeus monodon
GGTAAAATATATGTATATTCAGAGTAGAATCCCATCCATCCATCCATTGATATTCATAAATCATCATTTAGCTAAGATTCGGAAAATCATAATACAGTACAGTGTATATATAATATTGGCAATCATGTGTTGGTGTTGAGCAACTTATGTTAGCGTTCATATACTTTTATAAGAAAAAACTTGTTGCAAAATGTATAATCTCTAAAAGCTCACTGTTGTCTGCAAAGAGGAATTTCAACATATAATCCCTGGACAAAGACCGCAAATTTATATTGTGATGATTACAAATACTGATAAGCTCTTGCTTCAGATCTGTGGATTTCGGATATTCATACTGGAAGCGATTCTCTTTTTCTGTTCCATTCACTGCAGAGCGGTTCTAGTTTCATAATTTCTATTTTTCTGTGGCCATTCGGTGGAGTGAACCCTATGTTTGCTTGCAAGGTGGCAACTGGGCAATATTATGGACGGCAAGGTGCGTCGTCAAGGCTCGGTTGTGTACAACACCGAGCTTTGGTTAGTGGTCTAATCCTCACACATTTGTGCTGTACTTTGAGACTTGTGTATTGCATTCCTCATACAGTTTTTAAATGCTTTAAATCCTATCCCACTGTTTCATTGGAAAGTTGATATGAACGAGCCAAGAGCTGCTGAAGTTCGTGAAACATTATCATTCATCTCTGAATAGATTGTAGTCCAAATATCCATTAATTAGGACCCCTAAATACCGGTATGAAGAACTATAAGCCAGTGTTATATTTGGATTTGAATCCCCGAACCTGAAAGGGAAATCGCTCTTGGGTTTGTGACGGTTTCGGATGTGCAAAATCTTCCAATTCCTATCTAATCTA
>NC_051407.1:14892744-14893019 GCF_015228065.2 Penaeus monodon
CACCGATTACTTTCAGTTTCGGCTAAGATTACATCATCAGCATACAATAATATAACGAAAGGTACACCACTGAAGTTAATTCCTAGGGCACTTGACTTAATTTCGACAGCTCAGTAGATCTCCTTATATACATTACACGAGTGTCAAAGTACAGTACAAGAGTGTGTGGATTAGGGCGTCACCAAGAGGTGGATGCTGTACATAACCGATGACATACCTTGATATCATGATTTAATTGCCCAATAAAGTTTTCCTCTCATGCCTATACCTTTTAC
>NC_051407.1:14893071-14893276 GCF_015228065.2 Penaeus monodon
TTTCACAAAACTTTTCAGGGCTGTTTTCAAAGTAAATATATGGTCTGTGAAACTACAGCTTTTTAAAATTCATTTTACACTTTAACCTATAAGTGTTCTTTCTATTTTTATTTTTTTTTCAGACGATGCCTATTATAATTATGGGTATTTTTCGATACCTGGTTAATGTTTGCCAACGTTTTGGGTTAATGCTGTTCTCAATACA
>NC_051407.1:14893300-14894620 GCF_015228065.2 Penaeus monodon
ATCGTGTAGTACTGTTACTGATATCATTTTTTTATTAACTCACTTGGGAGGGGAATCGTATCACCATAACAGCTTATGTAATTTTGGATTTTACTACTTTATTTCCTCTAATGTAAGTTCTAAGTTGAAATGCTTGCCTGTTGCATGCAATTCCCAATTCGTTTCCTTCCCTATTCGTCTCCTGTCAGTGCCTGCAGTAAATCTGTGTTATAAGCCACCTCCACTTCCTCATTACCGTAGTATAACTTCTTAAATTCGTCTTCCCATTTATTAATCAATGGTCAAGTTTGTTTGCTACATTCTCATACTCATCATACACTTCCACCGGAATTTCATCTTTGGTTTTGGTTTTGAGCTTATTTATCATTCCAAAATAACTTTGGGTTAATTGGGTCAATTCCAATTCTCTATTTGTCATTGTTGCTTATACTGTCGTTCTTCTATATGAAAACCTTGATCGCAATAAGTTCTGTCCCTCTTAAACTTTACTTTTAGCTTCTAGTCATAACTTCTGTTGTTTTTTTTTCTATTAGCCTCTCCACATTGCCCCTAGTTCAGAATTCCACCAAGATTTTGCTTTTCTGCGAGGTTTCATGTGACAAGTATTAGGAATTTCAAGGTATTAATATTTCGTTGTGAAAATTCGTTTGGTGCCTGTTTAACCTTAGTTTTTCGCAGATTCTTTTATGGGCTCTTATATATCTGCATAGTTTTATAGAATATGTAATGACATAGTTCTTTTCATCCAAATTACAACAGTAACCTGGTATAGTAAATGTAGCAGTTAAAATTGCATGACCTCGTACGGTGTTAACAGATTGAACGATTTTTTTTTTTTTTTTATCCACCAATGGGATTATACATTTTTAATACTCGAGTATTTAAACGTGAAATAATTTACCACGGATAAGCCTCCTTTATTCGCGGTAGAGACATTTTTTTCCAATTATCTGACTGTGGACTCACTCGACCATTCAGCATACATAACAGAGATTTGACAAAATGGCTTCCGTGAGCAATTACTCAACTATCTGCTATTTTTATGAGGTTGAAGTACCAATGCATGTGTTAATGTCTCCAACAATGATGTATAAGTAAGTCTCATGCTTATATACAATATTCAATATTTTATTTTTAAAAATAGCGGGGCCGTACAGAAAGTCCATTGGCGGAAGATGAGCGTCTTGAAGTAGAAACTGACACTAAAAAACTTATTTTCGAATGATAACGCAATTATTCCTTCGTGCTTCCTATCCTTTGAATGTCATGAGAGTATAAAGGTACATTTGAAATAAGAATTCCAACACCACTAGACTTAAA
>NC_051407.1:14894979-14896700 GCF_015228065.2 Penaeus monodon
TCAATTCTTGTCCTAAAATGTAAATCTGGGTACTTAATTCTTGGTTCTCTTAATTTAGTTTCAGGAAATAAAATAATATTCTATTTGAAATAATCTACCACAGAACAATATTTTTTATCCACACTACCTGCCTGGTTTCAACAAGGTGACTGCGCATGGGTTCTTATCTCCCAAGATATAGTAGTGTCCATTCGCTTTTGCGGCTCCGCGACCTGTCCTTTGGCGTCCGCCGAGGCCCTGGGAAGCGCTGCCTCTCGCTCCACGACCGCCGCCTCGTCCTTAGCTCACCCCCTCACCGTCGCCCTGGTCTTGGTTCGCTAAGCGCCCCAGTTCAGCCGATAACCCGAGAGATCGACCTCTCATAACTGCCTCGTGCTGTGTCGCTCGGTGACTGGTGAACTGGTTAAGGCTTGATGCAGTTAAAATTTATGGAATTTAATCGTTGTCCTGAGATTCTGTCTTGCGGATTGTCTGAGCCACACTGTGTTGTTATTTATTGTTGTTGAATTTGAACATTTTTGGATATTTGGCGCTTCAACTACGTTCATATGAGAAACCGATATCAAGAGCACCATCCAGCTCCCCAGTAAACCTTCCGTCAGGTTTCCCGTCTTCTGTCGGCAGGTTGGTTGCAGTGATCCTATTGTCAGCGACGACCTCCTCTGGCGTTACCTCCTCCATACTCGCGATGGCCTTCCTTCAAGCTGCCTCATGTCACCATCCACATCAGTTTTGACAGCATTAAGACTAGGAGATGAGTATTCATTGTACGGTCGTCTACATCTCCTGGCATTGCTGGCTTTCATTGTTTTTAACTTGGTAAAGAATTCCGGTCGCCCGTTAACCTCGGACTCATCACGGCTCGACCCAAGGTCACTCTTATCATCAGCCTTCGGTTTCTACAAAGTCAACAGATTCTGCCTTCCGCACCACTCTTCTTAAAGATCCCCAAAGATACCAAACACCCCCTGGCATTTTCCCCTTTTTTGTGTCACTGCCAATTTTTTCCAAGAGCAAGGAGGTTTTGCGCATGCGCACACTTACTCCACTGAATTTCTTAGGCCTTAGCTCTATAGAATTATTATCTCTTTTTATATCCTAGTCGTGCTCAATGTTTCCTCAAAGTACTGACAATTATATAGTTCCTTAAGTATTACATCCATTATTTCTGTGTTCGTTTAACGAAGCATGTTGTTTGGCTTACTACAGCGAGGTCAGTCCTGGGTACCTGGCTTTTCTCACGTAATTCTATAGATTATGACAGTCACTGTTCACTTTAAGCACTAAGGAAAGAAATAGACAGACGGAGAGGGGGGGGGGGGTAGAAAGAGAGGGGGTGAGGGAGCAGTGTATAGTAAACAAAAGGGAAAAAAATATATTCAAATGAAAGGAACGAGAACTGATCCCTGTGTATTGTTTTCAAAAGGGAGAATTTTAGAATTTGTGTTTGTACCCGTTGTAAAAAGAACAAAAACAAAAACAAAATATTTTCAGTAAAAGCTACTGCCTCAATTCAATCTATTCAAGTCGGATGGTTTGAAATTACACGCAAACTTTAGACATTTGTTATTCACGTTAAAGAAAAAACGGATCGATGACCTTACAGGTAGAAAATTACAAAGGCACGAAGATTTTTTTTTTTTTTAAGTGATAATGGTCAGGAAAAAAAAAATATTCGCTCCGGCGCGATTATTTATAAATATCTAGCTGTTCTGTTCATC
>NC_051407.1:14896786-14896935 GCF_015228065.2 Penaeus monodon
CCTACCATCCTTTCGTTGTCATTATGATAAAAGAAAGAACAAAAAACACAGGAGATCAAAATTAGCTTTGTTAAGGCCATCTTCTTCTGTCGCAAAACCAAATGCAACTGTACTGCTGTTCCTGAAACTGTCTCTTCTTTTTTAGACTA
>NC_051407.1:14902022-14902201 GCF_015228065.2 Penaeus monodon
ACCTTCGGGCTTCCTCAATTTCCTTTGAGTGTTCCTAAAGGCGTGGCTACCGGTCTCCTCCAACTCCTCTCCAGGTAGGATGTGCTTGTCCTTTGTCAGTTCATGCTTTCAGTGCTCAGGGCTGCACACCCAACCTGTAAGGAGAGTTCAGTTATATAATGTTTGTGTATGCGCGTGCT
>NC_051407.1:14902541-14902898 GCF_015228065.2 Penaeus monodon
CACCAACAGTCCAATATCTCCCGAACTTTTTTCATTCGAACGGGAATTAGGTGATAATCGGCGAAAATAATCCGCCGAGAACGATAACAAACATGAGATAGGCGCGCGGACCACTCACAGTCTGCCGAAAGTTTGAAAATATATTACGCGGCCCCAAGTTTCCTCTCTATTGGATTTTCAAGCCTGTTACAATACTTCACGAACTCGGCATCAACTTCGAGTCGGGCGAACAACCGTTAATACTGCTTTAGGTGTAGACACGGTGGATTTCGCGGTCTTTAAATCATGGTCCCGATAGGCTGTAACGGTACGTGGGAGCTACCTGCTGATTTATGGCGCGCTGTTGGCTGCGGTGAG
>NC_051407.1:14905734-14905845 GCF_015228065.2 Penaeus monodon
TACCTCTCCCCCCCCCCCTGCCCCACGGCTTCCTTCTGGTGTCGCAATATCCCTGGCTGAAAATGCAACGCCCGCGATTCCCACCTCGTTATCCCCGCCCACATCCTCACG
>NC_051407.1:14905978-14906237 GCF_015228065.2 Penaeus monodon
TGCCGTTCCATCATCGTCACCAGGAATGCGATGGCAATTCATGGAACGATATCTTCTCCTGTTGACAATGAGTCTTCCTGACGTGATGGTACTTTTGGGCGTAAATATTTGCGATTCATTATTTTTTCCACTTTTTTTGGTTTATATATAAGCGAATGCGTATCTTTTGCTGTTGCTGTGTTGTTGTTTATTTTGCTTAGCTAATTGTTTGTATATATCTTCTGGTTTAGCATGTACATCTGCGTTTGCAAACATCCTG
>NC_051407.1:14906377-14906544 GCF_015228065.2 Penaeus monodon
GAAGGGAGGGAGTTGCTATTCGCATTTGCTTTCGTAAACAAGAGTGATTTTAGTTTCCATTTTACGTAATATTTTCCTTCTCATTTTCTTAACTTCAGTGCATACACCTGTCTGCGCTTAGTATCACCTCTTATTAGTGTGGATTTTAATCAATAAAGTATAAACAC
>NC_051407.1:14906590-14906659 GCF_015228065.2 Penaeus monodon
GTCACCACGTCCGTTATTATGTAGACAGGATTCTGATCTATTCTCTCCACTTATGCAAATGATAACAGT
>NC_051407.1:14906684-14907514 GCF_015228065.2 Penaeus monodon
ATCAACCATTATACAACACCCCCAAAGTTGCAAGAGATCCATAATTAAGTTAAGTCGTTATTTGTTTTCTGTCACGAACTCAAGTCACACAACTTGCTCGTAGACTGTAGTGTGTAGTGGGGGGGGGCGGTAGTGGTCCCTCCTTCAGAAATGTCCTCTACGCCTCTGGGTTTATATTTTCTTGTATTTCTTGTGTCAAAGGCTTTTCTCTCTGTTTAAACTTTTTTCTTGCATACCTGTTATTTTCACGACGGTTAATTGGATTTTTTTTACGGTATAACAGAAATAAGTTCAATATAAAGGGTCGTTAGAGTACCTGATTGTTTATGTACATGATACTTAATGTTATTTTTTACATTCCTTTATCGGAGAAACTATAATAAAACGGATTTCCCTTCCATTATAATGATAATAGCAGACCATTCCCTACCCCGCCTTGCAGAGTGCAAACAGCATTCAGCCATTTTAGTTTTATAGGTTCGTATCCCCCAACGAGAACAGTCGAATTTCCCGCCAAAATCAGCATCGGATCCTTTACCAATACCGCCATCGCGAGCCACTGTTTATCGCAATTAGTCCTATAATAGTCAGGAGTGGAGTTCACGCGATCCAATTTGCCATTAGAGCTATGGTTCCCGATGAAGACGCGCCGTTTGCTGATCCAATCGTGCCAACAGAACTGAAACCGCAGCCTTGCCAATTCCGTTGCCACGATACCATTTGTACCCGCGGTCGCTGCCGATTCTCGTTTCGGCGGCAATATATATTGAATTCAGGGGTTCCTCCGTTCTCCTTTTCTCCCTCTTTCTCCCTCTCGCCCTCGGCCTCGT
>NC_051407.1:14907873-14908083 GCF_015228065.2 Penaeus monodon
CATACTCTTCCCCCTTTTTTGTTCTTTACATTCCAAAAAAAGAAAGAAAAAAGAACAGTGATCCTTTGTAGTTACCAAAAATGTTCTGAAAAGAATGTGGCGCAGAGGAATTACCGAAAGAGAAAAAGGAAAAAGAGATAGAACGAAAGAACATTTTTTTCGGGTGAGGATAGGAGACTTACAACGCTATTGAATAAAAGTTGGGAAATG
>NC_051407.1:14908143-14908255 GCF_015228065.2 Penaeus monodon
TAACATATGACACGACAAAAAAAAATCGATACACGAACACACACTGAACAACAACAATATAAAAAAAAAATAATGATAAAACACTTTCAAACGCCTCCAGATGCCTGAAAGA
>NC_051407.1:14908317-14908762 GCF_015228065.2 Penaeus monodon
AATATTCCCATTCCCGTCCTGAAAATAAAATGGTTTACAGTTACGACGACCCTCCTCGCGACATCTCCCGCGCACACGTCAGCCTCTTGGTAAATGCACTTGGGCCCGAATTGACTTCTGTGAATCTCCCCAGATCTTTCCTTTCTCCTTCCGAAGACGCCGTCCGCCCGCCTCTATCGCTGTAAAATCCAAGAATCACTCTCCTGACATCGGACCGAACCGGACCTCCCTCGTTAACCGATTCCGGTTTACGAGGTGATCAAAAAACGAGCTGGAGATTTGATCAGGGAGGGAGCGGCCGGTCGGGGCGAAGGGGTGTTGTGTGCGCAGGACGTCCGTTGCTATTACTTTGTTAAAAGTGCTGGAAATTCTTTGGAAATGAAATAGAACTAAGATATAGAGAAATTGCAAATAGGTTCATAGATAGATAGGTTTACATATACAT
>NC_051407.1:14908817-14908964 GCF_015228065.2 Penaeus monodon
TATTGTACGTAACGAGAAAGAAGAAAGGGTGAAAAGGTAAGACTAAAGGGAAGTCTACTGAATAATGCTTTATACAGGGTTAGTAAACTTTCCAAATCAAAAACAAGAAGGCGAAAATGCCATGTTAGGGCTCATCTCCTGCAGACT
>NC_051407.1:14909201-14909327 GCF_015228065.2 Penaeus monodon
AGATTCGACAGGAAATATAATATAGATTAATTCAAAACAAGAAGACCAGAAAATACCCAGGGGATAACCAACAGATAATGAAGAAAAGGACTTGATGTCTTTCCCCACAAGAACCCTGACTGAGAG
>NC_051407.1:14909388-14909523 GCF_015228065.2 Penaeus monodon
GTGTGAATTTTCGCCTTCCAGAATATTTTTTGCTCCGGTGCTATTTTTCTTTCTCTTTTTATCTTTTTCTGCTTCTTTTACAGCACCGCTTCGTAATTAGTTATGGTCATTAATATTAACTTCATTATGATAACA
>NC_051407.1:14909853-14910354 GCF_015228065.2 Penaeus monodon
AACTGTTGTTCTCATTATCTTAATTATTATGAAATGTCATTATCAATACTACCATCATCATCAGATTCCACATCCAAGGCGTTTCTCTTTGATCTAGTCTTTTCCTTTATCCTAATAATCTTTATCTTAATTATCTCCTTTTGTCATCCCTTCTTAATTCAGACAGCGGCTTGCAACTATCAATAATGTAATCAAGGTAAACAAACGCAGATTTTAAACAGCTGATCAAAGAGACGCAACAGCTGTTCCTCCCAGCGTGCTGATCCCCCTCTTCGAATTTCCTCGAGGAGGCTCTTCCAATTACGTAACGCCTCCCCGTTAATTGTCTTGCTATTGTTTTGTCTAATTACTGTTTTTTTTTCATTTGTCTTAATGGTATTGTCTGTTGGATTCGTTTTGGTGACGCATTTCTCGACCGAGAAATGCAATTATTCGTTGTCTGTTATGCATATTGTATTTTGTTTATTTTTGTACTTAGAATCAACTGTATGTGAACAGAGT
>NC_051407.1:14910456-14910532 GCF_015228065.2 Penaeus monodon
TAACCAAACTTCCATCCACCATCCCATACAAATAAGATTTTCCTGTATATGCAAAGGCAGGGAAAACTCAGATGAT
>NC_051407.1:14910570-14911418 GCF_015228065.2 Penaeus monodon
TCTGACACCCCCTCTGATGGATGTTCCTCCTTTGCCCCGATCACTCAAAGGGAAGCGGAGGGAATCAGGATATATATATAACGCCTCCTCGGATGGTCCCTGAGCCTAAGTACCTTCACGGCAGGTCAGCAAAGGGGAAATGGTAGGCGTGAGACCTGGTAGGCGTGAGCACTTGTGTCGGGGTGTTGATTAAGCTGGGAAGGGAAGGGGGAGGAAAGAGATAAGGATTTGCAGGAAGGGAGAAGGAAGATAACGATTAGGAGGAAGGGTGAGGAAAATAAGGATTTGGAAGAAGAGAGAAGGGAGATAACGATTAGGAGGGAGAAGGAGGGAAAAAATAAGGATTTGGAAGAAGAGAGAAGGGAGATAACGATCAGAAAGAAGGATTTGGAGCAAGCGAGAATAAGATAACGATTAGGTTGAAGGGGGACAAAAAATATTATTTGGAGGAAAAGGAGAAGGGAGATAACGATTAGGAATAAGGATTTGGAGGAAGGCTGAGGGGCAATAACGACGAGGAGAAAGGATTAGAAGGGAGTTGGAGGAAAAATAAGGATTCGGAAGCAGAGAGAAGGGAGATAACGATTAGGAAAAAGGAATAGGAGGATGGGGGAGGAGAAATATGGATTTGGAGGGATAGAGAGGGAGAATAACGATTAGGAAGAAAGATTAGGAGGAAGTGGGTGGCGATATAAAGATTGGGAAGAAGGGGGAGAGAGCATAAAGAGTAGGAGGAAGGGAAAATAAGGACTATGAGGAAGGAGGGGGGGTAGGGATTAGAAAGAAGCGGAAAGAGGAAATAAGGATTAGGAGGAAGAGGGGCAGGTTGCATGTGAAATTGTAAATAT
>NC_051407.1:14915188-14915291 GCF_015228065.2 Penaeus monodon
ACAAATTCATTATTGTTATTGCAAAAATAAAGGATGATAAAAAGTGAATACAGGGCTTCGATACTGAACATGCATTCCTTGTAAGTCCATATATTGTAATACT
>NC_051407.1:14915681-14916176 GCF_015228065.2 Penaeus monodon
CATACAATCAAGCAAACAGAACCTGCTCGAGTTCAGGAAACCAGGAAACCACAGAGAACATGAAAAGTGCCACAGTAAAGAGGTTTACTTTGACTATATTTCGCTCAGATGGAATCTCAAGACGGTGTTACCATGACAACCGCATCGCGCGAAAAAACTCAACTACGCGCGGTGGGAAACGAACGTCAACCTGTTTCCATGTGTCCGGCCGGCGAGTGGGAAACAGGTCTCCTTTACTGATAATTTTTCGTTTTTGTCTATCTTTCTCTTTTCTTTCCTTTTCTTCTTTGCCTCCTCACCTTTGTTCTCACCCTCTTTGCTTTATTTTATTTTTTCTTATTTATTTCTATCTGTTATCGTTATTATTTCTATCATTTTTCCTCCGATTTTCCTCTTTACCATCATCGTTACTTGTGATATATGCTTTTAAGCGCCTTCTTTTTCTTATCTATGGTGGTCTATGGTGTTCAGATTCTTGCTTCACCTCTGTGGAGT
>NC_051407.1:14916648-14917663 GCF_015228065.2 Penaeus monodon
CTGAAAGAACTCACGTCCCAGGACGTGAAGCCTTGGATCTTGGGCATTCAGTTTAAGAGCTTTGCCCTGCAACTTCGTTCTTTTCATTCTGTACCTTCAATACAGATGACTGCACAATAATTTGCATATGAGATTATCCTACATCTCTCTGGGAGTTTTTGGTCAAGAATTATTATTAGGGTACTGAATTATCTTGGGCAGAGAATTTCAGGAGGTGATCTGTTGAGAGGGGTTTTCCAGGTCAAGGAAGCAAACCACTGAGGTAGTAGTACCAACTGTACGGAGGAGAAAGTCTAGACTGTAAACTGCTTGTTAAATCTGTGTAAGAGACTTGGCCCCACCTGGATCCAGTTCAGTTTCTCACCTGCTTTATCCTGACAGCTTTGAAAAGTGATGAGTGGTACATACTCAGTTCCCAGTCCTAGGCTGGAAATACTCCTTAAGCAGGAACTGTTCTTCTATGCCTTCCTTTATGCCCTAAGGTATAACACTAATTCTGATTTTGCAGGAATGGCAGCCTCGGTTCTGATGAGAGAAACCTGATTGCCCCAGATTTGCTGGTAGACCAGCATTGTCTGTCTTAGCAGAGAATTAAAGAGCAATCTTTCCTGCCCTACCAAGGGGTCTTAGTATGTTTGCCTTGGGACTGATTTCAAAGACGGAGGTCTAGCAGTCAAAAATGCGAACTATTTAACATGTTCTTATCATCTAACAATTACATAATCCAAAGTTCCATACACGAAATGGCAATGAGCTAGTAAATGCATATGATTACAATGCACTGAGAGTTAATGAGTGAAACCTCACACCAATACCTCTTCTTGCAGACCTTTCCCTACCAGTACATCTCCACAAAACATTCCCTTTACAAAGAGTATTTCATTTACCCTTTCATATTTTCATCCACTATGTAGTAAAATGAGGTTAAGTGAAAGTGAATGTAAAAGCTTGCCCATGCAAACAGTCATAGGAATAATGAAAGGGTATGTGCAGTCATTACCTTATGCTATATTAA
>NC_051407.1:14917790-14917931 GCF_015228065.2 Penaeus monodon
TGTGTGTGTGACCTACCTATTCCAGTTGTACTCTCAAAACCTGAAGGGTAAGACTATAATGCACAATTGCACTTACTTCTGCTTTGGTCACTATTTCTCTTTTTCTGAGATTTAATTTCATTTGACACACATAAAAAAAGA
>NC_051407.1:14920756-14920959 GCF_015228065.2 Penaeus monodon
GATAGCCATATGGTAGCTGGAACAGTACGGGGTGGTTATCTCACTCACGACCCCCATGACACACTTCCTGAGAAAGAAGCAGATGTTCCACAGCTGCTCTCCCACGCTACGTTTCCGGCAGTAAACGGCCGCTTCGCGCCCTAAGAAGTATCTAAAAATTCGCCTCCAGAGATCAAATCGTCAAGATCATTACCAGCGCCTGA
>NC_051407.1:14921097-14921262 GCF_015228065.2 Penaeus monodon
TATAGAGGCATCCATAGCTTCTCCCGTGCATATCAGCATCATCTGTGTAAGCCATTAGCTCAAGATGGCACCTGCAAACCCCCAAGCTTAATTAAGGTCCACTTGGTCTCCACTTTAATTTACAAAACCAGCGCCCCAATTGAAATCAAGACGACAATTATAGCT
>NC_051407.1:14922165-14922265 GCF_015228065.2 Penaeus monodon
CTAACCTTATCTGACCTACAGAACTAGCCCTTCAAGACCTCAGGCTCGGCCCTCCGCTTGCCGGAGCACACCGCCACTTCAGCGCTTGTTCCCAGATCAT
>NC_051407.1:14923336-14923400 GCF_015228065.2 Penaeus monodon
ACACTTGTCCCAGTACCCTTATCACAGAAATCTCGCCTGCCACGGTATTCTTCATGCTAGCACG
>NC_051407.1:14923654-14923757 GCF_015228065.2 Penaeus monodon
TCTGTGGGTGTATTTTTAGCGACGGGATAGAATATGGGTGAACACTTGTCTTATTACCCTTATCACGGAAAACTTGCCTGAAATGGAACTCTAGCACGGGTGA
>NC_051407.1:14923980-14925013 GCF_015228065.2 Penaeus monodon
GTCCTGGGATCCCAGAGAAATTTCAAGGTTAAACATTCCTTTAACATTTTTGTTCACCCCTGGAATCGCCGGCAGAAATCAAGCACAAAAATGGGAAATAATTTGATCTTGGAGGGGGCTGCTGGTTTTATTTACGATTATATATATATACTGACCTCATGTTATTATCACCATGATAACAATTATGGTTCTGAAGATTTTGTTTTAGTTTTTTTTTTCAACAAAACTTTTTTAGTGCACTGTGTTCTGCTATCATCACCACCTTGCCAGTTGCAAAATGAAATTCGCAACACTAATATACAAGAAAAGACAATCAACAAAGGAACGTTAAAGTGTCATAGGCCAATCACCCTCACTAAATCCATAAAGACTGGAATGTAAAATTGTAACAAATTAATAATGCAAAGAGTGCTGCTGCTGTTTTTTTTTATTGGGAAATTAAACTATCTTTATCAAACTGCAACGCTGAGTTGGTGTTTTGCAACGGCTTTATTTTGCATTCTTGCGAGTATTGCTTCTACCCACAGAAAACTGCTCGTTATATGATGCTATCTTCCTGTGAAATTTCTGCCATTAAGTGCTCGGTTCACTTCACCGCGCATAGAAGTGAAAACAAAAATAATCTTTTATAAATGATAATGAACTGTAATTTACACCGTTATTCACAATGGATTTTGTAGCTTGCAGAGGGAAAATACGGGAAGTTGTAATCGAAATAGATTTTAGCTTCTGATCTTATTCCCTTTACTACGAACCAAAATTAATACTGGACTTGAACCCTATGTGGAATTGGGTAGGATATTCTACCTACCGTTTTTTTTCTGTACATCTATTCAAGTCACCTAAAAACCTGAAAGGGAAACTTTTTTATAATGTGTACTATACACTGGCTTCTATCCCGTGAAATCGGGACAACATAGCCTATAATAATAACAAGTCCCATGCAAGTCTAGACATCTGAAAATCCGGGGAATTCCAGAGATTCCGATATTATTACTAATCACGGACATGGCTCTAAATTGACCATTTCTAG
>NC_051407.1:14925252-14926000 GCF_015228065.2 Penaeus monodon
TTAAGCCAGCATTATTCGGTCTCCCTTGATCCTCTTATTCATGTCTATTACATTTTAAAAATAACTAATCTTGTTGATAATAATCCCTCGTGGAAATTTATTTAATACACCTGGCTTTGTTAGTTGCTGACAATGTCAAGTGTCACTTTGCTCATCCATATACCGTACTGTTTAACACCCAGCTTTACTACACAAGCACAGAAGTTATCTTAGTTGCTTTTGTGTGCCAAGTGCATTCTTCAGAACTCTACCTTTGAGAAAACGGATGTCTCTACTTCGATCCCCTTTCCCCTTTAGAAATCACCCGACGATAAGAGCCACAACCTTTTCCCACCACGTCTCCCCTTTCTAGAACGCTTCCATATGATGATGAACAACTTTCTGTTCTTTTGTCCCCCGGAAAGATCTTACTGAAGCATGCTAAGCTTTTTGGGACCCTCTTTGACACTGCGATTTCTCACAGACCTAAACAAAGTGCCAGATCTCGTCTGTCCCTCAACGCTGTATGAATTCCTGGGTAATAATCTTGCACTGGATATATATATGAATATATTCTGAACCAATGCCATCTAAATAGGCGAGTTACAACTTCGTTATTCTAATTGCAGCTACTTATTTAAGGTTATTTTAGTCACATCAGAGAGTTGTTTGCGGTTTTCATATTCCTTTAGGCTAAATATCGTTCCGATCCGAATAACAATAAAAAAATACTGTATCTTCTCACTCATTACTTGGCTATTTGTGTATA
>NC_051407.1:14926589-14926778 GCF_015228065.2 Penaeus monodon
CCCAGTGGCTCAAACAGACGCTCGAATGGAATCCTATTCGGCCCTACAATAAGATTATATCAATAGGTTTAGAAACCATACCACTACGCGGGCGCGCATGCGCGTTCGTGTGTACGTACTAATGTAACTCGCATGTGCTTTTGATTGTCTATGTTTTTCCCTCGCTTTTTATTCTTTCTTTCTGCCTGC
>NC_051407.1:14926903-14927233 GCF_015228065.2 Penaeus monodon
CACGCGCGCGCTTTCGTATGTTTGTATGTGTGCGTGTCCGTTTTGATTTCCTAAGCCCTAAATAAAGCGACCAGACCCGCCTTCGCCAGACAAAGGAGAGACAAAGCGCCGGGGATGAATTTGTCTGCTGACGCGAGATGAAGATGCCGCCCCTACATCAGCATCACCGCCACCTGTTTCTGGGGGATTTATGCGATCCTGTTTTGCTTCCGGCGCAACTCCAGGCGTCGGTCCTGAATACATGACGTCACTCCCTCCAGATTTCGCATTGTTCCCTCGAGCCAGAAAATGAAGGTCGTCACCACAGTTGCTGCGATGTGTTTACTTAAT
>NC_051407.1:14928355-14929040 GCF_015228065.2 Penaeus monodon
TAAATGTTTAAAATATGCACTAAGCCACGTACTTACAATATATATTATATATTAACAAACTCTGGACAAATGTCTTCGTGTCTCCGTCAACAGCAGAACTCTCACAGAAATGTAAAGTGAAGGAAAGAAAAAGAGTGAAGAAGTTCTTTCAAAATGTAGGGGGCGCGCACACACATCCCCCACCCCACCCTCCGTCAGATATATAGGATAATCTATGTTATCTCTGTAAAGTTGAATGTTAATGTAAAACAGGATATGTATGTGGACCAAACACACAAAAAGTCACAAAAAGATTAATCATAAGCTAAATAAGAGAGTAGCGTAAGAAAAAACTGAAAATAGAAAATGGAGAATACAGGGGAACTCAAGAGAACGAAGAAAGTTTGATAATACCACGACGAGAATGAGACGAAAGACGCATAAAATACAGTGAGGAAGCAGAAAAGCTGTGAGAATCAACACACGTTCACAGAAAACAGAACAAAAACATGGAACAAGCTGAAACATAAAGACAACATGGAAATAGAACATACTACAGTCAAAACTAACTGCGCGTAAGAAAAGGGGACGTAAAAAAAAATAAGGTAGCACAAAAAACACGATTCAGTCATACTTTCACAGTTCACCAGGTATTCTTTATTAGTAAACCAGGCTACGCGAATAAACAGGCGCCGCCACCAACAGC
>NC_051407.1:14929427-14929625 GCF_015228065.2 Penaeus monodon
TGTTATGTTGTTATGTTCTCAGAGACATTTCCAAGAAGTTCCCCTGCCTTGGTTATCACTTCGTCGTAACTCTGGGACTTCCTTCAACAGCTCTTTTGTTTTGGGAGTTAAAGAAGACGCAGCTTTCTTGGCCTGTTCCTGGTTGTTATCTTACAGAGGCTTGAATCTTCATAGTCTTCCTGGAGCTTTCACATCCAT
>NC_051407.1:14929733-14929891 GCF_015228065.2 Penaeus monodon
AGATTCAAAAGCAAAGGGGAGAAAAATCCCTTGAACCGAATGTATTACTTATCATATTTATAAATAAAAATATGCAGTCTTCTATAGATTTATTTACCATTAATTCGTTCGATTATAATGTGATTTCTTATGATTCCAAACACTCCTTGGTTTCTCTG
>NC_051407.1:14930113-14930918 GCF_015228065.2 Penaeus monodon
TGTCAGAAAATCAGTTCATTAACCATTTTAAAGTCCTGTAGCAATAGTTTCCATATTATCAGTGCCCCAGAAACTGATTGCGATCAGTTCGCTCCCCAACCGTGCCCCCCAACCAAAGAGAAAGCTGAAACATTTCTGACTGAATCTACTAAATGTCGTTCGTAAGTTGCAAATTCGACAAAATTAAGAGAAATGTAATCAAATGTATTGCAACCTAGCATAAACGACCATCTGTTGTTTATCTGAAATGTTCATTACTTTTACATGGACCATATTGTTCTTGCGGAATCCATAAGTATGCATATCGTACGACTCCCTTACTTGAAGAAGACGAGCATGAAAACCAATTCCTTACCCAATAAAATAACTGTGTGTGTAACTAAGTCAGTTCTTTCCGATATACTATACAGCTACAGGACACTAACCCTGACCGATGATATTTTTAAGTCCATCTTTTTATAGATTGGGAATACCCCCAGAATAGGATCTTCCAGTTTCCTCTCATACACCACGTCTCTGATATCCAACCAACTGCGCCACAGGCACCGGTAACACCTCAGTATTATCTCTACAAGTTAAGATCTCCATTGTAATTGAGGTTCGTATTTCTTGTTTAGTGAGTTGTTGTCAGAAGTGGCGCAGGATCGTTTTCGTATATGTAGTAAATGTACTCTAAGCCTTGCTGTGTTGAATGATTGGAGCTGTCTTGCTTTTTTTCCTAAATATTGTGGGTATGAAAATAGGTGAGTGACATTCTACATTAATATGGGTACAATGCAGTGAATATCAATGGCCCAGTATGAGG
>NC_051407.1:14932046-14932428 GCF_015228065.2 Penaeus monodon
CATTCTACGTGAGCTTACCATAATCATGTTGATAACCGTTTTCTGTTTGTATGTATGAGAGAGAACCTTTTTCTAGGGTTAACCATTTTAATCATTCAATTTCTTTTTTTTCTTTTTCTCCAAAATATGGATAACATGAAAGAAATTACATTCAAATAGCTTCAGACATTTAAAATTATTTCCATTATCTCTATTAAGAGATTATGCTCTTTTTCTCCAAGGTGGTTTTCTTCCCCATGCTTCCTCTAACTCAAGGAAATCTTCCTATAACCTGATCTCCGGCGGCCCGTCCTCAGGCTATTGCAAGAACAGGCTTTCTCTGGGGATGTCCGAGTTGCTTTGTGAATCATGCAACTGATGAAATGTATATGATAGAGAGGCA
>NC_051407.1:14935258-14935372 GCF_015228065.2 Penaeus monodon
TTTATTATAATTTTTACATCTTCCTACTTAGCCTTCATCCCTACATGAAAATAAAACAGAAACAGCAAGAAAACATTCTTTCTAGGTAATAAAAAGATCCTGATGATTTTTTTT
>NC_051407.1:14935398-14935616 GCF_015228065.2 Penaeus monodon
TTTTTACTAAAAATATGAGTTACAAACCATCTGGGAAATACCCTCATGTTTTTTTTTTCTCTCTCTGATGTTCTCCCCCAGGTTCAAGTCGGTTACTCGGTTGTTCAAAGCAGTATAACAATAACATTGTTCAGTTGACCTTTGTTTTTGTTTTTTTTTATCATACTTTCGTGTCCTGTCAAAATCTTTCTACTTTCTATTTGACATAAGAATCAAAC
>NC_051407.1:14936126-14937647 GCF_015228065.2 Penaeus monodon
CGTATTGTTTACTAGCGCGTACAGGTACGACTGTTTGTAAGCGCGCGTTACCGTGTGTCGCGTCGGGGAGTTCCAGACAGCGTGGTTGCGTCACGGGGACCTTTGAACCGTGTAGTTGTCATGGAAAATCCGATGTAGTGTTCCCAGAAGACTGTCGGCGACATTTCCCGTACGTTTAGCTATGGAGTTAGGTAAATACACCTGTTAAATGGTGATCGTTTTTTTAACTCATGGTGTTAATTTTCTGTGGCAGTGTTGTTGGGTTTGCTAAATCATTTTTCTTTTAGTGATGTATTTAGAGTCTGATTTTATTCTTGGTTATCAATTCTTAACTGTGAATCATGTAAATACGCAGAAATTGCTTGAAGAATGATTCTAGTATAAATGATAGACTTCCTGCGATTATGGGTAATGAGAAAATGAGAAGGGACTTTCTGAATGCATATAAAAAAAGAAAAAAATAAACGTCATGGGACTTTGCACCTTGCCAATGACCCTCGCAGAATAGGAAAACCCGTGATGCTGTGCCCGCCTGGAAAAAGCTCTACATATAAGCTTTCCTTTTTGCCTTCTCACAATTGCGGAAGTGTTCATTTACAAGTTCCAAATGCTATGTAAGTAACTCGTAGCCTTCACAAAGACCGGAAATAGTTCATATTGTCAACATACTGTCACAGAATCCCCTCCTTGGAAACAGTCTGTGGGTAGCGACATCTGGAAACCCGTTAACCCGGAATATATAAGAAGTCTCTTGGAGCAAGTGATGCACTCGCTCATCTGAATTCTAGACAACAGGTAAATAATCAACGCCGTGTGGATTAGTGTGGTGTCCTGATAAGTGGCTTCTTCCATTTCTACAGATGAAGAAAAGCAGAATGAAGTCTTACATTATGTAAATATTCTGATGAAATCATAGTCGCATTCAAGATCAGTACAATTAAAAGGTTATTAATCATGATGTAAGGATATTCAAAATTTCGCTAAATCATTGTAGTGATGTTAGAGGAATATGTAAAAGATGTCTATCTAAAAAGTCACTGACTGCAATCATCACATCCTCGAAAGATTACTGAGGAAAAATAAAGACTTAATTGGGCTGATAAAAATTACTATTAAAACGATACTGACAAAATAACGACAGAAAACTGTTAACGTATTCTATTCTGAATAGTAAATGTTCTGTTTGAGAGATTCTGCAAGTCTGCAATTGTTGCAGAGGGGGGTCTGACCGACTGGTTCGAAGGTTAACAGAAGACGTAAGGTCTTTTGTTGCATTTTCAGCGCATATCGGACGACAGTATTTACTTCTCTTTTTCGTCGATATTTGAAGATTAATTACATCAAATTCCAGGTATCACCATGCGGACTTTTGGAAAAATAAAGGGAAAGGCGATGTTGTCACTTATGGTGGCAGCGGTGATGTTGGCAGGACAGACACAAGCAAAAGAACGGATTTCCAGACAAGGTTAGTGCAAGGTTATCTACCTTTTGTTATGTTATGACTCCGCACCTGTACAGACG
>NC_051407.1:14938077-14938391 GCF_015228065.2 Penaeus monodon
TGTTTTTTCTATATGAGAACTGGTTTACCCATGCGTCGGCACGTATAACAGTCTCAATTATTTTCAAGTGAAACTTTTTTATTCCATTAAATTCGTCTATATCTCCCACGTCACAAAAAGAAAAAAAGAAAAAACTGAAATTCCCATTTTCCCCCATGCTGTATGTGATGACGTCATACACCCAGGTAAGCAACACAGCGGGATTCCCTTAATGCTCAGTTCTAGCTTCACCTGACCGGTTCGGCCACTCGAAATCCATCTTATACGCCGCAGATCTCTTTGTGTGCATTTTAAGATAATGAAAATGTATTATC
>NC_051407.1:14938424-14938491 GCF_015228065.2 Penaeus monodon
GATGCGAGTCAAAATTCACGACGCACTTAAGACTCGTCTGTCTGGGAAATTTGATGGTGGGTGTGAG
>NC_051407.1:14938554-14939146 GCF_015228065.2 Penaeus monodon
AAGGAAGGGCTTATATATTCAGATATTCTTATTCTCTTTTCTATTGCGGTGTTATACATGACGCTGTATATTGACTGACAAATTGCTAACGAATTGTTTTAATTCAGTTATGTTGTAATATTTTCCATAAGTTAACGGCTTATTCTATTGATTACAATTACATTTCTTTAAACTATTGTTTACATTTACATGTTAGAAAGTCAAAATCGCTCACACATCTCTCTTCCTAACAATGCGACCTATTTATGGATTTCACCAACGTTAACGTAATATATCTCAACAGTATTATAACACGATTTCTACCACGTCAAGTTTTCTCTTGGAAACACCTGCGAGCTCTCACTGACCTGTTTATTACGTTTGCCCTTCAGCGCAGGCATGCAGACCTGGAACGACCTGCATTCAGCTGACCAGGTGCCCTCAGCTCGTCTCCCTCCTCAACTTCCCGACGCCGCAGAACATCCAGGTCCTGAGAAATTCCTTCTGCGGCTTCTCAGCGAGGAACCCGTTAGTAAGTGCTGCGGGATAGGACGTGTTTGGAACATGTCTGATGCAGTGAGAACTGGTTGTGGAGTTTTATTGGGTTACTGAA
>NC_051407.1:14939525-14939613 GCF_015228065.2 Penaeus monodon
TGAACAGGTTTGCTGTCCAGGCTCAGGCCCAACGACGCCTACCGCCACGCCACCCACCCTCGTCACCCAGCCGACCTCAGGCCCAACA
>NC_051407.1:14939681-14939829 GCF_015228065.2 Penaeus monodon
GCCTGGCGGAGGTGAGGCGCTCCTGCCGAGTCGCTGTGGCCTCTCGATGATGCCCGTCAACCGCATTTTCGACGGAGAAGACGCTCCTTTGGGCGCGTATCCCTGGATGGCTCTGCTGGGATTTACTGGTGAGTTCTGTTAATTGGTT
>NC_051407.1:14939919-14941198 GCF_015228065.2 Penaeus monodon
GGGCGCATTTCCTAAGCACAGTTATTTATCCTTTGCCGTAGCTTTGTGGTGCACGCACTGAATTGTAGTTATTTGCTGATTGATATTACAGGGGTCCAAAGACATCGCACTGCATGACTTTTTTTATCTATAATAAGCTTCTTTTCTCCCTCAGGACGATTTGAAAGCCAGCCTGTATTCGGATGCGGAGGTGCGTTGATCAATAACCGCTATGTACTCACGGCCGCACATTGCACTGACCCGCAATTCACTTCTGGTCGAACTTTGTAAGTATATTAGATTATTAAGGAACTGAGAGAAGTGCGGTAGATAAATAAAGTAGCTTCGCCACAAATAAAAAAAAGAACTATTTTATTTCGTTTTAATGGAAACGAAATTAAAACGTGACGTTTCGAACGCGTTTCTATTTTGTCTCTTATTAAATAAACGAATAAAAGTTTCGATACAGAATCAACATATAAGACGATATTTTTTTATTAAATGAGAATATGAAGTTTTCTATCACCATGTATTTTCAAATAAGCCGTATAAGGAAGTACTGTTGTAAATTCGAAAGCAATACATAAAAAAAAAACAATGATGGATCTGAGGCATGATCAAGCGGCAGTGGTGATATTTGCCAAAATTTTGTTATGAGCATATCTCCGAATATACCAATCACTCATGAAGTGTTATTAACAGCGAGACACCTCGAGGTTTGGGTATTATTCCATCATAAAATATTAAAAGTAGCACCTCAATCATAGCTACAGATTGCTTACTTGTACCAATTATACAAACGCCTCTACTCGTGCTATACGGTGCAAACATTCATGGTGCAAAATTATCATAACTTATCATTGCTGTGGTTTTTAATTTTTTTCCCCCCCCCCCCCCCCTGATAGAATCCTTCCAATTTACTCACGTGATAGCAATTTTTACCTGTATTACCGTCACGATTACTTCCCCCATTATGTTGCGGGATACATAAATCCCGTTTCATATTACTCACGACCCATAAACTCTGGCCACACAGAACACAATCGCATTCGCCCTGCGGCCAACTCGGGGAGAGCACAAACCTGCGCAACAGACGAGGACGGCCCACCTCAAACAGGAAGGAGCTCAACGCTATGCGCGACCGAACGCCCCATACAGACTTCACAGCTCCGCGCCCAGGCTCAATCCCGGCACCGAACTTCGACAGAGCGTCCAGCTGTGGCTCAGCCGATGACATTGCACTCGTGAGGCTCAACAGGGAAGCAACCTTCAGCAGTAAGAGTCCAGGAGCAGTGGTGGT
>NC_051407.1:14942375-14944651 GCF_015228065.2 Penaeus monodon
CATTAAGATAAGGTGCATATATACATGTATGCCATCGCATCTCCAAAAAGAGCGCACGACCTAAACGCCCGCCTGCCTCCCCCACGATTCCACTATTCAGCCATCATAGCATACCCGCCACGCCGGCCTTTAGACATCACACCGCCTTCCTTGCGCGGCCGGCGAGCGGACCGTGCAGGCCCCTGAAAGGCACCACCGAGAGGGGCCCGGACACGCAGGTGCTGCAGAAAAGGTACAGATTCCCTTCGTCGAACAAAGCGCGAGTGTAACCCCCACTACGACATACCCCTGTAGAACGAACAGGTGAGTCTGCGACTTGACCCGACTCGATATCTTGGTATTTTATATGTTTCTCCAGTGTCTCAGGAAACCAAAAAACTGGCAACTCGCTCCGCGAAGACTGGGAACACTCCGCATTTGCAAGTCTTTTGAAGAGAGCAACAAATATATAGCCCGTCTTGTCTAAACGCAGCGATCTCTACAGGAAAAAACAACATATTATATTGTATATAGTTTAATACAACTAAAGTAAGCCACAGTTAAACACAAGTTACATGATTAGAACTATAAAAATCAAGCTACGGTGAATCAAGATTACTCTTTTTACAGAGCCGCCGGGGAGTGAGTGCCAATTCCCTTATTCTGGAAAAGAATTGGCCCTGCCACTATAGTTATAGAAGTGGACGCCAACAATATTAAAACAGAATGCTATATGTTCTTCACTTGTCTACGTTCAAAGAGGGTAAGATAATTATCTACACATGTATCATCAATATTACGCCCCAGATAGTCATTACTCGCCAACAGCCTGACAATTAAGTAGATGAAAGTGTGACAGTTGGTGCGACCCTGCCTGTCGTGTGTGTCTAGTGGTTATTGTGTTTTTTTTTGTTGTGATTTATATTACTGCATGTATACGTAAATGCCTACAAATACATGTATAGGATAAACAATCAATTATCGCCTAAGCACTAGATTCCTTTAAACATACTGCCCCGCCATTCTCTCCAGATCAGCCCTTCGGTGGTCGCAGGGCGACGAAGCATGCCTGTTTCGGAGACTCCGGAGGCCCGGTACTTAACAATGAAATCGCGTACAGTGGAAGGTTTTCTATCTGCTAACGACATATATATAACTAGTTAAAGAGTTTGACAGAAAAATAGCGACATGTATGCGTTGATTATGATTTATTATAAGCTAGATGATACAACGAAGCGGAAGACAGGTCTGATAACAAAAGGCATTTATAATTGATGCGTATATCCATGTATCATAGAAAAAGGAGATCAGAATGGTTGCTAATGGGGAGGTTAGGCTCCTAGTATGATTACTTTACGATATGGTCATACGCAGTCTAGTTAATTCCTCTTGACTCACCCGTGTCAATGCTGTTTACTCTCTACGTGATACATTCCACTATACCAACCGTATCCTCTATTCCCTTCATCCATCCATCTAGGTCTATCATTCCCCCCTATTATTACTATACAACATTTATCCCCCTTTACACTCGACAGTTTGCGAGTAGTGTCATTCCGCGGAGCCCTTCTTGCGCGCAGTGCCCAGAGTGCGGGGGAACTGCTGCTATACGATAGCTGCATCGTTAAGGACCTGGGTTATAAACACATCTACGCACTCTTAAAGGAATCTGAGAACAAGTGTAGCCTTTTCAGGGAGGACCCTCGACGTTCAATCATTGACAGTGACTTAATGTTTATGTGTGTACCGTGAATGTATTATAATGTATGTTGTAAGTAGCGCATACATTTTTTATCTAATGCCTTCAATGCAATAAAGAAATATCACAGCAAAATACTTGTGCTGATCACTAACTCACCTGCGACAGAAATTTTATCTTTATGACGAAAACGACCTTGAACAAAACCAAATAGACAGAGCCTCATCTCTGGCTCTCTATACAGTTATAACTGTGGCAAAATCTGCAACAAAGACAGCAAAACAATACTGAAAGTGCATAAATCATATAACTGAATAATGACGGTTCCAATACAAGAGCGAAATGAAAACAATTGGCTAAGCTCAATAATAGTTATACATACTAACGCCGCTGGCTAACTCAGTGGTAGTATGTAATGCCACCATTCCTTTAACACAGCCTAATTAACTCAGCACATGATGACATCCTGTAAGGTATCTGTGGAGAGTGAGGCCCTCTCCAGAATGCATTATCTAAAGTGATATTAGCCGTGAAGCAGAGGTATGCAAAGGAGAATCAGAGCGGCCCTGCCGACAGGTGGGCCCTGTAATTTACCCAT
>NC_051407.1:14944915-14945179 GCF_015228065.2 Penaeus monodon
GCCAACTTCCCCCTTTTATATACGCGAGAGCGCGCAAACAAAGCCACAACAAAGCTTTACGATAAAACAAATATTCCTACAATTACAATTAGCACTTTATAGGAAAATAATCAATAAAACAAGTATATAAAAGCTCAGTAAAAAAAAACGTAACACTGAATTATAAAAATCACAAATAATAAAACTGAAAAGAAGTAAAACTAACAAAAGATTAATTAGTGCCAGAAGCATTGCAACAAAATTAAAACAAAATAAAATAGGCCA
>NC_051407.1:14945814-14945920 GCF_015228065.2 Penaeus monodon
CAAGGAGCTAGAGCGGCAGATTACAAAGAAGGCAAGCGAAAAAAAAAGAAAAAACATCATAGATAAGAACAGGCCATGCGAGTCTAGATCTAGGTTAGCTCTGAGT
>NC_051407.1:14946666-14946967 GCF_015228065.2 Penaeus monodon
ATACAGAAGCCTAAAGTAAGACGAGAATTACAATGATGGAAACGGCCGTGATAAGGAATGCGACAAGTGGCGAAAAAAGGAGCGATGAGCGGAAGGTCATGTATAAGGCGCAAGGACCCTGGAAGGCATCAACAACATTTACACACACAGTGGATATTCTCCTGCTTTTACTAACCACCACAAGATGTTAGATGTTCATATATGATTGCCCGATTTTCATTATTGCTGTTATCTGGTTCTACTGGCGCATTTTCATAATCATGTTTTCATTGCCCATATATTTGTTGTTTGTCCTATGACG
>NC_051407.1:14947398-14948504 GCF_015228065.2 Penaeus monodon
CAAGGTGTCACGGTATATCATTATTGAAATTTCAGTCAATTTACGGAACTAATAGCATATTAAGAAAAATCCACTACAAAAGACCATATGATGGACGTGGAACGATCCACATGCCATACATAAGTGCAGACTAGCTATAGTATGCTATCGTTTCGATGAAGAATATAACACGTAATACTACTACGCCATCACGCACTAATACACACACACCGCCATTAACATATACATACGAAAGCTAGAATATTCGCCAAATTTCCATAAATCAGTCTATGAATAGTTTTTGAAAAATTACCCAGAAAGAAATCTTTGCGAATTCGCTATAATTTGTCATCTCAGCATTCTCGCTGCGTAAGGCCCTCAGTCGGCTACGTTAGATGGCTGCCGTTATATGCGATTCAACGAAAATCTCCATGTCAATTCATGTATAGCCGGAAAAAGTAACATTACCACATATTAGGTGCCCATGATGATACCCCCGCCAATAATGAATAGGATAGAGCCTATTTGTAGAATGAAGCCGAAATTGTGAGCACAATCTTACGTAAGACATTTGATAGCTGCCATTCGAACGTTGTATGAACATAGACGCCAGAATAACGAGACCCTAGAGTTTAGCGGTCAGTATTATAAAGCGTCGTGACAGAGTCTGTAGCAGGTAGGTTGTCGCAATTCCTTAAAATATTGTGGATACAATCTTTATCAGAAACTTATCAACAGTCACGTAATATTTGCTATCATCCACTTGTACTAGGCCCCCATCGTAACCGTCGCTCAAGGTGACATCAAATTCTTTCAAATCAGTACCGTGTTACATAGCATGTCATTCGTAAGGGCCGACCAGCGAGATCCTCCACCTCTACCAAAATTCAAGTGTCGCAATGTCGAGCCGCAAAAGATATGGAAAAATGTTTTTGATCTCTTTGAATGGGGAAGATTGGTGTTCGTAGCAGGAGAGATCGAAAGACACGATAGTAACCTTTATATGGTGCACTATAGCATTAAGTTTTTAATCGTGCCGTTTGCGTAGCCTTTGCCCCCCCCCCCTGACGTAGTAAATGCTCGTCGTTCTACTATGTATTATAAGTGTGTGTAGTGAGGACCTGTAG
>NC_051407.1:14948641-14948862 GCF_015228065.2 Penaeus monodon
CTGGGTTATGACGTACCGAATTCCTCCTGTGTGATTGTTGACCCACCTTGTGTGTGTGTGTACTACGTGCTGTGACCTAGTGTGCTGTCTCGTGCTGATGCATGTAGGTAGAACATATCATAGACCCATATATAGGCACGTTTATAGCCTTTATACATGTGGTGTTAATATTAATGTGTATATATGACAAGGCAATACTATACTTACTATTCATTTATTAT
>NC_051407.1:14949305-14950484 GCF_015228065.2 Penaeus monodon
GCCCATAGCTTTATTATACATCCATAGATGCCCAAACATGGTGTATTTGTGAACTGTATGTATGACAAGCAGAAGCCATTCCCTGCAGCGTTCCATTAGCCCTAAGCAATATTTCCTACTCATCCTGATACAACCGATGGCTTTGAATACATGCCACAATAGCCGCACTTATCACAGTAATACACACAACACACAAGGGTGATCCTTTGTCCGTATCGGGTTAAATAAGCAATTCCACGTATTTAAAATAAATATCATATCAAAAACGGAGCTTCATCAGGCTCCCTTCGGCAAAATTAGGGAAAACCACGCAAGACAGCCCACTTGTTCAGCAGGTTATGTTCAACGAGGAGAAGCTCTTTCACTGAGAATATTACTTACCTCTATTCTTAGCCATGGAACTACCCTTTACTTACTAACCACATAAGTGCTGAACAGTATCCTGCCGAATAATCGCCCTTCTTGATAATTACATTCATGTCGCTAAAGTCAAAAGATATGACAGGATAGCCTTTAAAGGGGGTTGTTATGCGCCTTAAGCAAACGCCCCAAGGCCTGCTACCCCAATTGATACTCAGATTATTAAGTGAATGCGTTGTCTAGGTATTGACTGCAATCGACCTCCACACTCTTGAGATTTATGAACTATAAATAAATATGAAGTGCTCCCAGTCGTGCCTTCCCAAGAGGAACGTCACGCGTAAAGTGCGTGACCATGCTTTTCGGACGAGATGTGTGTGATCAATCTTGCTGTGGTGTGCTGTGCATGTATTCTCACGAGTGTGTGATGCTGGTGTGGTGTTTTAATGAAAGCTACGTAGATCGTGTGTGTTAGCTTGTGTAGTTTGTACCGTGTGTAAGTGTCAAAGCTGCTGTGTGCTGATGTGCTGTGTTTGTATGCTCGTGTTTGCTGTGTGATGTGTGATTGGTAGCTGTTGGATGAGTCTGTCAGTGGTGATGTATATCGATGCTGTTGTCTGTTGTTTGTGACTGTCGATGTAGTGTGTTGCCATACCGGTCTGGTAAGTGCTGTGTTAGTGTGCTGTGAGTGTGCTTAGTGCCGTGTTATGTGATATGTGTTGATGCTAGATGTAGTTTGACTGATGCTGTCAGTGTGTGGTACGTGGATGTGAGTGCTATAACGCGTTGCATCCAAGTCCGTGCCGTGTGAGCTATGAG
>NC_051407.1:14950505-14950738 GCF_015228065.2 Penaeus monodon
GGTGAGGGGGCTTTTTAGTTGCGGCGTGTGTGTGTGGCTGATGTCGGTTGTCGTGGTGTGTGTGCTTGTGTGTGCTGTGAGTGTGTTGTGTGGTGGCACCACGTGGAACGTGTTTGTGGTACGCCATGAAACACTGAATCAGAATGTTGAAAAGGATCTGATGCCCCCAAACGATCAAAAAAACATGATCCCTGCTTCCAGGTTTATATTTTAAAGCTGAACACATGCAGAAT
>NC_051407.1:14951214-14951278 GCF_015228065.2 Penaeus monodon
CGGCCACTCGTATACATATAACGGATAATCAAAAATAGACAACAAGGTAGACAAAACGAGACAC
>NC_051407.1:14951317-14951764 GCF_015228065.2 Penaeus monodon
AGCCCTAAATGAGAATTTTCAACAATTAGCCTTAACCTCTGACATTAAGGAGAGAGCAGAGATATGAACATAAGAGCAAGACATTCTTCACTTTACCCACATGCTAGTTTCTCCTAGAGTGTATGCAGAATCCCACGACACTATTGTGTGAGCTTGAAAAATAAAAAAGCTCTAATGCCCGCTTGCGGTTCTTCACTTGTATTTGCCTCTGCCGCCACTTCAGAGGCCCGCGTCGGCAATAGTCCCAATGGCCCCAACTGGTACAGAGGCCAATAATAACTTTTATGTACTTTCTAATTCCTTTTAATGATTTTTCGTGTATTTAATGTTAGGCTTGCTATTTGTCGAGCAGTGTGTCATAAGAGGTGTATAAGGATGCAGGCCCAGAAATTTTAAATTCTTTTTAATCTAACTGGCAAAACAAGATTGTCAGTCAGTTGTCCTGCT
>NC_051407.1:14952874-14953015 GCF_015228065.2 Penaeus monodon
GTCCTTTAGATATATTATGGTGCCTAAGAGTAGTCAGGATTTATTTTTCTGTGCCCCCTGTGGTGTATATGTCTCAGTGGTACATCTATAGTACTCATTACTCAATAGTACTACCGATTAATTAATATATAGACACTAATC
>NC_051407.1:14953080-14953724 GCF_015228065.2 Penaeus monodon
AATATGTGTCTGTCGTGTGATGTTGTGTAGGGTCGCTGTACATATACTCAATATATACTATAATATATATATAATATATACATCACGGTATTTTTTTTTTATATATTACTATATAATATTCATATAGTTATTTAATAATATATTAACATGTACATATTATACTCTAATAACTATAATGAATACTGTATTATTATAAGTATATATATATAATACCGTATATATTCATCATATTCATATATATATAGCAATATAAAAGAAGGAAACCTAGAGAATATAATCTACACAAAGCCTACGTTTTTTCCCCCTGATTACCTAATATCTATACTTTATATATTATAATATATATATTATATATATTTATTATTATTATTATTATAAATATAGCTTATAGTAACTATCTAGGTATATATTACACATATAAGATTTATCATAATATAACTATTATACTCTATACATATGTATAAATAATTACAATTAACTCATAAATATTAAATGCTAATATCGTGCTTGCCTCACTGTATTAGATATTTATATACGCCCTATGTTAATATCATATCATATATTATATACTATAATATATTATATATTATAGGTTCGATATACTATATTAAAGTATTTGGTCGGTGCTGCATGTGTGTATAGTG
>NC_051407.1:14953784-14955351 GCF_015228065.2 Penaeus monodon
CAACATCAGTAATAGCTATAGATATAATCTATATATACGTATGATAAATATATAGTCTATAATAAGATATATATATGATACTATCATATGCTATATTATATATAGCTCAGTATATACAAAGGACGATTGAATCCTGAGAATTATTAACCAAGAGAATGGAGAATAACTACACAAACTGTTTTTCCCTCTTATTCTCCTTCTCAGAAAGGTGCGAGTTCAGGACCAGGTGCCGCCTTGGCTCGCTTCCTCGATCTACGTCTACTCGACATCGACCGCCCCTTATCGCCCTCACCGGCATGCTCACCAAAACTCACAATGCCACGAGTAAGACGCCCCCCATGGGGGGAGAGAGCACTCTGGAGAACGCTACCACAGCGGTGCAAAGAGGTGAAGCGCCGATGTGGAGACGTCTTCGCTTGTTTCTCTGAGGGAGGATAGATGTGTTCACAGACGCGCTGTTTCGTATGGTGTTTGTGTAGTCTAGTGTCGGGAGGTGGGGAGAGCCACAACGGCTAACCTCAGGGGGAGATAGGATAGATATGCCGGGATGGCGGCGGAGTGGCCAGCCGGGGAGGATACTAGCGATGAATAGAGTAGCCGCTTTTTTTTGAATAGGTAGGATAGGTAACGGATTCCAGGTATTTTTTAGGGGAGGGCCCGTTGAGGGAAAGAGTCTGGCTTATGGTTGGATAATATAGAGTTATTGGACGCTTGTAGGTTGGGCTAGCAAAGAGGCACAGAAACTTGGTTTTCCCATGGATTACGGTCTCTGACGTTAACTGGAGATAGGCTTAGGGCGCGGAGGATAGCATAAACGTGGATGAGCACGAAGAACGAGAAAGAGGATGATTTTATTTGAAAAAAAAGAGGGGAGGCGAGAAGAGAAGGCGAGAACCATGAGCGACGAGCATGAAGGAGCCGGAGCGGCAGGGAGCCGGAGCAACGATCCAGCCCAGAGAGACAGATAAGAAGCGGAGCAGAGAGAATGGGTAGATAGCAGACGACAGAATAGAGAAGACCCCTGAAGAGAAAACTATCTCTTAGGAGAGACCGATTACCCCCTAATGGAGAGAGGATGAGGAGTAGTCCATTCAGGGGAGCGAAGAGAAGGTGTCAGTGATGTCCCGTGAGATTTCCTCGTTACTTGAGAGATGACGGTGGTGTGAAGAGATGAGACGATGTGATGGAGAGGAGAGACCGACGAAGACGCGTGGAAGGAGAGAGGATGAGAGAGTGACGCTGGTGGAGAATTGGGAGCGACGATAGAGAGAGAGGGAAGAGAGAGATGAAGGAGGAGAGACCTGAAAGAGTCACGCATAGTCATAATTTACCCAGAGGAATGCAGCGAATAAGCCGTGCAAGTATCACATCAACACCCACAGGTATGCTGTGACGACGACCTGTCCAACATCACGACCTCGCTTTCGCCCACCGCCTTCGAGTTACCAGTTCCCAAGGACGACCCGCTGTTGCCTCGCGCGTGTGGCCAAGGAATAAGATTAAAGCGCGTGGTATAAAGCCCCGCTCCTGGCGATACCCGTTGCAAGCCATCCTCGGCATATCAGGT
>NC_051407.1:14955387-14956433 GCF_015228065.2 Penaeus monodon
CTTCTTAGATACCCAGGTACACTCTTTCCCAACCCCCAACCCCTTCTAGAACACTCACGTACCTCCTCCTCGGATGTTTAGGTTCTCCCTCCCAATGCATAACCTCTTTTTTGGAAACTCACCTCCTGGCCTCAACCTCCGTCTTGGATGTTCAGGTCCGCCCTCCCAACCTCCCCCCAACCTCCCCACAACCTCGGGGAATCAGGTGCTCACTCGCTGGCCATCCCAAACTTTTGATAATCCTCTGTCTAATATCATGGCTTAAAGCAATATAGTGCTGGAAGTGTTATTCAACTTTGCTTTATTATTATCATTATTTCTACTTAAAAATCAAAATCATGACCTCAACCATCACCGTCCTCCCCAACCACCACCACAATTCTCCCTCATTTCTCCATTTCTGCTAACCACCTGGTCTTATCCCTGTACCATATCCCAATGAATATCCAGATTTCATCCCAAAACAAGGTCAGGCCGCTTCCTTCCTTAACAGCGTCACACTGCATTTTCAAAACCAATAGTACTCACCCCCAACCATCATATACTGATAAAAAAAAAAACATTTCATCCCACTGATCTCACCATCTACAGCATCTTTCTTCCTCCTATAACGAATAACCAGCTGACTAAAATAAAGTTACCTAAATCGCCTGCAGATTCATCGTCAGGAGACAAAAGTCCTACTTGGGACTGCGGCGGAGCGCTCATCACAAGCCGCCACGTCCTCACAGCCGCTCACTGCGTTGCCAATGAGAACGCAAAGGGCAGAAAGCTGTGAGTTAAAAGCGCCAGTTTTCTCTTTTGCTTTGCTCGAAGAAGACGAAAATGTTCAAGGATAAGCAGAATTGGTGGCTGTAGGCAAATTGCTGGAAGCATTATTCAAATCATAGATTCTGAATTTTGCATTATTCACAGTGAATTCAGAGTAAATGCATTCCCCGTTTACTGATTGAGTTTCATAGATAAGTGTTGTATTACTATTTTCATCACACCTCTCGAAATAGGTTATCATGGTAGTTGGCTGTGGTGGGTGTGTATGTTTTGGT
>NC_051407.1:14957729-14958190 GCF_015228065.2 Penaeus monodon
GAGACGAGTGAGAGCTCGGACGATGGACGACGGCGACGGGGAAGAAAGCTGACGGTTTTTTTTTTTTGAAGGGGCGTGAATGGAGAGATTGGATTTTTGGCCGGGATGAGAGGGTGCGAGGGGCGAGAGGGACTGTGTTTTGGAGACAGACGTGCTCGTGAAGGACGATCCGGACACTGGCATGCTGAGAGGAGAGGAGGGTGAGGCGGACTCGATGGTGAGGAAGCAGGGTGGGTACGGGATTAGAGTGTACAGCGTCGGGCTCTACGCCCAGTGGAGGAGGCGTCGAGCGGATTGAGGAGGAGGTAGAGCCGGACGGGTCCTGGACGGAGCGGAGAGAAGAAAGAGATGAATGGCGGAGCAGGTGAGGGGGGGATCCCGGGAGTTGTGGAGGAGATGAACGAGAAAGACCCGGGGGAGGAGTATCAGGAGAGGAATGAATAGATGAATGAGGGACGCTG
>NC_051407.1:14964024-14964669 GCF_015228065.2 Penaeus monodon
TGGCACATAATCTATTCGCCATAATCAAAAAACCAGAGAGAGTGGAGGAAGTGGGCCGTGCGTCTGGGCGAATTCAACCTTACTACAAGGATAGACTGTCTCATAGGCCTTTGTCTCTTGCCTCACGAAGACTTCTTACCCGAAGCCGTGATCATCCACCCCCACTACGGCACTCCATCTCCTCGATCCAATGACCTTGCCCTTATAAAACTCGACAGAGAAGTTGTCAATCGACGTAAGATATTTTCATTACGTATCGTATTGACCTACTTCCGCTGTTTCGTATCGCCTGCTTCTTGCCAGATTATGACGATGAGTGGAAATATCCTTTCATTCCACATTCATTCTTATTTGATAAACTCTATTCTAGTCGGTGTTTCCCCTGTCTGCCTACCCCCCGAGGACCTGCAGCTGGAGTCCTACTATCGCTACGGTCAGCTGGAGACGCCTGGGTGGGGCACCGTGGGATTTCGAGGACCAGCTTCCAAGGAGTTGCAAAGCGGTTCCGTTTCACTCGTGAGCCTCAGCCTGTGCCAAGGGCGTGAGGCGCTGGAGGAAGTGGTAATAAGTTCATTGGGTTTGTTTACGACAGGTTGGAGTTATTTAGAATTTGTTGTTTGGGGTAATTATGGTAGGTTGTTTCAA
>NC_051407.1:14964738-14965107 GCF_015228065.2 Penaeus monodon
ACTTAAGCTAGGTTGTTTGAGGCAATTTTGGTATGTTGATCTGGGTTATCTGTGCTATGTTGTTTAGTTATTTGTGGTAGATTTCAGTTGGACCTTAGTTTTGTGCGCAGTGTTTTAAAATATTATTCCAGTGGATCAACCCAGATTGGTAATTGGTTAAAAATCTCTTTTCTTCTGTTCTAAGCTAAAATTAATTCCAAGAAAAAGAAATAATATTGTTTTTTGTCTTTTTCAGTATGTTTAGGCTCTAGCACCTAGATTTTTTTTTTAAATATAATATTTTTTCTGCAATGCCGTCTATTGTACGAATTTGTACAACCCCCCCATAAGATATTTCCATATTAGAAACAAATAAAAGGGCCATAAAAC
>NC_051407.1:14965157-14965615 GCF_015228065.2 Penaeus monodon
TGTCTATTTATAATGATACAAACTTAAAAGAAACGGAGCGTGGGACAGTCCCTTTACACAACATCGCGCTATGAACTTTGCAATTTCCATAGTATCTGAATATTCTGAATAAAAAAAAAAGTAAACTCCCCGCTTAAAAGCCTAATTGACATGTTCTCGAGAAAAAAAAGGTATGTCTGGGTGAATTTAAGTTGCTACTTATATAGGAAATGAAACTCAAAATAGGAATCATTTGAATGCAGGTTACGATGATACCAATATGGTTAGAAGTTATTAATACAATGTTAATTTCCTCCGTGCGTTAGTAATTGCTCAATAGTCCACATGATAATCTTATCAAGCATTTTTTGGTCATTTTAAAATCACAAGTGATGCTTTTGTTTTGATTATAAAATCTCTGTCAACTGAGGGAATCCTTTGGCAGCCAATCATAGAGTTATTTCATAAAACGCCATGCA
>NC_051407.1:14966099-14966370 GCF_015228065.2 Penaeus monodon
GGAAATACATACCTAAGTTGTCAGTATCTACAACTGATAAGTGCAACCATAAATACCCACAGGTATTCGTCGAAGGAAAGCCTACTGCCTTTGGTGACCCTTGTTTTGGAGACACGGGAGGTCCCTTGACAACAGAGTTTGGGCCGAACACATTGGTAAGTGTCATCAGAGGAATGTAAGTGGCTATAGACTTAAGCTGTGGCTACCGTTTCTTCTTCCATTCCCTTCCCAATGATAGTACAAAGGTGTGATTACACTAGTCACAGATAGC
>NC_051407.1:14967229-14968097 GCF_015228065.2 Penaeus monodon
CGGGATTGGACTACGTCTTAGCATTTTATATATGAAAGATAACACATTTTTCAAACTAGCAAACTAAAACGCAAACACATGTAACCGATAGGACCTTAACTTTAAAATATTAACAGGACGAGGCCCCCCTGCATACTTCTTAATGGCCCGTTATCTACGTAATCTATCGATTCATTTAGCATAACTGTTGTTTCTTACCTCGCATTTCCCTGGTATTGGCCATGCCTTCATCATAGATTCTCTCGAAACACGATGAATGATATCTGAAAAATAATTTGGTCCTCCGTAAGCCTCATGGCTGGTCTGAATTCTGGATATGTTACAGTAGGTTACATAAAACGTAAAATGCAGTCAAAGTGTATATGGACATGTTCTGTGCGTTTTCTGACATTCATGTACATTTAAGGTGTTTATTTTGCATATTTTTCCTATTCAAAAACAAAAGAGAAAGGGGTCCTATAAATCAGCCTCTCATTATCGTCAGCTAATTATCACCATCAAAACAATAATTAACTTTACCATCATATTATTTATTGTCATATCAACATAACTGTCGGTTAATTTATATAATGAATTGTTATCAACTCTTTTTTTCACGTCATTCATTTTAATGTTCTTGTTCAACCTTTCATGGACAGATTGGTATACACGCATTCGGCAATGTGTGTGGGACTGGCTTTGCTACACAACATCCAAATACACTAACTGTGGATCATAAGAGAACATCGTTAGTAGATTGAAAGAAAGTCGTTTGCTGAAACTTTGAACCATTTTTGGTAGTGGGAATAGCTAAGTGGGAGTCTGTGTCGCTTCGCTTTCTTGTGATAATTGGCTAGTAAGGATATACCGTATTTTCAGAGAATTTGTC
>NC_051407.1:14968275-14968673 GCF_015228065.2 Penaeus monodon
CAATTTGGTATAATTTTTCCAACAGCAGGGATTTTACTATTGTGTTTTTGGTTATATCCTGTATACTAGAATAAAGCATTACAACCTCTCTTTTTTTACTCCTTACTGTACAACTAGAGAGGCAACAGTGACAAAATAGCTTTTATAGTCTTTCTCATTTCATTGTTTATATAAATTTAGTCTATTTTGTTGAGTGAAATGCTGATGTATTGAGATCTTAATGTGGAAAATGTAAACAAAAAGTGATTACCTTTTTATTTTTGCAGTTCTGTCACACATGCGAGGTTAACCTTCACATAAACTGGTTTTCAGGTGGAGTTGCAAGACTGAGTATTTGAAACAAACTTTCAACAACGCATTGTCTATATATACTCGAAGGTGTATTTATTTTGAAGTAA
>NC_051407.1:14969081-14969288 GCF_015228065.2 Penaeus monodon
CGCTTATTCCAGAGCAAGAGACATTGTTACTAAACACTGTCTGAAACAGCTGGTCAACAAATCCAAATGTCTCGTTACTGTTGCGAGACATGATTTAACACCCACGCCCAGACCAAGGTACTTTGTTGAACTGTATCGGACAAAACAAAAGCATCGTTGCGCAATTGCTTCGATACAATGTATCTCGGCCTGAACTAGGCTTTAGAG
>NC_051407.1:14969393-14969838 GCF_015228065.2 Penaeus monodon
TTCTGTCACGGCTTGAGGTTCTCCTTGATCCATCCCACGTAGGCGTCCACTCTCGTGAAAACGTCTGGTCGTCCAGCCTCGGCACATTTTCCTCCTTTGGACAACAACCCAATCTGTTGAGGGTGGATTGGAGATTAGGTTGGAGGTGGATTGGTGAGTAGTTTGAAGGTGATTTGGTGATTAAAGAGAAGGAGGATTGGTGATTAAAGAGGTGGACTGACGAACAGAGAGTGGGTCGGTTGGTAATTAAAGAGGGGGTCGATTGGAGATTAGAAAGGTTGGTATGGTGATTAAATACACGTTGAACTGGTGGATTGGTGATTAGAACGAGAGGGGATTGGTGAACAGACCAAGGAGGGATTAGTGACTCAAGCAACACAACTGCAGAAAAAATTATGATAATAGCAGTTCATAATTTAATTAGGACGGTACACTTATGACAGTA
>NC_051407.1:14969953-14970507 GCF_015228065.2 Penaeus monodon
CTAGACAAGTTACAGCAAGAGAAGAAGAGGTGTACTTACGACAGTTTCCCCAATCACTAATGGGCCCCCAGAATCTCCCTTACATGTTCCTCTGTTGGGGCGTCCACCGAAACAGATCTGAGATTTTAAATTAAGATTAAAATCAAACTGAAATGTGATTTTTGTGTGTACGTGTGCGCGTGCGCGTGCATGTGCGTGCTTGCGTGTCTACAGAAGTAAACATCTAAGTACATACGAGTATACGATAATTCATATCCTCAGCAGCAAAAGCACAAACGTAGCTCCCGACTCACTTGTTCATCCACTAGCTTGAAACGCGGGTAGGCTGCTCTGCATATCGCTAGAGGGACGAAGGGCAGGTGTATTTCCTGAAGGACGGATGACCTGCTGGCATATTTCGTGGCGCCCCAGCCAATCGCCACTGGCATTTGCCCTTTGAACTGCTCCTCGAGGTCAATTCTTGCTGGGGGAAGGCAGACAGGATGAACACGACCTGGGAACAGTTAGAGAAAAAAGAAAATGAATGACAAATTGATAGATAGATATAGATCTTT
>NC_051407.1:14970601-14970736 GCF_015228065.2 Penaeus monodon
CGTGCGCTTCAGTATAAATTCAAGATGGAGGGGTGAAAAAACGGTGCTACTATTAGAAAATATATAGAACTATGAAAGAGATTCCATGAAAGTTACTTCGTTATCATCATTTTGTGTTTTCTGTAAAAAAAAAAA
>NC_051407.1:14970779-14971153 GCF_015228065.2 Penaeus monodon
TTTTAGAAAATCAATCTATGATAACTATGATAATTATAATAATAAACGGAATTACATTTTCTCCCGGTACTTCATATATCACACAAAAAAACGCACACAGGCACTCCTTACCGCTAAGGACGACATTCCTGTTGAGTCTAACCAGGGCTATATCGTTATAATCCAGACCGAATTTGTTGAAGTCCGGATGAAGGACAATAGCTTCTGGGCTGAAGGTCTGGTATCCATGGGCGTCCTGCGTCGGTTCTAAATATTCAGTTCCGAGGCGAATGGTAGTGCTAGGGAGGGGAGGGGGGAGGAGGGGGTATCAATTTGAGCCTTTATTCACACTCCTTGGATTTAGAGGGAAGGTGGGAGAGAATGTAGGGTGGGAA
>NC_051407.1:14971180-14971268 GCF_015228065.2 Penaeus monodon
AACCGAAGGACAGATTAATAAAAAAAAAGAGAGAGAGAAATTGTTTCAAGAAGGGAAGAGGAGAGAGAGGATTTCAGTTTGTGTATTT
>NC_051407.1:14973910-14974096 GCF_015228065.2 Penaeus monodon
AAATGGTGTAAAACAGTCAAAATATTATTTATGAATTTAAACATACCAAACATGTAAACATAAGCATTGTGCCCGTTGAATATAAGATGACAAAATGACTGCGAATCGGAGTGTCCCAGCGTCCGGGGTGAGTTGCCAGTTTCATGAAATTGGAACCATCCTCCAAAATCCAGGGGTCATATAATG
>NC_051407.1:14974324-14974604 GCF_015228065.2 Penaeus monodon
TTGTCGATAAGTTTAAATGGCCCTTAATTAAGTTTAAACGGTGTATGATTGAAAGGCTATATTCTCTTCCTTTTAAAACTTCGTTATCCATTTAAAGGTTTTTAGGCATTTTGTATATTGTTCATGAAATGTGTTTTATAGTAATTTAATCCTATGTTATTATATTTTATCAATGTAGCCTATCATTTTGACCCGTTACAGACTCGAAGGCAAGGTCTAGAATCAACACGATGCGGGAGCTGGTTGCGAGGCAAGGAGAGGGGGGAGGGGGGGCGGAGGG
>NC_051407.1:14974702-14974865 GCF_015228065.2 Penaeus monodon
CTTACTGCTACCATACTACTCTACTTGCCTTGCCCATTTAAGCAAGACTCGGATACAGAAAACGGTCTGATATGCTGTGGAAATACAAACATTGTAACATATGAATAGGGGAGCGCATAACAGAATCTGATAACTGAAGATAAAATTCACTTATTTCTTCATT
>NC_051407.1:14975002-14975139 GCF_015228065.2 Penaeus monodon
TCAATACAAGACAGTTTGGTTTCAGATCAACAATAACGGAATCAGATTTGGGATATTATAGTGCTATATAGTGTGGATGAGCATAGTACACACCTACAACTTATTTTGAAATTTAGCACCGAACACTTACTGTTCAC
>NC_051407.1:14975166-14975451 GCF_015228065.2 Penaeus monodon
TACACTTGATAACGTAAGTACTTATTTTTAATATGGAATATATTAGCCCAGCAAAGGAGCCAGCTTCACGTACGCTAAAATTATGTTATTACATACTTTCAAGCTGTAGATAGTTTTACTTTTATTGGGTAATATATTAACACATTAAAAGTAATTTTCTATTTGCTACATTTCTGTAAAATTATTAAATAAGATAAAAGACAAAGAGAGTCGGAAAGGGGAGAGAAATTGACAGAAAATAAAATGTGATTTTTTTTCTTATGCTCCTCAAATGTAACATAAAAA
>NC_051407.1:14976560-14976704 GCF_015228065.2 Penaeus monodon
ATCAATTAATCATAAAAAACGGGACATATAACTTACAGTACTGCATCCTTCAAGTAGCGGTTATGCAAGCAATGGGCGGCTGTGATAATGTATCTTTCGTTAATAAGCGCCCCTCCACAATTCCATCCGACCCAAATACCATTC
>NC_051407.1:14981854-14982052 GCF_015228065.2 Penaeus monodon
TAGTTACCGGCGTATCCAAGGGCAGCAATCCACGGGTGGTCCTCCTGGCGCGCGCTGTGGCCGCTGTGGATCCGCACGGGGTTACAAGAAGCGGGTAGAAGCATTTTGTTGTTGGCGATAGAAGTGGTGAACGGTTCTTGTGGTGGAAGTGGTACGGAATTTGGTTGCGTTGCGGGTGGTGTAGGTGCAGTGGGCGGC
>NC_051407.1:14982171-14982726 GCF_015228065.2 Penaeus monodon
GAATTGTCTATCTGGGATGCGTCGTGTGGGTGTTCTAGGTCTTGCTGGTGGTGTATATCGAGGCTGTCCTGCAGGTTCATTCGGTGTTGGGTGTACTGAGGGTGAGACTGGCCGCGTAGGGAGGTCTCGTCTGGAATGCAGCTGATTACAACATACCTGCGAAAGAAGATTAAATATTTCAATACTGTTTATACAGCCGTGCAATCTTTAAATGTCGTGTGTACGCAATAAGTTGACATTTTTAGCACTGAAAAGCTGACAATCCTCACCCATGTAAATCTGGGCTTCTTAATCACACACCGAGACCGCATGGCACTCTCTCGATCAGGACGCGCCAGGAGTTCTCTGACCTCATCGCAGTCTCTGAGAGGGTGACAGAACCTTTGGACGCGACAGCTGCTGAGCGGGATGCAGAAGGCGTCAGCATTGCACTTTACTGCTGCAAGTCGTAAAAGAGTGTCGAGGAAAAAAATAATGTCATATCAAAGAGCGTTTAGATTATGTGTATCAATGATTCTGATCTCACCTCAACACTGCGGTAGAGAATGTTCGTTT
>NC_051407.1:14982837-14983017 GCF_015228065.2 Penaeus monodon
GTTCTCCTTACACTGTATATTCTCACCTTATTTGTGTTTATATATCATCTTTCTATTTATTTATCCAAATATTTACCCTTTTGTCTGGCTAACGCTCAGCCCACATCATTTTACTCTTTTACAAAGAATCTTTCCTTTGCACTACAGTAAAAAATGGTTTCTCTCTCTCTCCCCCCCCCC
>NC_051407.1:14983093-14983220 GCF_015228065.2 Penaeus monodon
TACTTACTACATCTGTCTATCTAAACATTTACCTATCAATATATTAATCTAAGTAGTATAGATAGCAATAGTTCGAACTAACAATAGGAAACCATGTCCTTTCTCTAATGCGTCTGTTATAGCTTGA
>NC_051407.1:14983619-14984091 GCF_015228065.2 Penaeus monodon
GCACTCCACTATACTTACTACGATCCCAGACGCCATTGCTTTAGTAAGCTATGCACGCAGTGAAGGGATTCCACAACCCGCTTTCCCTTCTACCTACTTTATATAACTTGCTTTTCACCTTCACCTTTTACGGAGGAGGAGGATATCACAACTAAGTGCAAATCGGATATCCACTTCGCATTCCCAATCCGTACGTTTTTTGTTGTTGTTCATGTTATTGTTTATCATACACTGCTACTTCACCATGGCTAGTGCTCTGGCAAATGACAAATCTTGTCATTGTGTTCTGGCTACCAGTCTGATTATTTCTCCCTTTAATTTTATATTAAACTCTCTCATAAATAACTATACTACGATGCATTCAAAAACCACTTAATGATGCATTTGCTACTCAACAGACACATGTATCCTGGAATACTTCAAAAAGGTCATCGACATCTCTGGCAAGCGTCATCAGATTCAGAGTAAATTT
>NC_051407.1:14984142-14984580 GCF_015228065.2 Penaeus monodon
GTTGGAACAATACAACTTTACTATAAAAATAAACAATAATATCCTATATTTATACCTGGAATACGACGACGCTGTTGCTGCGGCTCTTCCGGCGTTGCCAAACCGAGAAGCAATAGAGACGCTCCTATGGCAACGTAGCAAACACGCATCCTGTAAACACGGAGAGAGTGGAAATTCATTATCATATTTTTTCCACTAAATTTAAGTTCATTTAATAACTGAGAGAGAGAGTCTTTGCTTTACATCAGATTTGTCATCGATGTTTATTCTCACATGTTAAATACAAAAAGGAACAGAGTAGGAAAAAAATATCACTTTGCCTTTTTTCTTCTGTATTCGTTAAAACTTCTATCTTCTATCATGATGATTAAATGAAATAGAACTGGTAACTTAAGAAGAGTCTTCGTATCAGTTAATGGAAGAATATACATTTAACTG
>NC_051407.1:14985433-14985801 GCF_015228065.2 Penaeus monodon
ATATATTCGCTTATCAATTAAGATGCGTGGAAACAAGGACCGATACCTGTGATCCTGGGATGGGTTCCTCTTCCACACTACGGTCAGTCGCCTCGCCTTGAAGGTACAAGCTAGCTCCTAGGTTCCAGATGTCTCTTGCCAATTATCCATGGGCATAGTTGCAACTGCTTTACCCTGGTCGGTTATCGTGTGTGTGTAGTAGGTGTTTCGTTAGGTCCATTCGTTTAATTCTGCAAAGCGTATAATGTGCTATTTAAAGTAAGCATTGTTTTCTTTGGGACTTATGCATACTGTCCGACGAAATGCTGTTTTCCCTCAACCTGGGAGGGTACATGAATCTGTCCTTTTTTTACCTGTTTCGTCTTTTG
>NC_051407.1:14985961-14986167 GCF_015228065.2 Penaeus monodon
TTTCTTTAACTTTTATTTCGGGTGTAACAAAACTTTGCCAAACCTTTAACATATTACACGTTAAGCTATCTGTGGCAAGCACTCTAAAAGTGAACATTAAAATAACAACGAAACTAAGAAGGAAAAGAACTAAAAACGTAAAGTTAAAACAAATAAATATGTAAAACTAAAAATTCTGTACTTCTGCTATTGGTTGAGGAGCCAAG
>NC_051407.1:14986277-14986378 GCF_015228065.2 Penaeus monodon
ATCTCTGTCCTGGCAAAGGGAACACGCACTTGCTCTTGTCGCTCGCGTCCACCACGGGTGTCGTAGCTGGAGTCCTGTGGAGCGGGAAGGCGTAAGCTTGA
>NC_051407.1:14987253-14987380 GCF_015228065.2 Penaeus monodon
GTAGGTCAGAGGCTGATCTCTCTGCCCGAAAGCCAAACTGTTTCTCGTTCAGTATTCGGTGGCCGTTGAAATGCCTAGTGAGTTTTTCAGCAATTATAGTTTCAAATATCTTGCTAACAATAGATAA
>NC_051407.1:14987628-14987971 GCF_015228065.2 Penaeus monodon
GATGGTCTTTAGTTTTTTCTTCACTCGTGATTGCAGTGGTTTTATCAGGCTTTGTTAATGGTATGGTGTCATCCTGAAGCAGGCCTTGTTGTGGCTTTATACAAGTCCACCAGACTTTATCGCACGCAATGCGACCAGACAGTTTTTGTTGTAGGTCATTTTTCCATTGTTCTATCACTCTCTTTTGCACGTGATGCATGTTCTTGCAAGCCATCTTATGCAGTTGTTTGTTGTGATTGGTTGGATGCTACTTATATCGATGCCAGGCTCTACTTTTCAGGTCAGCAGCAGTGCGACACTGATAACCAAACCATGGTCGATCTCCTGCTTTGCATTTGCATTC
>NC_051407.1:14988886-14989241 GCF_015228065.2 Penaeus monodon
TTGCTCTCTGCCCAGTGACTGACCTGGCTTGTATCTGCCCTATATTACACCTGTCCCCACTGAGTTGCTGGCGCCGATTTCTTGTTTGGGGCTCAGATGAGGAAGGCGGCACTGACCCCCGGTGGGTGGGGGGCCTTTGCGGCGCCTGAACACGCCTCTGGCTGTTGTTAGTGGTGGTGGTGCGGGTGTTGTTGCTGCTGATAGTATTTCTGTTGCTTATGTTGTTGGCAACATTAGTTTTCTTTTTATCAAAAATGGCAGCGACTCCCTGTAGAGGTTTAGGCTTTTTGGAAGACCACCATTCGCAAGCTTTTTGATGTTGAGAGAGGTGTTCATTCCATTCTTCGTCTATTTG
>NC_051407.1:14989725-14989890 GCF_015228065.2 Penaeus monodon
AAAGTATAATCTGGCATATTTATTTAGTGTTTATTTCTTAGAATAAATATTCTTTATACAATACTATCTCTAATTGTCTTTCTTAATCATATTGTATAGTTTTATCTTTTTTACTGTTATCATTAATTCCCTTACAATAAGGTCTCTAAACAATGTTCTCAGTCA
>NC_051407.1:14991938-14992641 GCF_015228065.2 Penaeus monodon
TAAACCCTGGAATCACTCTCACTCAGGCACGTACTCATTACCTGGACGGTGCAGATATTTTATAGACAAAAGTATTCCGTCACGATTTCGTCCCTGTTTACCCATCTGTAATGCTGTATCCTTAGATTTGCTTTCCATTGGAAATCCTCTCGTTTCGATGTATATTTTAGGGAACGCCCTGCAGTTGACATTTTATTCCTTCTACTACTTATTCCATGACTTCAAGAGTCGGCGCATAGTATATTGGGTAAGTTACCTACCTATACAGATGCTGTTCATGTTTCTGATAAACTATGTCGCTTATAATTAAAGCGACGAGATCCTTTCTACTATAGATTCTACTACCGCCACGTCGAGAGATGTGACTTTCTGCAAGAAGTGCGGCTGTTACTACCCCAAGGTAATATATCACTCACTGCTCGTCGGTTCATGTATCCATGAGAAAAATTTCCTAAATTACATCATCCTCTTGTTATATATTTGTTCACTCGCTCTCTGTGGCCTCGGCTCTAGCATTTTCCGTGCTACGACAGAATCGAAAGTCAAATTTTCGAAGATTGCAATTTGTTTTGACATGCTGTTGACGGTCCTTACCGCCATCGGCACCATTATTCATGCTGTTTACCTCCGTTATTTAAGTAACAACGTTTCTACTGAAAGGTATGAGATCAGTTACCAGGATTAGATAAGCACTATTTAAAAT
>NC_051407.1:14993499-14994255 GCF_015228065.2 Penaeus monodon
TGCTGTATCAATACCTCTTTCTCTGATGACTTAACGAATCATATACAGCGAGAAAATAAGTAAAAGAAACACTTTAAAGGAATATAGAAGAGCTCAGCGAAGTGACAATTCAGTTTCAGGTTTCTTGCAGGAATGATAACTGTATAGAACTCCACCAAATAGGGTCTTTTACATTCCTGCCTATTCCCCACACTCTGACTAGTTTTCTTAATGCTGAAAGAAATATGGTAAAACATCAATATCACACTACTTAAAAAATACTGTTTCCTTTGTCTTTACCAATGTTAATGTTACAAATAGTCTCTTAAACACTGCATTTTCTTTCTAACAAAAAAATATGTTTCCCAGAATGAATAAGACTATATATGAATAAGACTGTATTCATGGCAGATGTATGACAGCAATATCAGGAGAATGTCGGAGTGATATTGTTAATAAATGTTGTTCATAAAGTACTAATAGTACTCGATACCTCATAATGGTAATATTAAGAATATCGATAGCAAACGCTCACCATAGCGTCACACAAAATTCTAGTTTAGGTTATTCATGTTCTCATTGAAGTTTTTCACTGAATCATAGTTATTTTCTCAAATTGTAATTTCAGATAACTACCGGGAAAACAGGAGAACAGAGCTCCCAACTTAAGATAAAACAAACTGTGTAACATTTGAGCTGAAGATTAGTAATTAAACTCTTGTGGTCAAATGTTGAGTGATGTATGACGCTGGTAAAAGGAGAAAAAAGTAAAAGGGG
>NC_051407.1:14994333-14994536 GCF_015228065.2 Penaeus monodon
GGTAATGGGGGGTATTCCCCTTCTACTCATCTTCGAGTTGCTGTTTTCTCTGATTCAACTGCTAGAACATAAGATTACCATTCAGAATGTGTGAATCTGGCTGTGACTCCAGAACGCACGTGTGATGAAGGCCCCTTACTCCAGGCTTTTGTGGAAGGGAACTTACTGAGTTGTATCTCAGACGGAATAAAAACAGTTTTTGT
>NC_051407.1:14998204-14999067 GCF_015228065.2 Penaeus monodon
AGCAGTAATAACAGGTAAGTACATGCAGAATTGCAATATGTTTTACTTTAACATGCATGAATCTGAAGTGTTTCCCATAAAATAACGGTCGTATACGTTGTCAGGATTTATTTAATGACTTAAAAGAAAACAAGGCCAAGAAACATTCCCCCAAAACTATCTGTTTTTTATTTAGATCACATTTCTGGAGAAAAAAAAACATGGATGCTTAAAACGTCTGAAAATTGATAAGTAAACAGATAACTAGATAGGCCTGATTACGATAAATTGATCAAAAGACATCAATCACAAGATAACAGTTGTTTCTATGCATTTCATTGCCCACATTATATAAAGCTCTTTCATTCGGACACTTCAAGTATCATACAGATAACAATAAATGAAATAAAAGAATAACAAAAGACATGTTCAACTAATCTCCTGTAGCTGTTTAAACTCGAGAACAATAAAATAAAATAATAATACAAAAAATCCAACATTTAACATCAACAATAAATCAACAATGAAAAGAAGCTTTGTAAGTCGCCTACACCACAGGCCGTAGGAAAAATAAGCGACTTTGGCCCTAAGGTTTGAGATTCTGCACGATCCAGCCCCTGTAGGAGGCGACGTCGGTGTAGATCGCAGGCACGCCGGGACTCCCACACGCCCCGCCCTTCGACACGATGCCCAGCTGTGGGAGATAGGAATGAAATTGTGAATCCTCCTGAAGACTGTTCAAGCACAGCGATGAAGGGAGAGCTGACGTAATGATAAAGCATGTTGTTTTCTAGAGGAAGCATTTTTTGTTTGTGAATCGGGTTCAAGCAGCGGGGGGAATGGAAGGGAGTGTGCGTGTGCGTAGGTGTGAACGGGTGAATGTT
>NC_051407.1:14999231-15000057 GCF_015228065.2 Penaeus monodon
CACGCGTTTGATCGCTTGCTTTCACTGCTACAAAATCTCAGTACTTACGATGGTGCCAGGGACAGCGTTCAAGAAGAGAGGGCCACCGGAGTCACCATTGCATGAGTCTTGTCCCGCCCTTCCGCCGAAACACACCTGGAATATTGTGACAAAAATTATCATGACTCGGTTTCTTCTTTTGATCTTATAGCTTTAAGTTCTGTCACAAGAAAAATTAACTTGTGCTTGAGACTGACCTGTTCGTTAACCAGTGTTTCTCCTGCGTGAATTCTTTTGCAGGTGCCGAGATCAACGAAAGGCAGCGAGACTTTCTGCAGCACCTGGGTATTTGTGCCCCTCTCTGTATGTCCCCAGCCAATCACGATAGCGTCTCTGCCGTTAAGGAAGGAGCCGACGTTTAAGCCAGCGGCAGGGAGGCAGATCGGGTGTACGCCAGCTGTGGTCAAAAGGCAAAATACGTTAGAACATAAAAGAATTATGTAAATGAAGCCAACGATTATTCATATGACCATTCCCCAAATCCCCGAAAAGGGGAGGAAGATGACTGACCGTTCAGTTGCACCCTCCTGTTCAGTCTGATGAGCGCAATATCGTCACTCTCGGGGGCACGCTTGTTGAAGGAAGGATGGAGGACGACTTGCTCAGGCGTGAAGTCTTGCACAGGGGGCAAGCAGAAGTCTGCAGCTGAGTTGCAGTCCTTGCTCTTGGAGAAGTCGTATTCGCCGAGACGGATTGCAGTCCTGAATTTGCAGATTTAATTGTATTAAGAGAAATATTAATTAATTATGATAATGATAACAACTAATAATGATTGGTTTCGTGGACG
>NC_051407.1:15000105-15001050 GCF_015228065.2 Penaeus monodon
ACTATAGATTATCCCATCTAAATCAATTAAATATCGACCCCTGTCTGAAAACTGAAGGACTCTTGCATAGATTATGCAAACTGATCATGCTTACAGAATAGAGCCAAACAGAAAATCTGGATCGCCGCAGTGAGCAGCTGTCAGGACGTAACGGTCGTTGATGAGAGCTCCTCCACACTCCCAGTCCAGAGAGCCACTGCTACCTGGAGCTATGAGGCAACAACATTTGTGTAAATGAAAATCTTTCCAAATACAGAGATTTCTCGTTCATGGTCACTGTAAAAAGTATTCTATGTCGCATGCCGATCCAAAGCCAACACGTAAATACCTTTATACCCCAAAACAGCCATCCAAGGAAATTCGCCAACACCAGTAGCTTCGCCACCGAATATTTTATTCAAGTTAGAGGTCTGTCCGCAGTTTGAGGGCAATAGCTGTCCGTTCCCGTTCCCCCCGGGGTTGCTGGTGGGAGTTACATCTATGGGTCTTGGCGTTGGCGTCACGTTTGAGGAGCCACAACATACCTGACAAATGAAAAAAGGACATTCAATTAGAATAACATTATTAGCAACATGGAGTTCGTCTATCAAAGGATAAATGCCAAAGGAACCAAAGTTTAAATCGAATGTATTTATACATAAATTCTGGCTCCTTAGTACATGAATTTCTATGCACTTACATGACATACTACCTGAATTTAATTCACATCAACTTGCTACAAAACACTAACATAAATATTTCACACAGGCCCGTGCCTTGTTACTTCAGAGCAACTTCTTAAACGGTCATGGGAGCTCACCTTAAGACGTCTGCCCTCTCTTCCACAAATCAGTTGCTGGGCCCTATGCTTGTCGCCTGCGTTGGGAGACAGGAAGAGCGCTTTCACAGGGGGGCAGGAGTCGACGAGGACGCATGGTGCCCCGGCACTGCACCTGGCTGTATATA
>NC_051407.1:15001287-15001954 GCF_015228065.2 Penaeus monodon
CGAACACAAATATAGACCTACCTTGCCTTCGATCTCTCGTCGCCCCTCCAGATGTCACAAGAACAAGGAGCGTGACCGCCGCCGCGCAAGAGATCGTGGGAACCCGGTAGTGCATTCTGGAAAACATATGAATAAAAATTCGACTTCCTGGTCTTTGAAATTTCGTTCCTTCTTCTTTTCCTTCGGTGATAAGGGGTAGAACAAGAATACGAAGCTAATGACAATACTATATCTGCATGAGCATCTTTATTCCGGGCTGAGTAACGCTTAGATGCAGGTGCCTTTGTAATGTTCTTCACTGGCCTCACCCATCTATTTGGGGTTTGATTCCTTGAGAAGCCTGGCTGTGAGTCTAGGGTTCCTCTCTACTTGCCTCTAGATCACGCTCTTCCCTGGGTGAGACTGCCCTGAGTTTTCCAGGATGACCCGGGAGTCTAAAGCAAGTCCCTCCTCCCTCGGGCGAAACCTTTGGGCCCAAAGCAACCGTCGTCTCACAAAAACACCAAGAATTTCTTTCATTATTGTCGTGTGTTCACTAATAATATGATCAATTTGCTTTCTATTTTCTCTCTCTTTATTGTGATTGAGGGAGAAAGACTCTTTCTGACCAGACACTGTAAAACCCTTTTTTTTTCTTTCTTTTTTAGGGGGGAGGCTTCGCATAGCC
>NC_051407.1:15002736-15003314 GCF_015228065.2 Penaeus monodon
ACCCTTCACGCTATGTACGGTTGCATTCGAAAGTAAATTACCTGATGGCGTAGCTGCTCCCTGAACAGCAAGGTATTGCAAGGCCTTATATACCGGATCAAAGCGTGAAGTTCCAGTGAGTCGCTAGATGGTCCTACTTCAGATTTCTTTACTATACCGTTATGCTTCTGCAAACATAACGCAATTAAGAATCACCTCTTTGACACAGATGGTTCCTACCTAGCATATCATTTTGAGTCGCTATGCTGTTGACGATATATTCATTTATTTTATGTCCCGGCGACCGATGGCAAGCCGAAGAGACCAGCAACTCCGCCATCACTGGAAAACCCTTGGACGTCAGATTAAGTTGAATTTTCGTTATTTCCCCGAAAGAAGGGAGCTGGGTCGTCCTCATATAGTGCCTGGGGTCGTGGGCGCCCGCTGGAAACATACACAAGATCGTTTAGGGAAAGTGGTTGGTAGTCTTTCACTTAAAGAGTTAAAGATGCTGGGAAGACACGCTGTGCAGTTGATTTGCGTCAGTAATTTCTTATGACTGTTCTTCCTTCTAATATTGATTTTCTCGTTTTTGGGAG
>NC_051407.1:15003450-15003710 GCF_015228065.2 Penaeus monodon
CTGTTTGTAGATATAAATAGACATAAACAGGAAATAAGAACAATTAACTTGTCACAAAGAAAATAATAAATAAACAAAAATCATGAACAAGATCAGAATGCAGATAAAATCAGTCAGTGAGATTCATGAAGCATCGAGCAGGAATCGAAAAAATGGTCCTATAACTTTAAACCAGTTATTAACACGTGTGAAGCAGTGTTACTAAACTCTTTGCTTCGAATAAAAAGTATCTCGAGATTTTCTGTTGTCTGCCTTTTTTT
>NC_051407.1:15004640-15005644 GCF_015228065.2 Penaeus monodon
CACTCTGACGCCACACTTTGTTCAACGAATTGCATTGCGAAGTAATAACAGGAGGCCGTGTTTACAGCTGATTCATATTAAACGTAATAGTTGTGCGGGTAAGTCGATGTAATTTATTTATTTAAAAAAAGGAAGAGGGTGAAGGAACAGGAAGCAGACGAGAGTAACAGGAGAATAAGGGAGAGATGAAGAGGGGAAAAAATAACAAAGGAAGAAGTAGAGACATAAAGAAGAGGAAGAGGAGATAAAGGGAAAGCATAAAGAGGAAGAGGAGAGACGGAAGAGGAAGGGGAGGAAGAGGAAAGAAGGGAAAATAACAGACAGGAGTAAGAGGCGAGCGAAGGGAGAGCATAAAAAAAACGAGGGAAAGGAGGGACGGAAAGGAAGGAGTAGATAGGGAAGAGTAAGTGAAGAACGAGATAAAGGGAAGAGGAGATAAAGGAAAGAAGACAGGCAAGAGTAAGAGGCAAAGAAAGAGAGAGCATAACAAAGAGAAGAGAGAAAGGACAGAAAGAAAAGGAAGAGGAGAGAGAGAGAAAAAAAATAATAGGAAGAAGAAAAAGGAAGGACTGACGAAAGTAGGAGAGAAGTAAAATGAGGAAAAGAAAGAAGGGACAGAAGAAAAACGATCTAAAAATAGCAGAGACACGTCAGGAGACGCAAGACAGCCAGAGGAAAATAGAGAGAGAATAAAGAGACAATTTGTAAAATTAACAATTAAAACAACAAGCCACAAAACCTTCTCGGGGATGACGTCGATGACTTCATTTTCAGTTACATCTCTAAGATTACGTAGAGAAGCACGTCGGGTTTCAATCCAGGAAGCCATTCGCTCAAATCGCAAGGATTTCAACTCTAGGAAAACTTTGAATGTTGGTTGACGATATCTGCAACATCATTCTATTCGCGCGGATCAGCGTCTTATTCTCACAGGTTCGCACAAATCAGCAATTAATTCGCACAGATTAACATTTTGTTCATTTGGTAGATATCGGCATTTTGTC
>NC_051407.1:15006199-15006321 GCF_015228065.2 Penaeus monodon
ACTCCGTTCACTTCCTTCCCGAAATGCGCGGGGATTTCCCTTGCAGTCCTGATATTAGATAATAACGATTGCATAATTATGTCTTCATATTTTTTTTTTGTATTGACATGATTCGTGTAATT
>NC_051407.1:15008009-15008210 GCF_015228065.2 Penaeus monodon
TAACTAGTGATATACAGCATGATCTTACATCACTGTCTGCATCTCTTTCTTATTTTGTAGTTTGTATAAACGCGCGCGCGCACATATCTATATACATATATATGAAAATGAGAGAGAGAGAGAGCTATTCAAGCCTCATTTCCTAGTCCCCCGAACACACCACACTTTGGTGTTATATAATACCAGAACAGTCTGAAAATG
>NC_051407.1:15008241-15009362 GCF_015228065.2 Penaeus monodon
GCCCTTCACGTCAGAGGCAATAAATCATTTTGAGATGTACATGAACACGTGACACTTGGAGGAATCATAAAGAATAAAAGAGACAAGAAAAAGAAAATAAATCAGGAAGGAGAGAAAATGAGACGAACGAGAAGTTAAAGAGAAAAGGTGACGCAAACGAAGGAGTAGAAAAGAAAGATGGAGAAAAAAACTGTATCCATTTTTTTTTCTCATCGGGGACTATACAAATTCTAAGGACGCCGACACGTAACCGTAACATGAATCCTCACTAGCTTCAGCTGTGCTAGGCACTTGATTAGATTTTCGTCGCCCATGCTATATCGCCTTACAGCTTTCATGCTCTAATCGTAGCATCTCGGGAATCTCTGATGTTGTTACAGTCATCATAGCCTATTAGTTTTACGTGACAAGGACATTGTGGGGTAATAAATTCTTGTGTGTTGAGTCCCTCCTTGCTCGTGGAGTATGCCTTGCTTTTTACATTAGAGCGGTAAATATTTTTCGTTGGCTTTATCATTATTCCATGTGGTTTTGCATTGCAAGGGTGGACTGAACTAGTTTCAGCAATGGAGGGGCGATGCTTTCATTTATATTTGTGATAACAGTACAACACGCTCAGAAATACTCAAGTCCATAGCGGTAAATTCAAATAATATTAATGGCTTCTAATAGGATTATCATCACCTTTGATGACGATATCATTGGTAATAAGACTTCTTTTGCAGGAAGATATCAGCAGTGCTGGAAATCGTACGCTATATTATGATTTTTATCTAAATTCTACAAAGGCATTCCCTCTGCTACTGAATTACTGTTCGTTATTTGTATACTGTACAATGTATTGCAAGTCATGTAAGAATTACGCCAAGAAACTATCCATAAAAATCGAACAATATGAGATGAAAGAAAAAGAAAATGGGGGTCACTAGATGGCATTAAACAAACATAGAGAATGGGAAACAAGGCAGGCCCCCCCCCCTCCAACCACAACAGAGGCCACTACGCACATTAACTCTGTCAGAGAGAGTGTAAATATTTATGACACTTGATCCCCTACGCATGCGCAAGAGAAAGATGGGGCAACAGAGGGGAGAGAAAGGAAAGAGTGACCTTAATGCTAA
>NC_051407.1:15009392-15009463 GCF_015228065.2 Penaeus monodon
TCAAGCATAAACTACATGTGCTTGAAAGGCTGCCTTATAGTGGTCACCTATGTGGAATCTAGAAAGTTACA
>NC_051407.1:15010054-15010207 GCF_015228065.2 Penaeus monodon
GCTAACTAATTCTCATAGTCCCAGCACGGACTCACGTCAACCATACAAATGAACATCCCTTCAACATATAAGACTTTAGGAACAGTAAACAATAATATACTCGTGTAGACTACATGCATGGCGCTTGTCTTCTCACTTATTTTCTCTTCTCCC
>NC_051407.1:15010299-15010383 GCF_015228065.2 Penaeus monodon
CCCACATGAATCTCTCCTAAAGCGTATATGCAAGGTACAGGCACTGATCCACTGATGGAATAAACTGTTAACAAACTTTCGTAA
>NC_051407.1:15011738-15012336 GCF_015228065.2 Penaeus monodon
GGTACTTCCTCCATGCGTTTGACAAAGAGCCTGCTTGGCAAAGGCGGGAGCATAGTCAAGACCCGGATGAGAATCTGAGGTTCCCGGATCTTCTCTAACATGTAAACAAACCCTAGCGAAGAGAGGGTGACGTCATACAAGGGGAGGCGGGAGAGAAGGGGAAGGCATGTGCTGGCTTCTGGTTCCCCTCACTCTGCTAGATACCGAGGCGAGAGCAAGGTAAGGGGAGATTTAGTGAGTTGTTAAGGGCCAAAAAAAGGGGGGGAGGGAGGGAGGGTTGGGATAGTGATGAAAGAATGTATGGGCAAGAAAGAGAATAAAGGAAATTGTTAAACTTGTTAAGATACTGTGCTCCATGTTATCGGAATTTTGTCTATGATATCTTCAATCTTAGGGTGTTAAAGTTAAGTTAACATATCCCAGAGTGATGAAATAACCTTATAGCTTTAAAACGTGCAATCATAATTATGTAGTGTAACAGGCACTGAAGATTCATGAAACGAAGTGTGTTGTTAGTAAGTTTACACTAAGAGGTTCATACGTAAATATTAAAAAATGTACCTTGATTTTGAAATCTAGACACGTGTAACGCACGCTC
>NC_051407.1:15014293-15014994 GCF_015228065.2 Penaeus monodon
TACTCACTTTGGACGGTTTCAAGTGGAGCCCGACCTTGAAATTTCCCCATCAAGAGTTCCTCGAATGATGAATATGGTTAAAAAACAAACACAAAAATATGCATCCATCAAACGAAGTACTAGGTTATCACAGTAGATAAGTTCATTCTTCTCAGACATATAGGATCCCTTTAATTGCTTATTCAACCTAAAAGTCACTGGTAACTGATACTGCATAAGAGGCGTTTCTCAGATACTGTCAGTCCTGTTTCTAATACTTGCCATGACCGGCCACTGTTATTAAAACATATTTTCTCTCGCACAAGAAATCGAGAAATTTGTAAAAGTAAAGAATTTAGGACCCCAGCTTATACGATAACACACTAACCCTGCTTCGAGACATACTCAATTGTAGCGCAAAAAAAAAAAATAAAGAGCATATGGTAGTAAAACAAACAGGCTAGCTTGTATAAGGTGAGTTTCTTCGCGGACGATGGAATAAACATAAAAATTATTTTCCCTGATTTTATCTTTTCACCACAGATTAATTATTATTAAAATCTGGATGGTTAGCAAGGGATGAAATATTAATAGAGCACGTTGAACTCATGCGTTGTTATATTTTCGGTAAGACAATATGGTTATGGCGGTGGAGCTCCGCTGACTGTTTGTTTACATGACATTTGGTCAAGGTTAAAGCAAGCTTTTCGTAGAGTTGTGAA
>NC_051407.1:15015023-15016161 GCF_015228065.2 Penaeus monodon
ACTGAACATTTATGCTTGATACTGCATTGTCCGATGAAATGATGCATTGGCGCATTTGTAAATGTCTCCTTTAAACAGAGGAAGGAATTAATGTCCCTTGCCACCCTTTCGTCAGAGCAATTCCTCAGGCCAAGAGAGGAGACCATCATGGCGTCGAGAGCGTCAATCGTTCTCCTCGTGCTGGGTCTCCTGGTGGCCTGCCGTAGCTACGAGGTCACGATGCTCGAAGATGTCGTTGGAGAGTACGACTTCAGAATGTTCAGGGACCTCTTTGTCAACACGACGAAGCAGCTCACGCAATCCATCAGTCAGCTACAAGAAAACGCGGCGAAGAGTAACACGCTGCAGGACCTGATGAACGCCGTCGAGGAGCTGAACGAGTCCTTGGCGACGCTGACCAAGCACACCACTTCGGTCAGGGACTCCGTCAACAACGCTGCCGACAGCACCACCACAGAGCTGCAGAAGTTTCAGAACCAGGTCCTACACAAGCTCTCCGATGTGAAGCTCCTGGTGGAGTCGAAGACGAAGGAAATGGAGGATACCGTGTCAAGGTTCACCAGGTTGTCCCACAACCTCATGGCCGGCGATTGCCAGGACTTGTACGACATGGGCTTCAACGCCTCTGGAGTGTACTTTCTGCAGAAGTTCGGACGGCAGGTCCTTTGCGACATGGAGTCTGGCGACGGCGGATGGCTTGTCATACAGCGCCGTGCAAAGGTGCTTGAGCAGGTACGACACCAAGCCATGGACCTTCAGTATCTACAGATTTTTATTTGTGAAAATTACTGGCACTGATATTTATTTTGTCTTTTCTATCCTCCGTCGGGCACAAGACACTGAACTGAAAATAATGCAAAAAATGGTCGTTCTATATCCCAGGTCGACTTCAACCAGGACTGGCACGAGTACAAAGCAGGTTTTGGCGACTTGGAGAGCGAGTTCTGGGCCGGAAACGACTTCCTGCATGTCCTCACCAACCAGAAGACATATAAGGTCTACATAGACATGGTCGACTTCGAAAAGGGGCCATACTGGGCGTCTTACAAGTGAGGGAACAAAATATTCTATTTCAAAGTAATTGATATATAGTCGAAAATTAACTGTTGTATAAGTATGTGCAAAGCATTATGGCAAA
>NC_051407.1:15016967-15017487 GCF_015228065.2 Penaeus monodon
CCCAGCATAAGTGATCAAAGGAATAAGAGGCACAACCAGTAAATCATTCCAACTACATCTAATTTTACAGTCTCCACTAACTCCCAACCATCTTCTATGACGAGTTGCACACAGAAAATGTTACATTTGAACATTTTCCTCTTCTTTCTTTCTCTTTCTCGTGGTGTCAAAAGATTTCTCCGGTGAAAATGCATTTTTGTTACTATCCACACCTACCACATTGCTATATAACTTTTCATTAACAGCAACTTCCGCGTCGGTAGCGAAAGGTCTGGCTACCAACTCGACATTGGAGAATATTCCGGAAACGCAACAGATGCCTTCACCTACCATCATGGGCGCCCCTTCACGTCAAACGACCGGGATAATGACCTTTACGCCAGCGGCAATTGTGCCTCTTTCTTCTCTGGCGGATGGTGGTACGACAGGTAACTGCGGAGAACTTTATCCGAGTTTGTGAATTCTGCGAGAAATTTTAAGCAGGGCGATTATAGAAAATGTATGTTGGGCGCATTGAATA
>NC_051407.1:15019586-15019997 GCF_015228065.2 Penaeus monodon
TAAACTAACTCAGTGGAAATAAAACCAGGGGGAAAAGTCAGTCGATTTTCATGGCTCAACTAAGGTCGACATTTTATTGATAATCAGTGATATGTTATAGGTGTTTTGTGATTTGATATTATTTACTAATCACTAATCCAGATCTGTTATTCGTTTCCTTTTCGCTTTACAGGGCTCTTAGTTTGATCAACATTATATTGCTTTAATAAATTAGGATTTCTTAGGAGCTCGTTGGTTCATTATTGGGTTTATGGCTTTTGTGCCCTGTAAGGAATCTGATAGTCACGTGATTCTTTGTTTTTCTATAATCCGTCCAATCATAGAAAATAAAGAATTGGCAACTCGTGCGATTCGCAGAGTATTTTTTATTCTAATCAGTTGACTCTTGCTGCTTAGGTTTCCACGTATCTC
>NC_051407.1:15020880-15021180 GCF_015228065.2 Penaeus monodon
CGCACACCTGAACGGCGTGTACCCTGTGACCCCCGACCGCCAGAACGCCTCCTTCATCACGTGGTGGGCCAACGAGGAGGAAGGGAAGGTCCCGCTGGTGCTCACGAGCGTCACCATCCGAGTGAAGCCCATTTCGCCCTGAGATGACCTCTTCTCAGTGACCTTTCGTGACCTCGACTTTTGGAGTCTTTGGAGATGTGGGTCAGGAGGAGGCAGCGGACCTCTTCAAGGTTTTCTGCTTGGTTAATATATAATTTTTTTTTCTCTTGTCTCTCGGTCTTGGTATCTGTTTGGTGGGCA
>NC_051407.1:15021416-15022510 GCF_015228065.2 Penaeus monodon
TTTCACTGTGTAACACTTGGCCCGCATTATTTTAGTCTTTTACAGTATACTTGTAATGAATCATTCATTTAGCTTCATCGAGACTGCTGTCACATACAAACTGAATAGCATTGAGTTCTGATAAATGGAAACCTCAATTTGCGCTCAAGATCATAGAGCAAACAACAGTAAGCTTTCAAGCATCACTTCGTTAATGTTATTTTGATTTAGGCCGCTTTCACACAGGCAACACGTTGCGATAATCGGTTGCATGCACGGGCAACTGCACATTTATTTTGTGAGTCGAGAAGTTGCCGTCTAGTGAGGAACTATAATACGTTCAAATCTATGGAAATAGTACTCTGGACTCTGGGTTACCCTTATTCGCCGACATTTAGAACATGCGTTTACAGCCGTCGCGCATTTTAAAGCTTGTATAGAATATTTTTTTGTTTTGTTAAAATTTGTTGTCACAGTTACTACTTTTTTTTTCTCAGAAGAGACTATGTACTCCAGATTCCGGGGTGGGTTGCCAGTTCTTTCCTGGACACAATATAAACCATATAAATGTTCTTTGTAAAGCCCCACTGCCAGTTGTAGCAAAGAATGGCGTCATCACTTGAAAGCTCGCATTTGAATCGGTGGCTCATTTCCAACGGCGGTAATGTGTTACGCGTGTGGACAATTGCAGTTAACTACGTTTCAAAGCCGTCATAATACAAACAATGCATTCTTAAAGGTTGCGTCAGTCAATTACCGCAGCTGGTTGTCTTGTGTGAAAGCCGGCCGATGATCACATAGTCCATTTCTATTGTAGAAATTCACCGCAGTTTGAATCCTTGTACAGTTATTTTGCTTCTAATTCAATATCATGCTTTTCATTTCTGACGCTCACCCTTATATCTATTGGAGATCATTTAATTGTTTTTGTCTCTTTCACCTGGATGAAAATAAAGGATCTCTGAATTCAGTTTTTATCATTTTACTCCTTATTTTACTATCAATCATTTGGTACACTGCGAGTTAATTGTGTGTAAAATGTCAAAAAGATTAGTAAACTCTTGTTTTAATCAACTACATATTCTAGTTTTCGTACTTTTTACTGTGGGAAGGTA
>NC_051407.1:15022813-15022965 GCF_015228065.2 Penaeus monodon
CTTAATGTGATTGATCTTTATTTTCGGCATTTCACAAAGGTACTAATTTTCATATTTCTAACCTTTGAACATGTTTGTTTCCTTATTATTACCATTATAAATGTTATGAATTATATAGGTATTACTTTAGCTTTTAGCTTTTTTTAATGACG
>NC_051407.1:15023114-15023188 GCF_015228065.2 Penaeus monodon
TGTGTTTTTCGCGTAGTCAATCATATCCTTATTTACATTGTTACCAGGGCTTGACACGTAAGCAATATCATCGT
>NC_051407.1:15023303-15023450 GCF_015228065.2 Penaeus monodon
TCCTGCTATTGACTGAAAAAAGCGGGTTGCAAGATTGCAGAAATCTATGACATAGGAACCGCGGCAGCACATGATGTTGATTACGAAAAGGATGATAGAATTAAAGGGTTCAGATTTACCATATTGAAGAAATAAGGAGAGATCTAG
>NC_051407.1:15023472-15023541 GCF_015228065.2 Penaeus monodon
GTTGCAAGAGATGCGAATGGAAGAAAGGGCGGGACTGAAATTTCAAACCTGACTAAAATGATAGTCTTA
>NC_051407.1:15023727-15023879 GCF_015228065.2 Penaeus monodon
GGAACTCAAGATACAAGGGGGGTATGATTTGAGGCAGTAATGAAAGTACAAGTACTCGTAGCGAAAGTCTGTATCTGATGTGCGAAAATCTGTATCTGAAGAGCGACGATTTTATGGAATTTGAGAGACGAGCCACCAATTTGAAAAGAATG
>NC_051407.1:15023946-15024363 GCF_015228065.2 Penaeus monodon
CAACACAATTTTGCTGAAAGTATTAAGGCTGAATCTTGCGGCGAATCTAGTGAATACACAGAGAAAAGAAAGACAAGGAAAAAAATCAAGAAAAGGTAGGAAATAACATGAACAAATGATAAAACAAAAGGAACCTGCATTTAGTTGAAAATAATTCAGATTAGATTCCGATTACAGAGTTTCTGATCCACTCAGCCGACAAAAAAGTTCTCAGCGTAGATTTTAATAAATTCGTTATCTAAAGTCTACAATGCATTATGTATCAGGTGAACATGGACCCATAGAAACCATTTATTACGTATGTTCAAAGATACTGTTGTTTTTATTCAACTGTTGCATCATCTGTTTACATACATTTTAATGATAAGTTAAATTATATGAATATTGATTTACTCAAGTTCAAAGATACTATTGTTC
>NC_051407.1:15024397-15024754 GCF_015228065.2 Penaeus monodon
GACGACGTTATTGTACGATCTACATTTCAGTGACGGGACATGGGACAGAAAAACAGAAACAAGAGGGAAATACACGTATCAAGCTTTTTAAAAGAGAACGCATGATGGTCTGAAAACGACGGAATAGAAACCAAAAGGCTCTTAGACGCATGAACAAATAAATGCCTTTAATTTAGGTGTATTTTGATATATATTAAAATGTAAAGAATATGTCATAATATACAAAGAAAAGGAAAATTGATTTAAGCAAAATGCCTGCAACTCGTAATGGAAGACATGCAGTTGATAATTCTTCAGGTTTGTTCAGATTCAAGAACATTTAGGCATTACTGTCAAGTTAAGATATAGACCGTGTAA
>NC_051407.1:15024938-15025484 GCF_015228065.2 Penaeus monodon
AGAATATAGGCTTAGGTTGAATAAAAATAAATATTTTTTTTTACGAAATGTTTATTAGTTAGCTATCTTTCATGAAGAATAATCAAATGGGCGTGAGAGAGGCCTATCTATATTTACATCTATTTACAAGATACCCATTCTTTTATTTACATTCTTCACTCCTAATCATCATAAAATATCTTAATATCATAATAAAATCTAGAACACACATTAACGACGATACAAATGAACATCCAAACCAAGTCATTTGTAGAGAGAATCTATAATGGATAATTATAATTTATTTTACGGAAGTTACACCCAAGTTTCCAAACCAACCGAGAGGAGGCAATTATTTTTCTTTCTTTCTAAATAAAGATATTTTAAAGAATGATACAAGTCGAGTGGAATTTTGTCTTAAGGATTTCCGTTACCGGATCGCAGAAAACAGAAGTTTATATTTATTCTGAAACTTTTTTTTTAAATGGACCGATTCCCTGAAGAGAGGATGAAACCTGTAGGTTTGCCATGAATTACTATTATCAAGAAAATGAATAGAATAATTAT
>NC_051407.1:15025640-15026521 GCF_015228065.2 Penaeus monodon
CTGCGCGCGCGCGTGTTTCTATATGTTGTTTCCATAAGTTAATCTACAGATCCATTTGTTTTGTCTATTTGAATAATAACCTAATAGTATAGCTATAAAACAATCTACTTATCCACCAGCTCAAATTCAAAATGAGAAACAGAGGACAATCTACTATCAAAGAGTTAAAGGAACAGTCAGTAACCCTGTCGACAATTCTTTGCTATTCATATCGCACAAAGAAACAACGACAGAGTTTGATGACTGTTCAATGCACTCAACAACCTTTTTGGTCGCCCAGTATTTAACATCTATCGAATCTAATGGCTTCTTTGTTTTTTTCAGTTTATTATACTGATCACCTGCCCAGTATCAGAATAATCATTATCGGATGCCATTCACTGCACGAACTGTAACACCGAATAATGATTAACTGATAAAGTGTGATCTTTACGTGATCTAGTACCATTTTCTTCGTTAAAGTGATGCTTCAGCTATTTGGCATTTGTAAGTCTAGTATATGTAGTCAATATCCTACAATAACAAAACCCTCATGGATAATAGACGCATTGTCAGTTGATTAAAGGAGAAGGGAAGAATGAGCGTCTTATCATATATTTCATGGTACTAAAAAGGTCTTCTTTACCCATCACACTTTCCTTTCGCTTCTGTTCATTTTTTCCTTCCCCCGCGTTTGTTTCCTCTTTGCCGGAAGTCAGAATGAAGACCTGATGATAACCTTCCACGCCTGAACACTGATTGTCAGACTATCAAGGGGTTAGTAGAGGTTAGATGCAGAGTGCCAGCACTCGGCGTCAAGGAAGCGGGCGGGAACATGGGCGGAGACCGCGCCTCCGTCGCCCTCTGAGGCCTCGCTCGCTCTCGAGGCTCCTTAGCCCACC
>NC_051407.1:15026555-15026679 GCF_015228065.2 Penaeus monodon
AGGGGAGGGTTGGGGCGACGGTGACGGTTGCCGTTTCGAAAGAGGTGATGGTCGTGTGGACGACTTCGACGCTGCTGATGGTAGTGAAGATAGGGCGGGCGTTGAAGATGACGCGGAGGACGCG
>NC_051407.1:15026752-15026866 GCF_015228065.2 Penaeus monodon
ACGGGAGGGAACCCGCCGAAGCCGTAGGGGTTGATGAGACGGAGGTACGCCAGCTGCTGCAGTTGCTCGGCTGTCAGGCTCGGAGTTGCAATAGCGGGGTCTCCGGGGGCTGCC
>NC_051407.1:15026897-15029563 GCF_015228065.2 Penaeus monodon
CACTGCCTTGCTTCTGCTGCATCTGTTGCCTATGCTGAAGAGCTGCTGTCAGTTGTGGGTGCAGCTGTTTCTCAAAAACGTCGGGATTGAATTGGCCTCCAGCTAATTCTGCAAGGTTGGGATCCTGGAAGGGGAATCCTGGCGGTGGAGGCACTCGAGTGCCACTTGTCGTGTCAATAATTTCGCCATTTTCGTCATACTCGATTTCGCCAGGCAAGAGGGACTCGTCGTTCTCGGTTCCCTCTGCCAAAAGCTGGCCATTGAACTCGTTCAGCGAGTTTTCTGGGATGAAGGAAAATGCCTCGTAGGGCGGCATCGTCTTGAGGGCGGTGACCACGCGAGTGATGTGGTAGGTCTGCGTCAGAGTGTAGAATGAGGTTTCGCCTGCGTGCAGCACGGGGAGCACCGACGTCTTCTTCATCAACTCCGTTGTGCTGAACGTCTCCGTCACCGTCTCGAGCAGGGCGGTCACGTCACTCTCGCCGAGGTCGACTGGAGGAAGGGTCGACACGTCACGAGGTCCATCGTCCAGGATGTTTTCAAAGAGCGGCGTTTCGTAGAAGTCGTCCTGTGGCCCAAGGGGCGCAGGCGTCGGGTCGATACTGTGGGTCGTGGTCTTCGTGAACGTGACATAACGTGTATTCTTTGTTGTGCCGACGCGGAACGTGTGAAGCGACCTGATGGTAGCAACTTCGAACCAAACATCTGTGGCTCCATCAGCCGGTGTGCTGGTCACAATCCTCAGGGTTTCCTCTCCCCCTTCAGGAATAATGGGCTCGGGTACAGTTGGTCGGGAAATAGCTTGCGATTCGTCAACAGCCTGAAGATCATCATAATTATCTGGCTGATTGACGGGGCGCCTGTTGATGTTTACTTTGGGTCTTGGTGACGTATTCAGTCGCCAGCGGTTGGCAGGTCGTGTCTGTCTGAAGGGAGCATTTGGAGGGGACCGCAGGGACGTTGGCCGGCTGCTGCCAAAGCGGCGTGTGGGGGTCGGCTTGAACCTCGGCCGGTAAGTGGTGGGCTTGACCTCCTCGGCGTAGAGAGTGCTCACTCGGGGTGTCCTGGTGACAGGCGTTGATCCTCGGAACCCGAAGGAAGGTCGGAGATCCGATCCCGAGAGTTTGAGGTCAAACTCATCCTTTTCCTCGTCGACGTAAGGGTCCTGGGCGAGGCGAGAACGATCCTGACGAGTGTTTTGGCTCTGGCCTGACCCCAGGCGTTTGGCCAAGGCTTCGCGGAGGCGAGCCTGGATGGCCGAGCCTCCTTCCTCTTCCTTCCGGCTGTTGCGCTCTCGGCTTGATGGCTCCGAGAAGAGAGACTCCAGCGGAAGAGACGCAGTAGACTCGGGACTCAAGAACTGCGTAGCGGAGCCTTTGATGACTGATTTGACGGTTTCATAGTCTTCGGGGAGAGATGGACTATTCAAGGAAATCTCAGGGACTGGTGTGGTTTGGAAGATGTGAGATGTGCTCTGCAAGATCTGGGCATATTGCCCTGCGATGTATGTGCCAATGACACTGGTTTCGTGCACAGTGATGAGGCCATCTGACACAATGGTACCGCCAAGCTTGGTGACAAGACCAGTAGGGAAGCTCGAATCACTTGTTACCAAACCGGAGCTGTACAGGTCCTCAAGTGAGGCTGTAGGTTCCACATCATACACATCGTACGTCTCTTCAACATCTAAGACAGGTGCCGAAGATAGGAAATCATAGTGCTCCTTAACCTGACCCAGCTCGTTGTTGATAGCGGTACTGAAAGGCCCAATGACACTAAGAGTTGCAAAGCCTTGTGTAGCGCTGACAACAACCTCCGTGGGCGTGGTGGGCACCACAGTGGGACGGATCACCGACGTAGACTTCGGAGCGAACGTGCCTGTGCCCTCGATCGTGATGGGGACGATGGTGGACCCTCCGGTCTGGCGACGCAGAGATGGAGTCTTCTTGCGGCTATTGAAGTAGTTGAGGTCCAGTCGACGGCGGTTCCCTTGTTCCTGGGAGGAGGAGGACTTGAACCGGCGGAAGGGCTTCGGGCGACTCGGAGGCGCGGTGGGCTTCCTCAGCTCTTCCTTCGCCTCCTCGACCACCTCCTCGACCACCGCCTCTTCGTACTGCGGATAGTCGGCGTCGTAATCGATGATAATCTCTTCGTCGGGAGTGACGTCGAAGAGGGTCTCGATGTCAAGGGCGGTGTGATCCTCGAAGAAGGACGACTGGAGGGTGGAAGAGGAGGAAATGGCAGGGAGCTTTGAAGGGAGCACTGAAGGGGCTGGAGTGGCAGTTACTTTGGGGATCGTGGGCGTGGGTGTGGGCGTCGGTCTCAGCGTTATCCGGGAAGATGGGCGGTTCGGCCGCGAAGGCAGCACGGGGTCTCGGGTCTTGCTGGGCTTCGGCTCTGAAAAGGTTTGGGAATTTAGAATTCTTCATCTATTTGCGATGTATGTTCAGTGCTTTCAGGGATTGACACTAAAATACCTTCATATTCAGAGACCTGAAAAGGGAAGCTGGACCGGCCTCTCGCGCCCGTCGGCCAATCACCGTCGAGACAACCCGAAGGTGATTGGCTGACGGTCCGACAGGTGTCCCAAGTATCTCTGACTATCTCTCTTTATCGTGCGACTCTGCCATCACACACAGGAATAACGCAAAAGCAAACACAAGCAC
>NC_051407.1:15029646-15029750 GCF_015228065.2 Penaeus monodon
AATATATATGCTTATATAGGAAGTATTACTGACTAGTTTAGATAAGCAAATATTGTGTCTGTTATATAAAATATATATGTGCATAAATGTACAGATACTCACAC
>NC_051407.1:15030636-15034868 GCF_015228065.2 Penaeus monodon
ACGAACAGAGGCAATAAAGAATATGTTGTGTGGGGGAAATACTATAAACAAGAGATGTGGGAAATAATTAGAGAACAGTAAAAAAAAATCATTATCTAGTAATTACAATGAACAAGAAATCGTAAGAGTCAAGACCGTTCGAGAGGAGAAGGTACCACATACAAAAGATAATCACCTAATATGCAAACCGATCCAAAAGGAAAATAAGAATAATTTGATATTCCCAGTTACTCGAAACCACAACAATGACAATAAAAATTATCTCGTATTCCCAATCACTCGAAACCACTAACAGTCACAATAAGCCTAATCCAATACAATCACCCGAAGCCACATGTAAACACCTACTTGCACTTTGACTCTGTGGCGTGAAGATCATAACAGTGGAACCGACGGTCGTGGTGAAGTCCAGGAACCCGTAGACGGTCTTCGTCACATACTCAGCGGCTGCAGCAGGTTTCGCCGTCGGAGCTTCGGCAGTAGGCGTTGCTTCCACGACTACAGGCTCTGGGGTTCCTCCTGGGTTGTAGACAGGCGCGAGCTGGGCAGTCGCAGAGGCTACTGCAAGGGGCGGGAGGTGGTTTTAGCGAACACGTTACAGGCATTTGTGGACTGTTTGTGAGAGTTAGTGTTGTCTGTTCGGTTGTAGCTTGTTCTGTTATTGTTACGATGGTCTTGGCAGAAGGATTTACGTGTTATAAAGGAATGTATCACTGTGCTCAAGGCTTTGATACATCCAAGGCATTGTTATTTGGTATGATTCATGAGATGTGTCTGTTATAGTATTTTTGTTTTCTTTTAATCTGTTCATGGTTCCTGGTTATGGTGAGAGATCAAGCAAAATGTGCATGTTATTATATCAGTCAGAAAAGCGAATGCGAAGGATTTTGTTAAGGTATTTATTGGCTTTATATAGCGACTTTATATTGGTCCAAAGCCTTAATTAAGCAATTTTGCAAGGATATTGAACAAGTAGAACGAATTTTAGCGAACTTTGTTTCATAATTACAATCTTGAATTTACAATTAAAACAATGTGGGAAGATTGATTACTTTCATTTTTTTTTTTCCAAAAAGAAATAAAATGGATGCTTTTATAGGGTGAAAAAGGGATTAAAAAATATTGGATGCACGGTTAAGAAAATATCTAAAATACAATCTATGTGCCAATGTACACAGAACAGAAATGTTTGCTTGATTCATTAACTTTTCTTACACATATATTTGCATCACCATCAAACACTTCTCTGAAATTATGGGATGTAGAAAATATTTTAGTGAAACGTTTTGATGGTTCAGAATCTTGCCTTTTTCTGGAAAATGTAATTTATAGCAAAGCAAAAGTGGTTTTCCTTTTCTCATATAGACGTTATAGTAATTGCAAAATAGACTGTCGCATGTTGATTCTGCTTGCTTATTTTCGTTATTATTATATACTAAAAGGACACTTTCTAGAACTAAAATAAGCTGGTGCTCATACTAGCTACCTGGCAGTACGCTTCGGCTATGATGCAGTGCACCCTTAGACCATGCTAACCCAACCGCATTGAAGGCTTGAAATTCACATCGATAATTTTTAATAGAAGAAAATGAAGTGACACTTTTGTCTTTAAGTCATTCTTCTATTAATCATTTTCGTTTTAGGTATCCTATTTTTCACTGAATGACATCTACAAGCTCATTCTAGAAAGACCGTCGGGCGCGTGCAGAAGGACAGAGGAAGAAGGGCCTGGGTGACGTCACATGCACCGCAGGGCTGCCAACTCTTCTTGGCCAAGGCTGCCAACTTACCCAAGGTGAACGGATCAGTATTTTCTCCGCCAATGGTATAGGTGTTTAGTTTTGGGTATTCGATAAGTTCGCTTCTTGTAGGGTTGCCTGAAAAAGAATCGACAGCGAGACATGCCACGTGAGCTGGGGTCAACTGAGGTCAACTCGGGTCAAATCTTCGCGATGCCACAAGTTTAGGTCAGCTGTCGCAGTCACCTTCATCTACGTTCCGTGCGTCTCTATTATCTACTTAGCTACTGCAACGTAGATCTGATTAGTTCAATGGCTAATGACACTCTTTATCATCTATACTAATTAATTACATGCTAAGGCAATGGTAGTGAATTATTCTCATGGAAACTACTAATAGTGAGATTAACTTGACAAATGTTACTATAAAAAACACTATCGCTAATGCTATCAAAGAGTTAGTTTGGTTAAGATCATGATGTCGTCTATTCTCTCGGTTTACTAGTGTCCACACATTATCTCACACAACCGGATAATCTCACTCAACCGAAATGGAAAGAGAAAACACGAAGATCTTTGCGTTTTTTTTTTCGATATAGGAAAGTTGCAGAAGAAAGTGTCGGATCTCGTCGTGGAAACTGTTACTTCATCTCCTTTGCGTTTTTTTTTTCAGTATGTAAGGCGATCGGGAAAGACAGGACATAAGATAAAATAAGGGATTCGAGGAAGCAGAATTTCGAAGCAAAGAATAGACGGTACATTTCGAGAAATCATTATATTCCAACATCTACGAAAGTGGACGTTATTTGGGATATACCAATTTCTCTGCGAACGAAATATCCTTTGCTTCGTTAGACTGCCTGTGTTCCATACATCAGTAACGTGATAAAAGCTCATTTTTATATGTACAGTGTTAATAAAACCAAGGGTGCTCTTGAGGAAAAATAAGAACGAATAAAAAAAGTGTATCCAATATCTAGCAGAGCCAGAAATAAATGTTTAGAATTTTTTTTTCTCATTGTACAAGGATATCGATAAACTGTGCCCAGTTAGACAAAGAAAAAAAACGAGGCCTTACCAACGACAACAGAAAAAAATTGAATTATATATATATACACATTGTAGGTAATATATTCATGCAAGATCAAATTCCAAGACAATTTCCTCAAAGATAGAAAGATTTTTTAAAAAATGTTCCACAAACAAGGATAGAGTAATAAGGAAGAACGGGAGGGGATCATAAATTCTTTCCTGTTTTCATGGTTAATCTAACCACAGGGTTTATAAAGCAGTAGCTGTACATTGATTGATTTTCTTTTTCTTTCCATTGTTGCAAACTCTGCTTAAATAAACGATTAAGGATTGTTGATGTCGAATACGATAAACTTTGCTTTAGAGCTTCTGTTATCTCATTATTTGTATGTTGGATTTATTGGTAATAACAGGGTATCATGAAATTTGCGTGAGGGGTAAGTTAAATAATGAACACTTAATATCATTCCAGTCTAGTGGGCTGGGAGGGAAGTACTATTGGAGGATTTTAGTATTTTATTTCTGCTATCATGTTATTGTATGAGTATTGTAGGTATATAGGTGCTTGCGATTTTTTTATTGCTACCTGCTATTCTTGTGATTACGTAGGGAGCTTGTTTAAAAGCATCCCTCCCATTGATCTTGATTCTAAACACTCACCCTATGGATCTGTCTGGCAGTCGAGGAATAATAATAACAAAAACATACAGCAAGGTTTCCCACGAATCGACACATTTCCTCGTAAAGGTTGGACGAATGAGAACGTGCCACCCGACAGTCGAAAGTTTACTCCAACATTAAACTTTCTCGCCATTCATATCCGCGTTCAGTCACGCAGGTTTGTTTCTTGGCCATTCATGTTTCCTCGATTCGGTTAGTAACATTCACTTACGCTTTTATGCTTCCATTTCATCGCAGGTGAGCTGAGATATTTTGGTAATTGAATTTTTATAAGGTGGAATGTCTGTGGTATTATGTGATCGGTAAGTTCCGAGTATCTTTGGGTATAAAGTGATTGGGTATAGAGTGATTGGTTGTGATGCTTCGTTTTCTTTAAGGAACGTTGAGATTTTGTTTCCTGTTGGTAATTTGACTCGAGACTGAAAGATCGCGGGGAAAGTTTCGGACGCGCGACAGACTGGCTTCGCCCGCTGGCCAAACTCTTCCGGTCACGCCCTAATGCTCGCCCACACGCCTACACGCACGTATACACGCACACCCTTCAAGAACAATCGCTCTCTAAGGATCGCCTGAAGATGGAGTAAAAAGAACACACGCACGGGTTAAATGGCAGTCAAGGATACATTTGTTCAAGTGTTACGGTGGGAAACTTCTCTGCGGCAGGAACGATTCGCCGTTTCGACACAGGAGAGTGACGTGTCCTGACGGTATTGTGCGGACACAATCACTGCATCACTTTATCAGATTGTGTCTGTGTAGCACTGATAGCACGTGCTCATG
>NC_051407.1:15034950-15035339 GCF_015228065.2 Penaeus monodon
AGCACTTCTCCAAACGCATACAAGCACAAACCCAGACACGCGCCTCCCTCATCAACACACACGCCCAAAAACCTCATGGCCGGCCCCGTAGAAGCCCACAACGAAGGTAAAATCATGAAAGTTTTTTATTGGAAAGTAATGGTGGCTCCCGATGAGTGCCTGACCGCGAGTGCCATGAAGGAAGCGTTACTCAAGGCGTCCCCCGATGCTTCCATGCGGCACGGGGGTGGGGGGGGATCTCGAGGTGACGGAGGGCCTCCCACAAGACCGCAGGACGCAAGCCTTTTGGGTCTAGGGGCGCCGCGGATGACCGCTGCTGAGATGACACGAGGCTGATCTCAACGCCTCACTGGCGAGCTGGAGGTAATGATTTCATGTCTCATTTCTCT
>NC_051407.1:15035667-15035962 GCF_015228065.2 Penaeus monodon
AGAGAATTCCCTCAAACCAGAAACGCACCAACCGACGACTCCTACACACTCCCACGTATCGTTTCCACAAAGTGCAACTGGCGTATAACCTTTCCGTCTCCTTATACTCTCCTCCCTGCGGCCAGCCCGGTAATCGGCGGTCTCCGCGTCGCTCCGATCTGTCGCAATGGTCTGCCGCCGCGACCGCAGACCGCTGACGAGGCTTTTGAGACGAGCGTTCCTGGACTCTCTCGCTCCGGGCGCCCGGGTCGCCTCAGGGATGTTGTGCGGCTTTGTTTATAAATATAGACAGTAG
>NC_051407.1:15036093-15036669 GCF_015228065.2 Penaeus monodon
CCAGTCTACAGCGCTTTCGCCCGTACAGCGTCGCCCCGAACAGGCCCCCGACGGAAGCCCCTCTGCTCGTCCTCCAAAGCGACTGCCGCCATCAGATCGCCTCTCCCGCATCCTGCTCGCTGTCACACCATTAATCAAAATATCTCCAAGGCCTGAGCTGTCTCTCTCGGCTGACCCCTTTCGCCCTCTTAGCGGTGATACGTCTTGGCAATGTCTTCCGTTTTTCTTGAGAATTTGAGAGCGAGATCTTGCCCTCTTACCGTCGACTTCTCTCCTCTTGTCGCTGATCACGAGAAGCCTTCTCGACAAAAGAATAAAATTGCTGCACGTCAAGGAAAGACGAGGTGAATAAATTGTTTTGAAAGCGGATAAAAAAGAAGGAAAGAAAAAAAAATAACCCACCAATTTCATGAAAATCGTTTCTCATGGTTTAGGAAAATAGCTTCAAGGATAGCGCCATCTATGTTCTATCTTCCCGATGACGATGATGTGGAATTTCGTCATATGAAACTACTGTGTTTTTGACTTTTCTTTCCGTCTCTTCTTTTTATATTTAGCTCTAAACATGAACTGTTA
>NC_051407.1:15036889-15037682 GCF_015228065.2 Penaeus monodon
ATTTCCTCGGATGTTTTCATATGACTGGATTTCATCATCGTAACAACATTTTCCATCTCATCTCCATGATATTATCCCGACAATACCCTTTAACTTTTTATCTCCTAATTGCCAACATTCCCACGCTGTCTCCACGTGTTGCAACCTGGCAATATGACAATGCAAGGGCAAACACCGCTAACGAATGGACTACGTGCCTTACCTCCCACACCGGTTGTTAATTAATTGAGAAAACGCAGGTAAAACAATCAGTAATCATACTTTCGGCATTACGCACATCACAATAATGCACAAAAATAATAGAAAAAAACACCCAACTAACGTAAGTCAAAACGTTCCTCTTAATTATTTCTGCCAACGCCGGAATGTCTCATCATCTTTCGTGTGACTGTGTTAATGAAAAACAAAATTGACATCTCATTACTCTTCCTTCCTCCATACGTCCTCCGTGTCGCAAACTTGTACCGTGTTGCATCATCGGAAGGAGGTTATACAGACAGTATTGATGTAAGTGGAAAATTCACTTCGAGAACATAGTGTAGGTCTTTCGTTTGTCACAATAATAAATATAATTTGAAAATATATTCTTGTACTGGAAAATACCGTGGAATTTCGTTTTGGAAGGGGAGAGGGGTATGTCCTTCTAATGTTAAATGCAGGATTTGAAGATGTATCTTTACACCTCGGAAAAGATTCGATACAGACGACAGCTATATCTCCCCATATCTATTTCTAATCCGTTCGCAATAGGGGTGAATAACAACAACAACAATAAAAAGAAACCTTGTATTCG
>NC_051407.1:15037711-15037831 GCF_015228065.2 Penaeus monodon
ATAAAGGACAATACTCAGTAATACGTTTCCCACTCAAACCAAAAATAGAGACAGGAGGTGAGGTGCCATAACCACATCCCTGATCTGAATCCACTTTTGACCCTCTCTAACGGCACTCTC
>NC_051407.1:15037992-15038209 GCF_015228065.2 Penaeus monodon
TTTAGTTAGGAGAGGGAAACGAGGATGAAAGTGAGAAAGGAGAAGAAAGGGTAAGTTATGAGCGGGAAAAGGGGATATAGCAGGGAAGAAGGAGAAAGAAGAGGAAGAAAAGGGTAAGGAGGATACTCAGTAGAAGCGAATTGGGGATACGAGTAAAAGCGAGGAAGAAGAAGCAGGAGGAAACAGAAAAAAGGAAGAAACAAAGTGGATAATGGGG
>NC_051407.1:15038280-15039010 GCF_015228065.2 Penaeus monodon
GGAAGGAGAGGGGCGTTCCGGAACATCGACTGCAGGGGACACTTTAGCCACCCATGACCACACGGAGGCAAACGCAAGGACATGTCAAGGCAAATCTACCATGGTAAATCGGAGTTTTGGTGGCCTCAAGAGAGACAATAACAAGGGAACTTCTTTGTTTCCTTTGTTGCTTCCTCCTCTGCTAGTTGGATCGTTAAGCAGTTTAATTGTAAGAGAGAGGTTTTCCAGCACCGACGTTGTAATCTTGCAAGTTGTAAAGTCTGTGAGGAGAGAATATACGCTGTTGCATCAGACCTTGCAGAAGACAGCATCTGCTATATTCAGACTTGAAAAAAAAAGGAAAAAAAAAATCTCACGCTAACGGTTTCCTTTGAATTACAAGAACGCCTTTTATATACATACATCTACATTCGCTGTTAATTCTTCATGTCAGAGGATATTCTTCTTTCCAAGCAAAATGCAAATCTCGGAAAGCTGGAAAATCTTTTTCTATCTCTTTCTTTACTAAAATAACTAACGAGAAAATAATTCAGTCTGTTCTAAATTACACGAAGAAAGTGATTTGTACGTGAATATTTCCATGTGCACGATTGTACGGAATATATTTTCAAAAAATACTGCAGTATTTCAAGTTAAAGAAGCGCTACGATTGTTATGGTCCGACCTTGACAAAAAATGGTTAAGTGAAACTCTCCATTAAGATCGATGTAAAAGACGCATTTATCATGCT
>NC_051407.1:15039055-15039304 GCF_015228065.2 Penaeus monodon
CTGTTTGGTATTTCATAAGAAATTGAGAAAAATAGGTATATTAGTTAAAGCTATTGGTTTCTGCATTATGGACTAAAAGTTGACCCATCTTACCATAATAAGGACTCATTTAGTGTATTTCTTCTGTTAGTGTGTATTTGTGTGTATGAAAATGCGGTGCGTATAACATTTGAAATCGGTCTGTTGTTGTTTTCTGTTTTGCCAAAACCAGGAACGTCCCATAAATAAATGCAAAATACGGTAAGATTC
>NC_051407.1:15039346-15039679 GCF_015228065.2 Penaeus monodon
TTACAATGCGAAGGAAAAGACAAGAGAACACTGCAGTTCCCAGAGACAGCCGCAGGAGAGAAAACAAACAACACCGTTTCAGTCGACGATCGTTTTGTCCAGCGATTATGGAGGAGACTGGACGCGGGGATGTTGACGGAAGCGGCGATCGAGTCCCCCCCGCGGTCTCGTAATCGCGGATATTCCCCCTGCCAACCCCCCCCCCCCTTCCCCTGTGGGTCGTAGCTCCCTTGAGGCTATTCGCGCGGTAGGGAAAGTGCCGTTGCGTCCCTGACTCAGAAGCCTTAAGGGGGGGGGGGGGCACAAGGGGTGAATCTGATAGTCTGAGATTCA
>NC_051407.1:15039721-15041236 GCF_015228065.2 Penaeus monodon
CCGGGTCAAGATCATTTCTTTGAATAAACGATAGTTAGTGTCGAAGTGCTTTAGCCTTTGTGGTTTCCGTTTCATTCTATCTTTTTATCGTTTCGCTTACCTTTTTTCGGACAGTCTCAAATATCTCCCTTTTTTAGACTCACTTGTAAATTTTCACGCTACACCTGTTGCCCCTTTAGCGTTGGTATGCGTGACATCCTCTCCGACAAAAGCAGTTGCATAATGAACTACAAGGAAGGGCAAAACAGGTGTCCGGGAAGGGACACAGGGATAAAGACAGGTGAGGAAGATGAGGTGAATATCATAACAGTAGACTGGTTATGCCGCGCAGATGGACGTATTTACTCTAACTTCAAGTAGTCAATGGCATTTGCAATATACGAGTACATAATACTTTTTTTCAACGGAAATTGAAAATCTGTTATTCGTAATGAAAAAAGAAAAATTTAAACGATGTCCACTCAAAAAAAAAAAATATTCGGCGGGTCACCAACATCTTCCTGGCCGTACCCAGAGGCGCCTATAGTAGGGTCATCGCCCGTGCGAACCTTACCGAAAGAAGGGGCTATTATCATGATATCTCAGCCGGCACCCCCACCATTAGCATATACAAGAGGCTGAAGGGGAGCTGATATATCCAGGGAACGCGGCAACGGCAAGGCGTCGTGGGGATTATTGAAGCCATGTTGCGCGCAGGTTGAGCATGAATGGTCTCCGTCCAAGTGGAAGGCTTATGCAAAGGGCGTCGCGTTGGGCTGCTGGAGGACGTGGACCTCTGAGGCAAGGAGTGGTTTTCGGGCGGGCGCCTTGGCCGTTGACCTGCCGGGGTAGGTGTCGTTGCTTGGACGCGGGATCAGATTTGAAGCTGGAGTGATTGTGTACATGGACTGAACTTAGACTGAATATGTGAGTTGAACTTGTAGATAGACTGACTTTGTACATGGACTAACCTTGTACTGAATCTGTACACGGAATGGATATGGACTGATTTTGTACTTGAGATGATCTCGTGAGTTGAACTTGTAGATGAACTGAACTTGTAGGTCGACTGATTTTGTATTTGGGTTGAACTTGAAGATTGATAGATTTTTGTGCTTGCATTTATTTTGTACTAATCTTGTCCATGGAGTGATTCTGTACATGGATCGATTTTGCACATGAATTTGAAAATTACTTTATTCCTGGACATAAGCTGGGTTTGTTTAACGGAATTAATAAGTAGATAGTTGTTTTTGTAGATTGGCTGACTGTGTACATAGAGTGATTTCGATGTTAGCATGAACTTGCTGGTAAATCGAGTGACGAATGAAGAGTACCAGGTACTCATGAGAGACAAATATTAGAAGATTGGGAAGAAAATAATATACAATTTTCTAAAACACAACTTGTTAACTGTTTAACTACTAATGGAAGTCAAACATAATTATATTCAGTGAATAAACGCATATAAACATGAATACAGGAATTATGCATGAAAGTAAAGGATTCACGCTGAACAAGTTGCAATTGAAACAA
>NC_051407.1:15041542-15042104 GCF_015228065.2 Penaeus monodon
CTGTGTATGCGTGGTTACACATCAAATTACCATACAATGAAAAATAAACGATATATACTGCCATCTGAGACTACGCATCTGCTAAACCTATCTCTCAAGCGGGCATAGCAAAGCAAATAATTTTTCTGCAGTACAAACCAGCGGGGAAGAAAGGTACTTCGTCTTTCTCTCATCATTCTCCTCATCTCCCTCTTCCCAAATCAAAAGCTTAAACAACAGCAGCAAATAATAAAAGTGTCCGTGTAAATAAGCATATTACTAAGGTAAAGCTTCGTCTTTACATTTCACTTTCACTTCATGTCCCCCTACGCCCCCCCGTACGAAAAAAAAAGAAAATTAGAGAAAAAATAAATCACAGGATGTTTCAATCAGTGTTTATTTGCGAAATTACTGACAGTTGTGTAATTGTAATTACTTGCTAAACGATGATTTAATTGTATTGGGTCGTAATGAGGCAGGAAAGCAATTATTATCTCTTACTGTTTAGAAATACCATTTACGGCTGTCAGAGTGATGTGTTTTGAATGTCATATTGATGCAGACAATGCTTACTGAATCATAA
>NC_051407.1:15042576-15043100 GCF_015228065.2 Penaeus monodon
CTCCCTTTCTCCCCCCCCCCCCCATCCATCACAAACAAAAATTCTGCCTCTGGTCGAATTCTTACGCAAGCAACATACGAACCTCCCTCTCTCTTCTGACATAATATTCACCCAGTAAATATGTATCGGCCACAAGTCTGACAATTTCGTCCCAGTCTCTTGAGGAATGTGCCATGTTCAGAGCCAAAGATGGGATAATATTCCTTATGTACCAGCGCCACGTAGGACCGATTCCCGAATGTACGTTTAGTGAAAGTTGCGCGCGCCTTTAGTGACCTCTGTCGGCCGCCACGCTAACTAAACATGGGAGAAAACGAGCTTGCCTGAATTTCTGATGTAAGGCAGGATTTTGTTGATTTTTTTCCTATTTTCTTCTTCAGGGCTTAATTTTTTGTTATGCCTTCTCTTCACTTGGTATGTATATGATCTCTTATCGCTTTTAGAATAAAATATTAGATCTGATCGAACAATATTCACGCTTATGACAAGGAACGAAAAGAAAACTACACATTTCGTCCATTGAG
>NC_051407.1:15043334-15043510 GCF_015228065.2 Penaeus monodon
TATTAGAACGCCTATGTGCCCAGGGTTCAGAGGTGGACAACAAGGAGATTTGGCACTCAAACGAACTTTCCCTTTTGCCTGAAGAATGCCGTTGAGAGGCGAGTGGCACCCTTTCTATCCTGCGCACATCCACCCTCCTTTCCCTTTTTTGTCTATGTGTGTCTCTTGCCTCTGCT
>NC_051407.1:15044368-15044513 GCF_015228065.2 Penaeus monodon
CCCAATCCTTCTCATCCAAAACACATTTTCCACATACCTGAACAATGATCTTCCATTACTTCCTGTCATTTCTTGTCAAAACGTCTTCAACGCTAATTGCTTGGCCATATGAGAACTCGTCTAAAGAGGAGTTCACTGGCCACTG
>NC_051407.1:15044540-15044606 GCF_015228065.2 Penaeus monodon
ATCACCAAGTATGCACGAACTAACGAGACCCTTGATTCCAATCAAGGTATGAAAAATCTGAAGAAT
>NC_051407.1:15044938-15045232 GCF_015228065.2 Penaeus monodon
CATCGCTTCCATGTTCCTGTCTTCTGATCCATTCACTATCTTTCCTCTTATCACTCTTTCTCATTCCCTTCCTTTCGGGCTGAGGACAACGCTAAAGAATACACGCTGCTCGAGTCAGACCAAAAAGGCGCTTCGCTTGAGCCCAAAGGTATATGCAGTTTCCTGATACCTGAGAAGGAGTAACATCAACTAAGACATGTGCATTAGATTAGTATCAGACGGCACGAAAATGTTTCGACGGCTTGGGGTCATCGCCTTGTGTGCGTGCGTGTGTGTGAGAGAGAGGGGGAGGGT
>NC_051407.1:15045291-15045394 GCF_015228065.2 Penaeus monodon
CTTTGTGTTTCTTAAAGTTTGTATCTGAATACGTATATTTGCTTGAATATATATCCACACATGTCCAGATACAGTATTAGTGAATGCCTAACCAGCCCCACTA
>NC_051407.1:15045439-15045797 GCF_015228065.2 Penaeus monodon
GTTTACAACACCCAATCGAGCAACTCCAAAATTACACACACTACAAGAAAGATTGTGAGAGCAAAAAAGAAAGAAAAAATCAACCAGCCTGTGAGTGGTTATCTAGTAGTGTATGAACAAACAATAAAGAATAAATCTTTCACCGCTCTTTCAGTACACAGACAATAGTACGGGACCACGAGGTAACAATTAGCTGAATTTAGAACGACAAAATCTCCTCTGACATTCATCAGTATAATGGCACACGGTCACCTGTTTTGTAATATTTTTTAGAGGTAAGTAAAATGAACATTCCAGATGGCGTAAGGAGATGCCGTTTTGTACAGTAGTCTTTTGCAGTGCCTATATATGTACTACG
>NC_051407.1:15046167-15046543 GCF_015228065.2 Penaeus monodon
CGCCGTAGCTTGAGGGAACCCGTCTTCAAGTTCACGGAGAACCAGTCAGCTACTTCGACCACAAACACAGCTCCCGAATGGCAAAGTGGCGGAAGATATTTTAGCCAATGAGAGAAATTATGCCCAAGATGAGTTTTTGTTGCGCTGTTGTACACCAATAATCAAGCTGTACCCGAAGTATTTGCAATTTAAATTTCTTTCTTCATTAGCGATCATCGAAATATCATTTTGGATCGTCACCCTTGCCGTGTTGTGTTCGACATTTTCTTAGTACCGTCTCTGCGTGTTAAATGCAGATGGTCTGTGTTTGCCATTAGTCATAACGGTACTTTATCTGGACATATGAATCTTTAAGAAGCTGGAGACTATGTTTTAT
>NC_051407.1:15046836-15047043 GCF_015228065.2 Penaeus monodon
TTACCAAACGAACAAACGAATGAGAATAAACAAATGTATAGATGGGACAGACAAGCATGAAGGGAAGATCATATGAATTACTATTCGAAGCGAGAGAGGACAGGTTGGCCGTAGTAGAAAGAAAGAAGAAATGAGGAACTGGATTGGCAATGTGGAAGATTAAGGGGAAAGATTGATAGAGATAACCATCTCTCTCTCTCATCTATC
>NC_051407.1:15047367-15047601 GCF_015228065.2 Penaeus monodon
AATGCATATATGCACACAAATATGTATGTGTGTATTTTGAGAGAGAGAGTAAAGGCACGGGAAAGGCCTGGAATGGAGAGGCCTTTTTAATCTTCGGTTAAGTTAGCTTAATTTTCCATCTCGATTTCCAGTAATCATTCTTATCTTAATGCTACTTCATAGATAAAATTTATATTTTTTTTCATTCAACAATTTCACTAATACTTTCCTCGTGAGACTATTTGCATCTCCTTC
>NC_051407.1:15047946-15049092 GCF_015228065.2 Penaeus monodon
TTCCTGTCTTCGCCATCCTGCAAGAATTCACAGGAACCCCCTTACCTCACACCGACTAAAACCCCAGGAACAGTTCAACCCTCCGGCATTTCCCACTTGATGCCCCGCCCACTACTACCCGGGAAGTCCATTTTCTACGACCGCTACCATGACCTTACCCTCTGTAGAAAAGGCGGGGCAAATGACCTCTCGCGACCGGGTCACAGAGCTATTAGCGAGCCTTTTCGTGGCTGGTCTGTCGGGTGCGGTCCAGGTGGTGGTTGGTTGAGAGGGGGGGGGGGGGTAGGAGAGTTGGTAGGGGGTTGAAGGAGAGAAGGAGTGAGAAGGTGGGAAGGAGTGGAGGAGAGACTAAAGAAGAAAGGAGTGGAGGAGAGACTAAAAAAGAAAGGAGTGGAGGAGAGACTAAAGAATAAAGTGGAGGAGAGACTAAAGAAGAAAGAAGTGGAAGGTGGAATGGAAGAAGAGGTAGACGGGAAGGGAGGTCAAAGTTGGTGGGGTGGTTAAGTAACAGAGTGAAAGAAGTGGGAAAAAAAGGAATAGAGATGGAGAAAGAATGGTGGAGGGAGGGAGTGGGGGGGAGTGGAAGGGAAAGGGAGAAGGGGGAGGGGGGGGATTGAAGTTTATGAATCGTTCGACACAGAAAAGACCTATTATCGAGATGCGTGAACTGACCTTTAATCACTGAAGTGAAAAGGTCATGTAAGCTATGCATAAGATGGAAAGTTACTGTCGTTTGCATTTCAGGAGTAGACAGTTTTTTTTTAATTTCATCTTTTTTCGTTTCGTAACTTAAAGTGAAAAAAAAACGTGACAAAGGAAAGATATTATAATCGCTCTTGTTTCATTAAAAGCTACAATTTCTATGCTTTATATATCCTGTTACTATTAATGGCCACAGTTACCACTATTACAGAGATAACAATCGACGTTATTTCATATATTATTGTCGTTTTAAGAGCCGTGATCGCTGAGCAGATAATTCTTATATTTTCCTATTTCCGATCAAAGTATTTCCCGTTTTATAACCAGTATTTCTTCTCCTTTGCCTGTATTTTTCTTTCTAGACATATGAGTTTTCTTAATTTTCGATTAATGTCTGATTCTTTTTTCAACATTTATTTTTTTTTTTATATAGTTCTACTATTA
>NC_051407.1:15049161-15049275 GCF_015228065.2 Penaeus monodon
TGCTATGTATCTATTAATTTTTCTTTGCGTTTTTTTTTTTTTTTTTGACATCTTTATTCCATCATCGGATTCTTCTCAATTCATCTTCGTTTTACATACTTCTTGCCCTCTTTA
>NC_051407.1:15049463-15049716 GCF_015228065.2 Penaeus monodon
CTCCCGTGCTTAAAGCGAGGACAGTGAACTTCCTCACAGAACCACGTAGATTTTGGTCCGGTCTTCTTTTTACCATTCATCGGATAAAATCATGATATTGCACTTGATGGCTGTGGCTGCACTGAGAAAGCGCTTTTAGGCTTAGTCAGTCACCCTTCGTTGTTTGTGGCTCGTGTTATATTTTCTAATTATGAATAGATAAATGATTAAATATCTATATCTATGTACTCATCTCTGTCCCTGTGTGTGTATG
>NC_051407.1:15049808-15050295 GCF_015228065.2 Penaeus monodon
CAGTACATATTGCAAGAACAGCAATTATAGATTTTCTGCTCCCTCACCCTAAACCCTTGCGGCTCTTGCTTACAAAGTCGTTAGCAATACCCTTGAAACAAGCAAAAAACGTCCCTCTGGTATACCTGCAGACGGGTCAAGTATCCAGGACGCCTCAAATATTCCACCTGTTCATGCGTCATTGCTTCATAAAGCCTGTGTTATTAAGGCGGGGGGTGGGGGGTGGGGGACAGAGGGCGAGGAGAAGGGAAACAGATGGAAAAGAAGATGAGAAGGGATGAGGAAATGAGAGAGAAGTCTTGGAATTATTGAATAGATATTTTCCTTTGTGATTATAATGACATGTAATATCGGTTGTGCGTATGTTGACAGGTTACTTATAATATTAAATCTATATCCAGAAAAAAAGTAAGATTCCGAGGTCAGTTCAAAAACACGATAAGGATTATCAATTAATTTTGCTCCCACCCCCTCCATGGACTCTGCG
>NC_051407.1:15050333-15050471 GCF_015228065.2 Penaeus monodon
ATTGGGCGGAGCTTTGAATACAAACAATCTATTGTCTTTCAACTGTTGGATTCCTTCGTTGCGATCGTGTCATTTCTGCCGCGACAGTGGCTGTGAAATCGAGAAAACACAAATAGAAAATAGAAAAGTCATTCGGAG
>NC_051407.1:15050551-15050621 GCF_015228065.2 Penaeus monodon
ACGTGGCGATTCACAGTGGATCCCAGATTATCTTTTGATAAACCATGGATACAGAATATATTAAAACTTT
>NC_051407.1:15050772-15051299 GCF_015228065.2 Penaeus monodon
GCGCAACCAGATACAGAAAGCAACACACTCTTATCAATTAATTTCATGTGACATTTTCATGGAATGCGTATGACAAAGCAAACCGCCTCTTTCTCTCCCAAACCTTAAAAAAGCACAAGCTATCTCAAGAATGCACACCACAATATTTTGAACACTGGAGAATCACCTACTAATAAAAAAATACCGTAATATATTAAGTGTAGACAGGAAACGAGCAATCGTACCTATTAATTTTATATTTGTGAGTGTCGGTCTCTAATTTGCCTACTAATTGGGCAAAATTCTTCCCTTATTAGTCAAAGGAGAAAAAAAATACCAAAAGAAAGAAAAATAGGGAATAACAGTTTGTAGTTTTTTTTTAATATTTAAAACCATTAATTTCCCGAAAAAAAATCCAAAAATCTTCCCACTTTTGCCGAATAAGGTAAGAAATTTGCCAAAAGAAGAGCGCTAGCTGGAGGGGTAGGAGGGAAGGGGGTGGGTACAACACGCTCCTCCCTCCATCTGTCCCTCACCCCTTCGGTACA
>NC_051407.1:15051457-15051793 GCF_015228065.2 Penaeus monodon
TGTTAACGAGTCTTGTTCTCTAACGGATCGTTTGGAGGTGTGCGAAGATGAGGAAAAGCTTGGCAACTCTTTTACGATGTCTGTTGAGCTTTCTTTTCGTGATTTTTATTTTTCTCTGGCTTGTTTATTCATTCATTGGGGGGGAGGGGGGGTTGGTACTTGCTGTGCTTGATTGTAAGTAGCATTAGTGTCAGTCGTGTAATGGGAAATGTTATTGATGATGATTTTCATTATGGATATTATTAAATTATTTTCTTTGCGTTTGTTGGTTTACTCTCCTCATCCTCATGTTTTCATTTACATTTTTATTGCCGTCAAGTATTATTGGTCACAGTG
>NC_051407.1:15051823-15052113 GCF_015228065.2 Penaeus monodon
ATCAAAGTTATGGATGCGCATTTTCATATTTGTTGTTTTATGATTTTCATCTGTGGTATTTCATATGTTCTCTTTGTTTAGCTTAAATTCCATAAACAAAGAAGCAGTACCGCCCAGAATTCCTATTCTTATTATTATCCAGTAGAAAAAGCGAAGCACTGCCTTGCTGTTGATAATGAATGCATGAAGTAATAGCATCTCTCGAAGGCAATTCGTGCAACTGATATGTCTTATATTATTATTATTTCACTTTCACTGTGTCACGTTTGCTGTTAACACTACTTGCGAAC
>NC_051407.1:15052149-15052991 GCF_015228065.2 Penaeus monodon
CAGTCCGCATATTAAGGGAAATCTTCCATTAAAAAGCAATCAAACAAAAGCGATTCGTTTGTGAAGATTTAGAAAGTTGCGGCGCTTTTGTTTTCCTTCTCAGTTCCGGTTGAGCAAAGAGATCAGTTAATGTCTAGTCAGTGCATAAAATTTATATCGGACGCGGGGAAAATAATGAAATCAATCTCCACATGGAAACCAAGGCGCGCTATAATGCTGAGGTCGTTAAACCCATACCTTCGCCATGTTTTCACGGCATTTTTACAGAAACTGCAGCGCGTCACAAACTCCAAACAGCTGTGACAGATGAGCAGTTTCCAAGAAATCAGTCCGGCTGGCATCCGGGGCTCAGGCAGTGAAAGTCTCGAGAACATTTGTGCAGGTAAAACAGAAGTAGAGAGCAGAAGAAGAATAACATCTCTCGAGCTTTGGATTCGAGCCCGTTCTCGTTTTCTTTGGAAGGAAGACTTCTGTAAAAGGAATGACGTGTAACCCTGACCTAACTATCAAAATTTGAGCGTCGGAGAAGCATCTTTGTTCCTTCTTTTTATGACTTCGGGCACGTTTTTTGGTCAGGAACTCATCCCAGGCTGCATTCACAGACGAAAGCATTGGTCAATTGAGAGGAATCGTCGCGGTGATTGGCATATCAAGATGAATGCTGTGAACACGTTCTGTCTCAGCGCCACAGCGAGATCACAGGCGCAACCCGCGTGACTTTTGTTTCTGCAGACATCCCCGCCGTGACGTAATCAATGACAGCAATTCGGTGACCGGTCACACGTGGAATCCAGGACAAGGTCTTGTTGCTGCCTAACTCCGCTGGGAAAATTCATTGAATT
>NC_051407.1:15053323-15053578 GCF_015228065.2 Penaeus monodon
AATCAGAATGTTAATATCTTAGTGACATGTTTTAGATGTATTATTCGTCTCCGCATATGCCAAAGTGCAACTATGAATGTATTTATGTACATATGTCTTTCCTCTTCTCTCTCGCATTTTCAGCAAGAGGAAATTAATGCCCAGGCCGTCTTTACTCTTCATTACCTTCAAGCCTTCACCAAATCTCCTCACTTTTCGTGCGTTCTCATAAACCGTTAGTATTTTACTCACATTCCTTTACCCGTTCTGACCTTT
>NC_051407.1:15053606-15054170 GCF_015228065.2 Penaeus monodon
TAGTCTTCCGTATACCCTTCCCACACACATTTTTTCATCACCCTCACCCCTCGCACACACCCTAATCTCAGTCCTATAAATCCCTCCCTTTAAAACCCTTTACTACACCCTTGCCCCTTGCAAGAACCCGTTCGCAGGGGCAGGCTAACGGGTACCCCTTACTGATGTACCGGTAGGACCTCGCACTTACCCAAACAAAGCCCTGGACTTGACCCAATGTAAGGTGAGCAGGCCTTGCAGGGCGAGATGGAAATATTGGCTAGTGTGTCCCGGTCTTGCCGTTAGTTCTTGTCTGGGTTAGGATAAAGGATGGCTATTTGTTTGATAAGGCAGACGGCGAAGGATGTGTTTGCGTGGATACTTCTTTCTTTGTTGTTGTTTTTTTCCTGTTGATATATACTGAAGTGTGTTTTGTTTCTGTTTTCGTTATCACATTTTTGTGTGTTTTTCCCCGGTAGGTGTAGCTGCTGTTACCTATTTTTGGGGACGGAAATGTTTTCGCTGTTCGTTCCTTAAGATATTTTGGGACGAAATTTTTTTTGATGGGTACCATATTTTGAGTCC
>NC_051407.1:15055523-15055731 GCF_015228065.2 Penaeus monodon
ATCAGAAACACTTGCACATTCACCAGGTGCCCAACACAAGCAATTTATCCTTCGCGCCCCGGGCCACTGCAGACTCCCGTGCCCGCCCACTCGCAAGGACAAAGGGCGTTGACACCGACGAGTAGCATCGTCTCCAGCCTCACCCTTGGGCCTGGCCTCTGCTCGGCTAAACATACGGGGGATGTGGTAGTTTTCTATGTGATGGATT
>NC_051407.1:15055841-15056149 GCF_015228065.2 Penaeus monodon
CTACCTCTATTCATCCAAAGCCATATCCCACTAGAATCACAAGAGAAAGTCCTTTGCCAGTCACTACTTTATTTATTCAGTGAATACTAATGAATAACATAAGAGTATCATAAAGAAAAACTAGCCGTGCATAAGGTGCAAAATGTTAAGACAAAGAGAAATCTAATTAGCAGGTCATAATAGCGTTAGTGTTTATTGTATGAGGATGTGTAGATATGTGTACTTAGGGTTGTAACTGATTGATGTATGCCTGTGTTGGTGATTTCTCTGGGTGTAGCGCGTATTTGTGTAGTTGATATGTATATTCA
>NC_051407.1:15056480-15056992 GCF_015228065.2 Penaeus monodon
TTTGAATAAGATACAAACACTTTTTTACAATCGTAAAACAAGAGAGAAGTGAAAGAGCGAATCGGTAGACAAAAAATAGGAAAATTACATTAAGGTCTGTATTGTTGACAGGCATGTATCAGCAGCTGTACTAACACGAGGATAAAAAAAATCGTCACAAACCTGTCTTTTAGAAGAATTTAGCTTGGGTCTCTGCTTGCCTGAATTATTCATATGATCTAATCTTGTTCGACGTGAGCAAAGTAAAAGAGTCAGATTAAGATTTTTTTTTATCTCTAGCGTTGTGTCTCTTTTGCTCTTTCTCTGCATATTTCTGATTATATGTAGCTTTCTCTATCCATGTCTCATGTTTTTATAGATAATTTTCCCATAGATTGAACCTCATCCGACCATCTCTCCCCTTCCCTCACCCCCCCCACCACTCACACCCCCTCTGATCCACCCCCACCCCTCCACTCACACCCCCCCCCCATCTTTTTTCCTATTTCCATATAATTTTTCCATAGACTGCA
>NC_051407.1:15057105-15057232 GCF_015228065.2 Penaeus monodon
GTGTTTCAAAAAAGTCCACCTAAGAATCTCTAAATCATAGAAGATGAGAGGAGAGAGAGAATTCTGCAGCTCACGGATCGTCTCCACTATTAACACTACTTTCACGGTCTGTGTGCGTGTGGTGGCA
>NC_051407.1:15057606-15057835 GCF_015228065.2 Penaeus monodon
CACTAATCATCATCATTACTCCCTGTCTCCATAATCTTTCATTTTCCCACCTCCACTTCTGCCAGGCCTATCACGCTATCAGCTGTTCCCACTAATTTCGTTACGTGAACAGGTGTTATCTTCTCCATGATATTTCTCCCCTCGACCACCTGACTCACAAAGGAACCTGTTTTTTCTTCCTCAGAATTATCTCGCTGTTGTTGATTCTGTGCAGTCTGGATGTAATTTT
>NC_051407.1:15058234-15058487 GCF_015228065.2 Penaeus monodon
GAAATTATACAGAGTACTCGGAGACTTCAAACATGAGAAGTTGCAAGCACGCAACATGCACTCAAGCAAAACAAGACACGGCATCCTCACGCCCGTTTCCCCAGCGCATGCGGCTTTGTGCTTGCCTCAGGCCTCTGCACACCACAGCTGGACGTCAACCTAAAACATCTTCAAAACCCCGACATCTGGCGGCAGGAGGCAAAAGCTGACCCACATTCTCTCTGACCGACGCCCGTACGCCCGTACGTGAACT
>NC_051407.1:15058519-15058755 GCF_015228065.2 Penaeus monodon
TTTCACGCCCACAACTTCTCACGGCCTACCCCCGCCCCCCCTCTCCTTGGTCGTCCCCCTGGCTACGCCCTTCGCTCGCCGGGCTGCATGGTCGTAGTCCCGCCCGTGACAGACACGAGTCACTGATTGCTTATTGGACGTGACCAAGTGAGGCTGCAACTGTTGCATAACGCGAGGTCACTCCGACTCCTTTCGTGTGTGGACGAGCGCGGGAATGACGCCTTTATTGGTGTTAT
>NC_051407.1:15059138-15059517 GCF_015228065.2 Penaeus monodon
AATCAATATCATGCTCAGTGTGTGGGGTGGGGGATAATTAAGCCTAACCTCACCCCATGCAAGGCCTCGCTGTCACCTGATGTATCTATGGCAACATTTGCCACGAGAAGAGAGATATAGAGAGGGGGTAGGGGGACTGTGGGGTGCAGAATGACAGACAGGCTTGAATGGGGCGTGAAGGGGCGGGGATGGGCGGGAGAGGGCGTGAAGGGGGGGCGGGGACTAGGGCGTGAAGGGGCGGTATGTTGATGATCGTGAGTTTAGCGAATGACGTGTGTTTTAGAAGCTTCGGATAACTGTAGCGTTTGCCATATGTTTGCCCGCGGTCTGTGGCTGTTAACAGAGGCGTGAAGGAAACACGGCTTTGAGTTTTACGGGT
>NC_051407.1:15059803-15060608 GCF_015228065.2 Penaeus monodon
TTTCCAATGTGCGAGTGCGTGTCTGTTTGTGAAAGTCTGTTTCCATTTGTGTATATGTGTACTTGTTCTGACACAAATATAAGATTACCATAAAAAAACAAAACATCAACTTTGGACAGCTAATCAGGGAAAGAAATTGCCCCATTACACACGTTTCGACATCCCAATCGATATTTAGGCAGCCAGTTAAAACCGCAGTTATTCCTAAGACCTTCTTTTATTCAGCTCGTCATCACATTCATCAAGAGGTCTTAATTCCACATCATTCGGCACTCGACATTACTATCACTTCGCCATCCATTTTTTTATGGTTTTCAGCTTTTGATATTATTATTAATTCGCCATTTTTCTGTGGTTTTTTGTGATTTTCATCTTTTATAACATCATAAGTACGACGTTTTTTTTCTCGTTTTTTTTAATCAGTTTTCATCTCATCGCATCTCCTTGCCTAGTGTCCGCAGTTTTTGCGACTTTTACGAAATTTTGTCACAGTGGGGCGGTTACAACGAAAATACTTTGAGCCTGCGTTCAACCAGATCAAAACCTGGTCATGTAGGTCGTTGTTAAATACAGGTTGCGCAATGGACAACGCTTTTGAGGTTGCTACAACCTTTGTGTCTTACTTACTACCCCGTCCACCCCCTCCCCTTTACTTTATCCCCCCCCCCCATTCATCCCTCACTTCCCTCACCCCCTCCCCTCCACTTTCGCGTGTGTTGGTGATATTGAAAATATTCATATAAGGAATTAATAAAACAAAACATGATAGCGAGACTCTCTGACGAGGTTGGTAAGAGAAGTAATT
>NC_051407.1:15061009-15061249 GCF_015228065.2 Penaeus monodon
AAAGAACGCCAATAAACAAACCCAAAAACACTCACGGAAGCTTAGTGAAGAGTCTCCATATGACTTTTTCCTCGTAAGAATTCTCCAGGTTGTCGCCAGCCGCCCTCGTTCGTCAGGGTGGGCGCCATGACACACAAAATCAACAAGGATGACAAAGACCTTTTTTTAAACCCTTTAGCCGATACACAAAGCAATAGCGATAATAGGGTGGTGGACGGACCCTTTGCTGTCTCGTTAACG
>NC_051407.1:15061301-15061392 GCF_015228065.2 Penaeus monodon
CCCTTTTCGGTATTTTCTTAAGGGGGTTGGGGGAGGAGGTGGAGGCTAATGGAGAGAACGAGATAATGATGAATTGGGGTCACCTGTGTGA
>NC_051407.1:15061613-15062079 GCF_015228065.2 Penaeus monodon
AGGTACATTTTAAGAGCGAGTCCATACAAAAGAATTCGCCAAAGCAAAATCTATGTTTTTTTTCTAACCTTCTATCGCAAATACCTCGTTTTTATGTTGTACAGTGAGCGTGAGTCAGCAATTTTCTTTGTACCTTAAGCCCCCTCCCCCGCTAACCCCCCCCCCCTCCGAATACCCTCCTTTGAGTGTACCCAATATGAACCCGTTATTATGTGCAGTTATTAATTTTCAAATATCGTTTTCTTTTGTAATGATTTTTGTTATCTTAACTATCATTTACGAAGATTAAGGTTATTGTTATCATCAGGGGGTGTTATCTCCTACTGTTGTTCGTCATGATCACTGTCGTTAATTTTTTTAAGTGGTTTCAATTTCGATCGCTTTCGCCGTTAAAATGATGACTGTGTCGTTAGTAATGATCTCTTGCCGTCGAAAAGTAATTTGGTGCAAGTGTGTGTGTGTGTGC
>NC_051407.1:15062566-15063348 GCF_015228065.2 Penaeus monodon
GCATTATAATTATGTGTGTCAGTGTCGATCAGTATAATTTTCTGTCTGCCTAATAAAACAAGCTTATTAATGTATCCATCTCTCCTGCTATCAACTTGTATATTCATCTCTCACTATCACCGATTTGAAGTGATCTTACAACAGACTTGAGGAGAGAGTGAAAAGATTCGCCGTCGGATGCTGCTGCGATGAGCTGACCAGTTCAACGACCGGGAGAAGGGGAAAGGGGGGAAGGAGGAAGGGAGAAAGGGAGAGGGAGAAGAAAAACCCTTGCTTATCTCCGCCGTCTCGAAATGAGTAGATGGGAAAACGTGCATAATCGCCCCTTCCCTCCCTTACGATGTGGATAAATAGATGAGTTAATTGATTGTACTGTGATGTTCTTTCAATGAATCTCATAAGATATTTCATTAACTCTGCAATGAGAATGTGACATTTCAAAAGCAATACAGGAATAGGTAAATATACATCAATAATTAGGCAGATAAAGCCAGATACAGAGAGATAAACAGACCGATAAAGGCAGATAAACAGATGAAATATAAAACTGCATAACCAAATGATATTAATCACACCCTTAAGGTACTCCCAAGACATAAAAAGAAAATAAGGTCATTTGAAAGAAAAAAAAACTGTAACTAAGTCGAACTAGATTAGATCCCCAGGTCCTTATATGTTGCAAACGAGCAATAAGCATAACCTCGATTGCTCCGCCGGTTGACCTCTTTCTCCCTTGACCTGAGATTAGCCTCGGTGACCGCCTTGTGACAGGTTCTTCGTGG
>NC_051407.1:15063545-15063693 GCF_015228065.2 Penaeus monodon
GGCGAGGCTGGGTGGAGTGCCTTTAGGGCAGACTACGTTATTTCCTGCCCTTCTTGTTCGACGCGTGAGTATTTAAATAGGTAATTATGGCTAGAGGGGTAAGGGGGGGGGGGGTGAGGGTATTGAATAATTCTTGTTTGGTATGTCC
>NC_051407.1:15063933-15064146 GCF_015228065.2 Penaeus monodon
CCAAGAGACAGAAAGGGAAAGGTGATCGGCCCGAAAGCTGCGCGAATGAGTCCAGAACGCAGGTCGCAGTCGATCGAGGTCAAATAACAACCATGCGAGTCGCCGGGTATGTTGGGGCATAATAACACGCATGGAGTCTGCTCTTCGTAACGACTTTCTCAAGAACAAGTTCAAGGAGGTTCAGGCGGTGTGGTGAGCGTATTGATGGAAGAT
>NC_051407.1:15064641-15064762 GCF_015228065.2 Penaeus monodon
TCTCCCTCTTGATTTTACATTTTTAAACACTTTTAGCTCTTCTTCAAAAGATAAAACTCCTTTCGCTTTTTCTTCCGTTTCTATATCTAGATGTTCAAGATCAAGTCTCGTACACGCACGC
>NC_051407.1:15064892-15065045 GCF_015228065.2 Penaeus monodon
GCATCGCTACGTTCATCTCTAGCCCCGAGTGTTCGTGTCGTGAGGCTACACTCTCGCGTGTCTCCGGAATTAGCGTTTTGGTCCCTTTCGTTTCGCGTCATTTCTCGCTTTTTTCCTTCTTGCTTTCTCTTTTTTTTCGTTGGTCAAGAGATA
>NC_051407.1:15065415-15065829 GCF_015228065.2 Penaeus monodon
CACCGCATTCTATCTACTCCAGAGACTCTTCCTTTAGGCCTTAGGCTCGAGGTAAATTCCGCCCCATGCTGAGTGAACCAACGAGACCATATTGAAATCTCGAGTGAAAGCTCGCCATGCCGCCGGTACTCCGTTTTCTTTGCACTAAGTATGGATCTTCATTTCACTTCGTATTTTGAAGATGTGTGAATAAACATGCGGTCTATTATTGGTACCTGTATTTTCCTACATGTTGGTTTTCGGTGGGAGATACTGTGTTATTATTTGGCTTTTTTCACGTTACTCCAGTTATCTGTGGGAAGGACCTCCTATTATCTCTCCATCGCTGCCGATGTAATCTGGTTTTAAGTAGGTCACAGATTTGTGATATTTGGAGATACAAATAGAATAAAATCGTATCACTGGCTGATATAT
>NC_051407.1:15066039-15066568 GCF_015228065.2 Penaeus monodon
GCGTTATCTGTTGGCCTGTCAGTGAGTGAGAAAGATTGTCGCGAGAAAGATATGACAGATAAAGTAGAAACCCAAGGAATTCTTCCTTTCTATGGAGTTTCAACTAATGGCGAGGAATGCATCTGACTTTCATTCAGCTGCAATGTAAATGTAATGTAAAGCCAAAATTATCGGTTACATCGAGCTTGGCCTTAAACTGTAACCCACTACCTGATTCATACAAACACGTACATATTAACACCCGTTTTTACTATCCCCCCCCCCTCTACGCCCATCCCTCAGCTCTCGCACCTTAGCAATCCAGAGCAAGTGCAAGGAAGTCGCAAGACCTGCTGCCACTACGCCCCCGAGTCCTGTGGCTAAGGGTGGGAACCGCGGCGCGTTACCAGAAGGGCCGCACCTATACACCAGAAGTTCCCAGAGTTACGCGTGTTTCGGGCTGGTTTATTGGGTGCACGCGCGTGGGAGCCGTGGCTGAGCAAGGCGTTCATTTCATGGTAATTCTCATGGTAAGTATACGGATTCTGAA
>NC_051407.1:15066940-15067539 GCF_015228065.2 Penaeus monodon
TGATCTTGCAAACAGGTAACATGTTTTTCTTTACTTTCTAGTCACGGAAGATGAAAAAATAGAAGAGAAAGACGCATAACATTAAAAATGCTTAGGCCCCGCCATTTGGTGCGACAGCACATTCTTGCCTGACAAACATACTTTCATTATTACTTGCAACATTCATAATCCCTCCAGTCTAGAAGGTGATTTCTAGACAACTTACTCATTTCCTCCAAGTTAAGCTAAAAGTACCATAATAATAATTTCAAAAAATCACACAGAGAAATCGGCCATGCTATATCCTTCGACTGACCTCTAAACCGGACGGGAATGTTTTAAATATGCACTGCAAACGCCGATAAAATTCCGATGTGGCAACTGAGGCGACCATTCACCCCTGCCAGACGTCGAACAGTCGTAGCAAGGAAACCGAATTAGTAATGGATAGGCAGGCACTTCTTCCTGTTTGTTTTTCGCTTCGAGATATTAAGTGCCGTAAGTCACCGCGTGAAATCTCATTAGCGAAGAAAGCAGCAAACTAACCTTTTTCGACATGGGGAGTCACAGTAAAGAATGGAATAAAGTATACTGTCCTGTTGCATGCTACTGAATATACA
>NC_051407.1:15068532-15069007 GCF_015228065.2 Penaeus monodon
CATCTTTTATAAAATAAAACTTATGATGATAATAAAAGATAAAATACTTTAAAAGCGTTTCCTTCCGCCTCAATTTTAGTGTCGAAAAGAGAATTGTCGATACCTCTCTAAAACTCTGGCAACAATGCAGGGATGATTACCAATACTTAACATTGTGGTTAACAGGGCAACTTGCGTAACAGATAACAATGTATGAAAGGAATGAATGGAAATGTTTGTAACAAGTTTAGTGGTGAAGATACACTGTGTTTCTTCGATGTTGCAAGAGAGAAACGAAAGTTTTTTTTTATTATTTATATACTCTACTGATTCCTATAGGGACTTTTCTTATATATGAAATTGACTCATATTTCGGGAAGAGATGGAATCCTTTTGCAATTCTGTTATTGATTCATCGTCTAATTGCAAATTGTCAATAGAGCAATTATTTCATAACACCACAATAAGCATACTCTTATAAAGCTCCCCTCAATGG
>NC_051407.1:15069151-15069799 GCF_015228065.2 Penaeus monodon
GAAAATAAACATCCAGAAAGAGCGATCATTGCAAAAAAAAACATTACCAGGCAACGTTTGTGGCGATTTTAAAGTTTCACAAGTTTCACACGCGTAGTTAGTTTGTTTACAGTTACGGTCAGTCGGGAGGCCGTGTCGTATAGGCTTCGGTGGAGAACGAAAACGGAAGTCTTCAGCCGCACGCGGGCGCAACATGGCACTACCGCAAGTGCCAACAATCGCTCCTATTCGTCACGAACAATGCGATTCATTAACGGTTTGGTTCGTGCGTAACGAGTGGCATTTTCACGCGGGGAGGGGGAGACTTTAACTTAAAAAAAAAGGAGGAATTTGTTAAGCTCTTTATTCCCTTCATTCAATTTTCACTCAATCGTGCGATGGCATGATCACGTGATATCGGTTCCTCTTGTGGTTCTCGCGAGACTTTTACGGATGTGTGTGGATAGGGAAAGGGGGTGGGGGGCGGCATCGTCATATACATTCACTGCGTGTGATTTGGAGCCGAATCTCAGGCCTCGCTGCTCCTCTGCATGACCGCGGCCGAAGAAACAACATGCGAACTGAAGAGGAAAATGTTTGCACGTAACGCCGAGCTGTTAATCCGTGTTTGTTCGCTCACGCCTTCGACGGCGACCGCTACTGGGTATA
>NC_051407.1:15070284-15070356 GCF_015228065.2 Penaeus monodon
AGGATCGGTGTGCAATTGTGCAGGAGTGTGGCGTAACTAGGAAACCAAAGTTTGTTTATGGTTAGGGGGGTA
>NC_051407.1:15070996-15071117 GCF_015228065.2 Penaeus monodon
GCTAATACCGCCTATTATTACAATCTCATACGGATCCGACGAGGCAAAAAACAAATCAGAGCGTTGCAGTGCGTGACCTTCAGGCCAAGAAACTCACGTACAAATTTTTACACACACGCAC
>NC_051407.1:15071149-15071413 GCF_015228065.2 Penaeus monodon
TACAGTTTATTTCAGAAAGACCTTGTCCACAGAAATTAAACACGCCCCGCCCACCAACCGCATATACGCTCGAGCACCTTTGATAAAGTATTAGAATCCCCTCTTTTTGCGCGATCTGATGCCCTCTCATGCACCGCCGATTCGAGCGCCGCCTGGATAACGGTGAGCCGGCTTTTGGATCGTACGACTGACCGACTGCGTTTGCTTGCGTGCTTCCGTTCATTTGGGTGAGTTTCTTTGTGATTTGTTGGGGGAGTTTATTTG
>NC_051407.1:15071727-15071893 GCF_015228065.2 Penaeus monodon
CATGCATAAGTACTATTACTAAAAAACTCTAATACACGAAACCAAGGCAATGTTGATCCAAGACCTTTGCCGTCTAATAAGGTCACTTGGTCATCCAGTGATAAAAACCTCATGAACGCAAAGGCATCTGGAACCGAGTAATTGGTCACAAAAGGAGAACAAGACA
>NC_051407.1:15071923-15072106 GCF_015228065.2 Penaeus monodon
GTCAAGGTCACGTGTTCATAACTCGGTCACGTTGACTAGCGCCGACGTACTTGGCCGAAGCGGGGTTCTCGGCTGCGGCGAACAGGAGGACAGGCGGACGCGGCGGGAGGGAGGAAGAGGGAATTGTACAGACTGATAGACAGAGGGACAGGTATGTAGATATATAAAGAAAGATTAATAAAC
>NC_051407.1:15072217-15072842 GCF_015228065.2 Penaeus monodon
CTATACAAGAAGGAAGAAAGGCAAACAGAGAGAGAACGAAAGAAAGAGAGGCAAAATGCCAAAACAAAACAAAAATTATCAAGCAAAGACGAAAGAGAGAGAACGAGAAGGTAAAAAATAAAATGCCATTTAGAGAGAGACAGAAAGAGGATGGATCAGAGAAGAGAAGGCAAAGAATGACTGAATTAGAAAGAAAAAATAATAGAGGAAAATAGTCTTCAATGGAAAAACAAGAGAAATCAAAATCTGAGATATGACAAGGAAGAAAGATTGAAATAAAGAAAAAAAAATAGCAAGAGAGAAAAAAAAACACAAATTAACAGAATAAAAAAATACCTAGAAATAATAGACAAAAATAGACAAGAGAGAAAATAAACCACAAATAAACAGAATGAGTAATAATGAAAATAAGAAATTAATAAATAAAAAAAAACAGTAGAGAAAATAAACCACAAATAAACAGAAAGAGATGCAGAATCACCAACAGGAAAGCAGACGCAGTCACCCAAACAAGCACACCACCGCAGGCACATAAGCTTGAGCACGGCACAAGCATGTACACAACGGGGAGGCTACAAGCATAAATCAGTCACGCAAGAAAGCCCACCACAACCGAAACGCTCAA
>NC_051407.1:15072914-15073073 GCF_015228065.2 Penaeus monodon
TTAGTGAAGCATCATTCATAAACAAACATGTATCTCGAGCGAAGAGGAAGTAACAGATATCCAGCAGGTCTGCTCTTCTGCCCTCGTTCTGCTGCGATGGAGCGCGTCTGGTTCTCCTTTTTTTCCATTGATTTTTATTGTTCATTCGGTCATTTGGCC
>NC_051407.1:15073342-15073421 GCF_015228065.2 Penaeus monodon
ACCTCAGCCTCACATACCCTTAACGGCACACCAACCGATATAATCAACATAATTTATTGCGTGAAGTTCATCCCTTGCC
>NC_051407.1:15073465-15073670 GCF_015228065.2 Penaeus monodon
ATCCCCTCCTTCATTATGGGCCGCAGATCTTCCCCGAGATGAAAAGGGGTCTTTGGCCGCCGCCATAACGGGTCCGACCGAAGCGCCGCAAGTAGCTCTTGCCCGCGACTGTTCAAACGAAGCCCGGGGTTTCGAGACGGCACGGAGGGCTTCACTGTCTACGTTCTGGAATCTGATGGAGTTGCTTCAGAGACGTGTTTCTCTT
>NC_051407.1:15073715-15074141 GCF_015228065.2 Penaeus monodon
ATTGCTTTGATGTTTTACTTTTCTGATTTTGCGAATGTGTGTATAGCGGGGAGGGGAGGGGGGACGAATATCTTCATCGGATGACTGACGTTTCTCTACCTGAAGGAATTTATATATTGTTTGACTTTTTCTTTTTTTCTCTCTCTCTGACTTTTAGGGCGTGGCACGGCTTTTCTCGACATAATAGCGCATTTAACATATTTTCTCAGCGTGTGAGTCCCTTGCTGCAAACGTGAAGTATAAATGATAACGTTTAATGCACGTGGAGGTGGCCTTCGATAGCTCGTTTAATCCTTCAACGTCAAAAAGTAGTGCACAGTTTATCCACGTTTTTTTTTTCTATAAACTGCAACAATTTTGATGTGGCGCTATGATTAAATATCCTGCAGAAACTGATAAGTCATTCTACATATATATTTTTTCTTC
>NC_051407.1:15074337-15074554 GCF_015228065.2 Penaeus monodon
GCAATCCGATTTGTCATTTACGAGAGCATGTTCGCTTTTATTGCACGTGTCCAGAAACGTCTGATTATGACCTTGAAAGAGATGATTCTACAGGAAATTCCGGAGGACGATCGTGTTAGGGCAAACTTAATTTTGGGTGCTACACGGACTGTCTTCGGTCAGGCAGTGTTATTCCTTTTTCACTGTTACTTTTCGATCTTGCGTCGAATTATTGTGT
>NC_051407.1:15074827-15076033 GCF_015228065.2 Penaeus monodon
CCCGTTAAACAACTGCACTGAAATGAACGCAGGACACAATATTAAAACACACCTTTGTTTTCTTCCCACCACCTTGAACATTTCTCCGATAGCCATCTACAACGTTTTTACACTCCTGGACGCCACCCAGACAAAGAATATTCGAGACTGTACAAACCGGTCAGCAAGCATGAGTCTTCGGTTGCCTGAAGGAACGCAACCAGTTATGTCCTTGATTCGCTAGGTCCCTAAGGATACCCAGGGCTTCTGAAGCTGTGTCCGCGTGACCTACAGTTGGACAGGATTTCAAGGGTCTCCCGCAGAGGAATTTGTTGGAGCGCTATCAGTTGAGATTTTTCCTTTTATGTATTTTATGCTTAATGCGTTTTATACTTTATATTCTTTGAATTACACGGGGGATATGTTTATATACTTATTAGGACCCGTCGAGATTTATCCTTTGTGTCTTCTATCTTCAAATTCGTTCTGGAATATATTCTTATTCATTCAAACTTTTCCTCTTTACTGCCACTCATTCATCATTCTTTTTTTTCCACTCCATCCATCCTACAAACACTAAATTTAAGGAACTTTCGACCTTCCAGCAACCTATCACGAGAGCGATTTGTTTCTCCTCTTGATGTGTAGATCCTTCTTCCGTATGCCGTTCTTCCCTCCCACCCCACCCCCCAACTCTCTCTTTCGTCGATTTAGGCCACCTTATATGGACTTGTAGGGCCAATCACCAACAAGAGTGATTCGGTGGTACGTGTTTTGTATATGTTATATTTTACCACAGACTTCACAAACGAACGAGTATCATTATTCCCGCATCATATAGCTCAATTTATCCACCATTCAACACGCAGGAGGACTCCAAAAAAACAATCCATTCATACCCAGACTATACCTAAAGACAGAAAGCAAAACGAGAAGAACGAAGAAAACTGAAATAACGGAGAAAACAAACACCTAAAAAGTAATCAAAGTGGATAGGTACTTGTTGGCTCGTTGAGATCTCCGGTACGCTCGCTCTCGGCATAGAAAGCCCAGGCTGCTCGAACTCCCAGCCACGCCTGTGTCTCTTTCCGAGTGTTGCTTGAGTATTGATTTAGAGTTGTGTAATTCCTGTCATTTGACTTTTGGAAAGTTCGTGTTATTCGCTTTGTTCTTTGGCCAATGCTTGAGGATGTGAGTGGATTGTAGTTTATTTAAATGTTGAGGATT
>NC_051407.1:15076164-15076444 GCF_015228065.2 Penaeus monodon
GTGTGTTCGTAGAGATAATGATAAGTTTTGTACCTTGCATGACACTCAAATTATATAATGCTCCTTCAATTATAGTTATGTAAGAGATATTACATCCGCAGTGCCAAGATGTCATGCCGCTTGACAGTGATGAAAATCGAAAGGATTGGATACGAAGGGAACTTGATCTTAATGACAGACAGCTATATTTGAAATAAGTTGATGATAATATTATATGAACGTAAAATGATGGTGATAACGGCAAAGAAACGTTCCTAACGACTCAAAAAATCATTATTTT
>NC_051407.1:15076510-15077146 GCF_015228065.2 Penaeus monodon
TACTTGTGAAAACAAAATACGGTAAAATATCATCATCTTAAGATAACTCGAGTAACGTCAGAGGATAAGCAACTAACGTAACGTCACAGAACTAAAGTAACACCAGAGGGCTTAAGTAACATCCCAGAACCAGAATTAGTAAATCAAGTAACATCAACGAGCCAGGGTTAGTAATTCAAGTTGAAAACCACAAAACCGTAATTAGTAACTCTAGAAACATTACAGAACCAGAGCAAGTAACTCAAGCAACACCACAGGGCAAGTAAAATCACAAAGTTAGGGGAAACGACTGAAGTTACATTACGCAGAGAGAGTAAGTAACTAAAATAACATCACAAAGCCAGAGTTAAGTAACCATAACACATCACATAACCAAAACAAGTAACTCAAGTAACATCACAGAATCCGAGTAACTCAAGCAACACCCCAAAAGGAAGCAACTCAAACATCATTTTGCCTTCGGAGTGACAAGCAGCTGAATTAACAGAGAGTGACGACGAGGGTTGGTAACAAAGTGCAATGACAAGTACATGAACCAATATCCGGTGTTGGATTCTCAACGGACACGGACGGAGCGCAGCGTGGGAGTGACCCTACGTACGTGTGAGATGTTCAGGAGGGTCTTGGGCGAGTCAC
>NC_051407.1:15077347-15077788 GCF_015228065.2 Penaeus monodon
AAAAAAATAAAGGTACCGAGAGAAGCTAAGAATGAGAGAAACGGAAAGGAATTTCAAGCTTCATCGAAGGCAGAAACGTTCCACCTGACAGCGTCGACATATTTGAGGGACGTCGGTGAAACGTTACAGACGTCAAAGGGACGTGGGAACATCAGGAATGGCATCTTAATCTGGCATACTAATGAGTTAGACGTTTACAATTAGAGCGTCAGCGTCGTAATCTAGAACGTCAGGGGATGTCAGGTGTTTGTCACACTCAAACGACGTCAAGATGTCGGCTGCGCAAAGATGTCAAGTGTACGATACTGTTATGAGGTCCACTTTGTGTTAATCTGTGTAAAATCCTTCATTTGCGGTCTGGATGTAATAGCTAGCCTCCGATTAAGTGACCTTGTGTTGATTACGCCGCTCAAAAAGTGCTTTAAGGAAAAAGCATGGAGT
>NC_051407.1:15077943-15078089 GCF_015228065.2 Penaeus monodon
CGCACCAGTCTACGACACACACTCAAGCCAATACATTCCTTGCCAGTCTGTCTCCCTGTCTGACTACCTTTCTTATAACGGAAAGTAAGACAGAATCGGACACAAGAAAACCATTATTTCCGGCAGCCTTCCCATCCACACCCCCT
>NC_051407.1:15078139-15078246 GCF_015228065.2 Penaeus monodon
CCACGAAACGAACGTTCCCGTAAAAAGCAAGGTCCTTTAAATGCTTCGTGACCTTCCTGGGGTGTTACGTCCATCATGAGTGTGTCTTGTGTCACTCTTGTTTCCTC
>NC_051407.1:15078577-15078722 GCF_015228065.2 Penaeus monodon
AATCGAAGTTCGTAAGCGTGAGAGACATTCAGAGAAAGTTGAGCGCGAACACTTAATAATCACAACAATGAACAGCATTCAGATAATTTAAAGATGAGAACTTAATAAGACGGAAATTGGACTGTAGGTGGCAGCTCTCAGACGC
>NC_051407.1:15078746-15078962 GCF_015228065.2 Penaeus monodon
TACAGACAAAGTGTAGGGGGCTGATGGCTTGGGGGTGAGTGGATGGGTAGGGGCGTGGGGTGCGGGGAGAGGGGGGGGCGTTCATACCATTGTGACCTCTCTTCCCATATACCTGGTCTTCTAGAAGGTTCGTTTTGTCGATGGGATAAAGGGAGGTCACGGGGTGGGGGTGGGGGGATAAGAGAAATGTTTACGTACATACGCTCATTACGTGTT
>NC_051407.1:15079361-15079515 GCF_015228065.2 Penaeus monodon
GTTTGATTTATTTCTGAAGAAACTAAGAAGAAAACGGAGAGAAAATTGGTAAAAGAGACGAGGGGGGAGGGGGAGGGGGAGGCCCACGTGGGAGGATGTAGGCCGGGCGATATGAGAGTGAGAGTTAGAAAGTGACCGGTCTAACGAGAGACTT
>NC_051407.1:15079670-15079843 GCF_015228065.2 Penaeus monodon
CCCTATACCTTCCCCCCTTTCTCTACCTCCGTCTACCTACCTTTCTCGGTTCTACCTTTCCCCTCCCCTCCTCCTCCTCCCCTCCCCCACCTTTCTTCATTCCTCTCTACGTCTCCTTCCTTTCCCTTTCTTACCGCAGTTTCGTCTTTTCTATTGTATTTTATTGTCTTCTG
>NC_051407.1:15080325-15080704 GCF_015228065.2 Penaeus monodon
AAATCGAGAAATTTTTTGAGTATCGCCTCTGAGTATCCTTCACCTCCACCTTTCGGCTTCATTCACCAAGAAAGTTTTTCAACACAGAATTTCCGAGAAGATATAATTAACGTGTTCAGAACTGGAATATCTTGAGTCACCCAGGATTCCCCTGATGATGAACGATATATATATTTTTTTTCGTGTTGAGACATAGGGTTACGCAAACTTGGGTCACGCGATGAATGGCCGCGTTGAAGGGTGACATAGAATTCCTTTTCGTGCTGCACCGCGGGGATCTTCAGCAATATTGTTTTGTTGCGGTAATAAGTTATAAGTTACGTGGCTTTAAAAAAAATGTGGTATTTCATTCAAGATTTGGTTTCTTAATTGTGTTAGA
>NC_051407.1:15080753-15080982 GCF_015228065.2 Penaeus monodon
GGAATATTTACTACAGGAGAAACGCAGCGACCTTTTACGGTTCAAATCCGATGACTTTATGATTGGATGAATTAGTTACCCCCCCCCCCCCTTTGACCCCCGGAGGTGGAAGACGGCTGGTAAAGGGGGGAGGGCGAGAAGGGGGAGAGGATGGGCCCCACCTGTCGGAGAAAGGACCTACTATTCCCGGGTCATAATATTGCCATCTCTCTGCCTCCTTCGTCTGACG
>NC_051407.1:15081059-15081141 GCF_015228065.2 Penaeus monodon
CCTTTCTACGCTTCTTTGACAAGTGTGCGTATGCATATGTACCTCCTTCGTCTGACGTCTCTCATTTTTAATCATCATCGTA
>NC_051407.1:15081185-15081288 GCF_015228065.2 Penaeus monodon
TTTCCTCTCCTCTTTACGCTTGTTCGACGAGTATGCATGTGTAAAGGCACGCCCACGTTGTGCTGTCAAGAGAGAAAATAGTTCTCACGGCGAAAGATAGCTT
>NC_051407.1:15081349-15081423 GCF_015228065.2 Penaeus monodon
GGTCTAGGTGCTCTCACTAAGCGGGTGTTCGGGAATACAAGTGTGAGCTTTCACTTTCTGTCGTGAGGACCCTT
>NC_051407.1:15081546-15082249 GCF_015228065.2 Penaeus monodon
TCATGAATGGGATATAATGGTATGGGTAGGGAATAGGGGGTGGGGGTGGGGGGAGACGATAACTTTTGAGGTCATCCCAAGCATGGCGGGGCGCGTAAACGTTTCATTTTAGGTGTCGGGTCTCTCCGGGTCCCTTTTGGAGAAAACTTTAGACTTTCTCAGGAAATTAATGAGGTTTATAGCCTGATATTTTAACTACTAGGGGACAGAGGGACATGTCTGGTATGACAAGAATGCCGCCGCGATGTTCGTTTAATGACGATTATTAATGGTTTCCGGAATGGTCGCTATCGAGAGCGTTTAGACGTTCAGGACGAAAAAACGTTTTTCTTATATCAAAATTTCTATAAAGCATAACTAAGGTGTGTGTGTATAATTTATAGATTCTTGATGCGAAAATTGTATGAGGCATTTCGTAAATCTTATGACATATATACTATTCGATTTATTAGATGCGAAATTTAAAAAAAACAATATTTTTTATATCAGCTTCAAACGGCCTGCAATTTCTTTTTTTCGTTCATGGCACCAAGAGGGCACCAGAGGTAGGTTCTCAGAGCTTAGGGTGACACTTAAGGAGCCATTAAAGTTGTCACAGTACACATCGACGGGACAGAGTCGGTAAGGAAGTGATTGAGCTGATAGGAGTGGAAGATCGATTTCATTTTCAAAAGGGAAATGTCGGTAAAACCATGCATCTGAT
>NC_051407.1:15082298-15083140 GCF_015228065.2 Penaeus monodon
CCTTAACGTAAAGTGATTATCCTTACGTTGTCATTAAAGACGAGAACATGAATTAGAAGATGCATTTCGTTTGGATTTTTTATCTGACAGTAACAGAAGAAGTGCGATGGCGTGACACTACTCACTAACAGACACACTCTTCGCATACTTTTATGTAACCTCACCAAAAGCATGCATGGTTAGTAAAGGTGCTGCGTCGTCTATTAAGAGTTTCGTCGGTCCAGGTTTTGTTTCAGGAAATATACTCAGACAATTTACTCTTCAATTTTTTATGGTATTAATATGTCACAGTCTACTCGAAGAAAGCGATTGGTTATTATAGCCATATATATATATACAAGGGAAAGCAGCAGGTGGAAAAGCGGCATAGCAGGACTTACCCAGCGCCAGCAGGAGCAGATTCAGCAACATCGCTCTCTCCATCGCGGGAGGCTGTCAGCACATCCTATTCCAACGCACTTTTTGAATCGGTATTTCTCGCCTCCTGAAGGCCTGACCGTCGTCTCTCCTTCGGCAGAATCCACACAACTAGAGTCCAGAAATTAACCACGCAATGTCCGAAGCGAAGGAGCTACTGGCCGATTAAAAACCCACTCGCTCGACGGACTCTGACGGACGGAGAGAGAGGCTGGTCTGCGTGGACGGCGGGGCGGGAGTGAAGCCGGGCTGGTGCTGGACCGGGCGCGAGGGAGACGTCTGTGTTCGGGACCGACCCGCTGCTGACTGAACGTGGACGATCAGACACCACTTTCACCTCCCCTGATCGCCCTCCCCTCCCCCCTCCCCTCCGCTTTCCCCCCCCTTCCTTCCACCCCCTTCCCCCTTCTTGGTCCAAAGGGGCT
>NC_051407.1:15083276-15083463 GCF_015228065.2 Penaeus monodon
ACCACCTTCGATTCCGGATTCGAGATTTATGAGTCGAATCGAAGACTTTATTCCGCCTTGACAGAGGGTCCGTTGGTGTGATTCGTCGAGGTGCTTGATACTCACAAGTTGAAGGGAATTTCACGTTTTACATTTACTGTAGATGAGACTTGCTTTCCGCTAATGTGTGCTTTACATCAAGCATCAA
>NC_051407.1:15083837-15084128 GCF_015228065.2 Penaeus monodon
ACATGTGACCACGTTTTCCACCCAAATCATACATCATGCAGATATTTTCCACGAACGCTTACGATTTTCCACAAAACACATATAATGTTCAAGTCATACATGATTCACCTTGCATCTTTTAAAATGTCTGTATAACACATAACAGACGCTTTTCACCGCAACCAACATGCACCACTATATAAACAGGCAGGCTTTAGTGAACACAAGGCTATGGATATTGCACAACCTAAGCTAAACACTATACAACACGCTGTGCATAGTTAATAGATAAATAAATGAACACTCACAATC
>NC_051407.1:15084702-15085014 GCF_015228065.2 Penaeus monodon
TGTAGGTTTCAGCCTCGCGGTCTCGGAATTTTGCTCCGAGACCTTTCGGGGCCGCAGCATATGTCGCACCGAGGAAGCGATCGCGCCCCATCTGACCAGTGTCAAGAGTAATGGCAAAACACTGAAACCACGTCCCAAGGAGAAGAACTTGGGGGTGGGGGGGAGGGGAAGCTGGAGAACAGTATAGAGAACACGACCGCAGCGCCACTTGGGAATTGGCGATGATCCTCGGCTTGCAGATGGAGATATGTTATGCCTATTTTTAGTTAGGGGTTTTAGGGGGGTTCCAGAAGGGTTTATTTTCAATATTCG
>NC_051407.1:15085651-15085810 GCF_015228065.2 Penaeus monodon
ATATGTAAAGATATTTTCAAAATACTCTTTGATATTTGTCGGGTCAGTTTAACACCTATATTGTTTACAGCAAAGTGAAATTAGCAATAGCAATTGTGGGAATAGGATGATCCCAACGCAAACCATGGAAACTGAAGAATGTGTATGTGCGCTCCATTA
>NC_051407.1:15085873-15086790 GCF_015228065.2 Penaeus monodon
GACGTAAAGAATGTTAGCATAAGGTTGAATGGTGTAGAGTTAAATATCCATAATTACAGACAAGCTTCAAACACAGTAATCTTCGTTTTGGTTTCATATGTAGTTTTGAGTTTAAATGACAATATCGTCGCTGTCTTTGGTCTTAGTGTTGGTCTCGGTGATAATGGTCTCGATCAGCACACAGGTCTATGTCCAGTTGTCTCTCTGCACCAACCGGCAAGTGATCGTGAGTTTTAATATTAATAAAACAGCAGATATTTTTTTGTTGATTGTACACCACAGAGATACCACTAAGTTAAAGGATTGCAGTCCTATCACAGCTTACATATGCTTGTGTGAATATAAAGCATTTATAAACACATAAAGATACGACCACCCTCCCTCGACACACCGCCTAAAAGGCCTCACAGGTGCAGTGACACCGCTGGTACAGTATAATAATGGCGATATACGCTGTAAAGTTTACAGTGCGCCGAACAGTGATGCCGAAAAAAACAAAGGATAACAGAATGTGATTATATAAAGTGACAAACATAAAAGGAAGCAAGTCAAGAAGAGAAATGATACATAAAGCGAAAAACCAACAGTAAATATAGTATAGATAGAAAACGACATTAAAAAAAAATCACATAAAGTATTATATGTGAAATAGACTATTACACGTAAAAGAAGAAAGAAAGATGGCAATTCTTAATTATAAAAAAGTACTAAATACAAACTAAACCAAGTCAGTGACTTATGGAAATGCAAGCACAGCTGGCTCCTCCTCTCGCACTTCGCCGTGACTGCTCAGCATTTGCAATGAGGATCAACAGGGATCAGTGACTCGTGCCTGTAAGAAACGGTGAGGAGCAATGAGGAAATCAGGTGTATAAGAAACTAAATCTAAAAAAAAAACGAATATAGGTATAGTAAAA
>NC_051407.1:15087391-15087636 GCF_015228065.2 Penaeus monodon
ACGAAATCGAAAAAAAAAACATTTTATCGACATTATAAATATCGAAACAACACTCATTAACCTCCCGTTCTCACCAACTCTCACTCACAAATTACAAGTATCTAGGCAACCACATCAACCACAAACGACTGTACGAACCCTCAGCTGACTAACTACAGGACATGATAAAACCATCGATATCTGTAATGGCTGTTTAAACGCTTAAATATGTATGTGCTTCACTGTATAACTGATTTTATTTTTTT
>NC_051407.1:15088620-15089398 GCF_015228065.2 Penaeus monodon
AGTCAACACAGTGGTGTAAATCAGTATACCTTCCCGTGCACTGCGGACCAACGACCCCCTCAGAGGTACGAGTTCGACTGGTACCCCAAGATACTGTGTTCTCGGTGACAGTGACATATCTTGCTTTTGTCATTTGCCACGTGTTTTTTTTTCTGTGATTTGTGTTGATGCTGTCAATTCCCGAAGACTTGTTCGTGGCGCCTTTTACCGTTGGCAGATAAGGATGGTGGTTGTAATAAAGGTGATTGTAAGTTCACTGACATTGTGTTTTTGGTTCTTGTGTTTTTGTGTCTTTTTGTGTTTGTTTGTTGTTGTATGATATGCGATGAATTATGAATCCTTTTCAGATAATATTTACCTCGATGTTCATTTGTTTACTCCCCATCTTCTAAGAATGGGGTCTGTGTTTTAAATCGCCTTACGAGTAACCCGGAAATCGAATCTGAAGTTCTGTACTCATGTTTTGTAAGTACCATAAGTACCTCTTTTATCCCGTTATTCTCTTGCACTCCGAACACTCTCCCTCTCACGTTCTTCTTGTACACGCGCGCACATACATTTTTATCTCCGAACTTCCCCTCCTCTTCCCCGACGAGTGTTTTGTCATCTTATTTATCCAGCATCCGGCCCCTTCCCCTCCCCCTCTTCCCGTCCTCCTCCCCTCCACGCACCCCTTCTCAGACGAGGTTACGGGGAGAAGCACACGTAGGAATTTGACCTTTACATACCCTCCATCATAAAATGCACGTGAGATTGTCCTTTACAGTTGAGAACTATC
>NC_051407.1:15089695-15090232 GCF_015228065.2 Penaeus monodon
ATCTCAGACATGTTGCGTATCTCGCGAGAAAAACTGACGCCAGCATCCGCCACGACCAGTTCCCCCCAGTCATGCCTCGCCATTCTTGAACCCACGCGTTATAATCCCCGTCCATGATGACAATAAGCTGTTCTCTCTGTCACTGATCTCTTGTTCTAATCAACTTTTCTCCCCCGATTGAATAGTCCTGAACTGCCGTCGTTTTAATCCACTTGTCATAATCTATCGGTCTTGATTGTCATGATTCAATTGCAATCACAAATGCCGTCATCTTTCGTCTATGGTCTAACGTAGATGGCATGACTCAGCTGGTGCAGACCGGGAAGAGGGAAACCAAGTGTCAAACATCAAGGGGTTAAAAGGGCCTTAAATTACACAAGTGTATAAGTGTTTTTCCTTATGTATTTACTGTACATTCGTCCACACGGAAGGAAAGAGTGGGTCAGAAGGAGGAGGAGTGAGGGAAGGACGTCGAAAAGGAGAAGAGAAAAAAAAACAGTGAAAAAGGAAGGGAGAAGGGGAAATCAGTGAGGGAGA
>NC_051407.1:15090619-15091660 GCF_015228065.2 Penaeus monodon
AAGAAACTTCACAAATCAAACCGTGATGTGGAAATAAGATCAAAATCGAGTAAAATCAAAAAGGAATTCTTCAAGGGGACAGCCCGGCACCACGTTCGTCCACCATTGCCTCGCTCTCACTGAACATTGTGTAGAATCTAATACGTGCTGAGTGTGACCCCGAATTATATAACAAAACAAATGAAGAATTGGTTCTCTTAATACTGAGGTTGGGGTGGTATTGGGTGTATTAAGTAACTGTAAAGGAGGTCAGTAAGATACGGATGTGATACAGAAGTATAAGAATAGAAAAAAATCGGGGATAATTTGTAAGAAGAATAAGGATGATATTAAGATCGACTGCAATTGTAGCTCAATATAATTCGAGAAAGAGACGCTTGGTTTGTGTCTTTCATAATATATGGAATGGGAAAAGTAAAATGGAATGAGTGAGAAAGAAAATACTCGCAGAAAACGATTACAAAAATGTAAACGAGACAACGCTCTTACAATATATGGCCTCCGTTTTAAGAATTTCTGTGCAGTATCTGCGGAAAAATACAAAAAGGTTCTAAAAATCTATGTCATCCAAATAAAAACAATTCTTGAATGTAATGAACATGACACTGGTCGATTTTTTTTTTCTTTTTTTAATCTGACTTGCAAAGAAAGAGATTAAAAAAACGTACACTTATTCGAAAAGTGAAATATTGAAATGAGAAAATATAAGTAATAATGAAATATGCATAACAACAAATCCAACAGGCACACCCACATTTCTTCACAAATAATCGATTTAAATCACTTCAAGTCTGTCCCGGGGATTGGCTCCCCGCCTCCCTCCTGCCTCCTTGGAATAACTGTGACAAAGATCGCGAAAGTCTTGAAAGCTTTTCGTTATTAAAGCACATTATTCCCAAGCAAAACTAAAGGTAAACATATTTATCCTTTATTTATATACCTATATTTTTCCCCACAGAACCAATTGAAACAGACGCCACGCAGCTGCCGAAGTACAAAATATTGCTAGCAATAGGATCAACACTGTGATAAAACCATAAC
>NC_051407.1:15092299-15092972 GCF_015228065.2 Penaeus monodon
TAGAAAGAAAGAACGAAGAATGATAAACTAAAGACGAGGCAAAATAAAAATGCTATAACACTATTACAATATAAAGTTCTGGCGGAAGTACATACAACCACGCGCGGTTAAGTCGTCGTTTTGCATCCTTGAGTAAAACAACGGATGTTAATGCAGTGGCAGGACCTTTATGCAACTGCAACCTTACAGACATAATACTATTAAATGTAATTGGCAAATAATGAAATCCGAAACACCATTGCAATTATAAACGGGGTCCATATACGCAGGTGTCACTATAAATATGTATCATGTAATCAATGTCTTTCCTTTTTATAATACTGACTTCCTCTAGTGACGAGTAACTATTTAAAGCAAGGATTCCTGGTTAAGTGGTTTGTAACAGGAAGGATAGCACCCCCCCCTCCCCCCACTCGCCCCGCCCACAGGACGATGCGGTAGCCCTTATGCAACAAAATCCTTCAACTCTGGTTAATTAGCATTCATTTACCTTAGAGCTTAAAGAATGGTGTTGTTCTTAAAGCGAAGAATCTTTTGGAGTCGGGTCGAGTCGAGGAATGCTGATGAGGGTTTAAGACGATAAGGAGAAGGCGCCCGGCAAGAGGCAGCATAAGACGAAAGCTTAGTTTAACACAGCTGATAACAGGCGATAAACAGGTCCTTTGAGCATAGA
>NC_051407.1:15095005-15095072 GCF_015228065.2 Penaeus monodon
AATAAGTTTCAAATTGAAACGAAAGGTTCCCAATCACTCTGTTAAATTGTAGTACCCTTAGAGACTT
>NC_051407.1:15095131-15095594 GCF_015228065.2 Penaeus monodon
TAAGAATTCGATAAGCTAATACACTGTCCTTTGTCCTTCACAGGTCAAGCGTGGTATCTCCTTACCCTACGTCAACAGGAAACAAATTCATCTAACAGCGATATCAAAAGCCATTTGATACCAAGAAAATATCTTCAGAATATGTTTCCACCATTTTCGAGGTTTACACAAAGGCCATGGAAGTATAATATTATATTTGATATATCGATGAGACTGTTAAATTGCAACACGGGGACGAGTTAGACCTTGCGACAAATCTTATGATCCTTCACAGTTGCATATTGTTAGCAATAGACTTCCGAGATCATTACTTAATCCTTGTGTAAAATCACATTCTTTGACTGCTTTTAAAAGAGGAAGGGAAATGTCTTAATTATCCCTGTAATTTTGTGGTTGTATTAATATGCGATACTTTTAGGTCTTACACTATGTTTGGTATGTTTCGTTTGGATAAATATTATCA
>NC_051407.1:15096131-15096325 GCF_015228065.2 Penaeus monodon
ACCGAGAAACACGCCCAGCTGTCCTGCAGGGCGTGGTACCTCCAACGTGGGCGTAGTAGCCGCTTCCATTACAATAAGGAAGTCTAAAGGGCGTAACTTCCTTCTTCCTTAGCTCCCCTTCCTCCTCAAGTTCGACCTCAAGAACATTCAATGCCTCTCCTTGTCTGCGTCTGTCAAAGTTACTCTGCTTCTGG
>NC_051407.1:15096708-15096862 GCF_015228065.2 Penaeus monodon
ATAATAATACGTACCCAAGCAGAACTCTCTTTAACGTAATAACAAGGTAGGCGTCTATAATAATAACCAATGTTTTCCAAAGTAGTAATTAGGCATTTAGAAAAACATCAAACTAATTAACATTTCTTCGGAAGTGATTTATGCTGACATAAAC
>NC_051407.1:15097153-15097292 GCF_015228065.2 Penaeus monodon
TGGTCAGAACAACCACAATAATGCGTTAGAAGTTTCACCCTCAATAATTGCCGCTGTAGTTCCCGTGGTCTTTCTCCTGCTAATAGCTATCTCCGAAGCGGTTGGTAAATGCCCTAGATAAGCCGTGGCGGCTGTTCTC
>NC_051407.1:15098093-15098832 GCF_015228065.2 Penaeus monodon
TGTGATTATTCTTAATGAGCATATATGCACCGGTGCAGTATGTTATATGTGTTCGTATGTCAGTATGCGTTCATGCAGGCATAATGCTCGTGTGGGCGTGGGGTTTCATGTGTGTGTCACGAATTATTAAGCTGCCAATCACTGCCAGCCGTCCGCTTTCTCAGCTGGTCAGTCAAGCGGACTTTTCCACAACAAATGAAGACAAGAAAAGACAAAAAAATAGGGTTCGATCCCTTTGTTTGGCATCACGTAGCGTATAATACCTCGTTAACAGTTTACGGTACATAAGGTATTTAAATAAACACCATACACGATTACTGTTTGAAGTTCGTCCATGCATGGTATTTAGCAAGGAGTCGATGCTGACACAGCAAAATACCTCTGAGATTGATGAAAAAAATGGCCTTGTATTATTGGCGCGAAATTTTTCACCCAGATTTTTTTTTTTACATATTTTTCTCAGAGATTACATATATGGACTAAATCTTTGAGATAAAAAAAATAATAACAAAAGTGATAGATCATCCCAAATTCTTACAAAGAACCGGTATTTTGACAGACATTGACCGATACTTAATAGAACGTTGCTATTACGAATGAAATATCAGCATGATGAAACTTTCGTGCAAATTTTCCTTCACGGCCAAATACAACATGATGCCAAATATGATACACATGATAGTACGTCTTGATACAGACACACCTGGGGAGAGAGGGTCATTGATACACCTAAAAAGCA
>NC_051407.1:15099367-15099822 GCF_015228065.2 Penaeus monodon
TAACGTATTTATCGAGAACTACATTTATAATCTGATACTGGGCAACACCTTACTTGTGGTCTTTGATTCCACTGTTTATCCCTTAATTCTTAACTTTGTTTTTCACTCTCTTATCGCCCAAAGGTTTTTCTTTTCTTTCCAACACCCCCCCTGCCCCCTTCCCCCTTAGGCAGTGAGTCACCGCCTATTCTCGCCTGATCCTTTCCCCTCCACCCTCGTTATCTCCCGTTTCCCATCTTCCTTCTGCGTTTATTTTCCGTTTATCTTGTCTACTTTCTATTTTTCTAAATCTCTCTATAATCATCCCTGACAGATCTACTACCCTTTCCTCACGCAGATGTGCACACGCGATGTTTGTGTACATAATCAAAGATACATTCATATTCGTATATACCCTCGCATGCACAAATACAATGATCCCGTCTCATTCTCTCTCTTTTTCTGTCTGTTTGTCT
>NC_051407.1:15100015-15100522 GCF_015228065.2 Penaeus monodon
AAGCCCTTACGATCTCGCCCACTCACACAACGCCCAAGTCTGCGCCTCGCCTCACCACGCCCACAGAGATTACCATCTAAGATGCGTCGCAAGATCCCTTCTCTTCCTTGGTTTTCGATCCTAAATGTCTCAGACCTTGCAATAAATCTTTCTAAGGATATAATATTGTATTCGACAAGTCTTAAGATAATCCTCTACTTCTTGGTCTTTGCAAACGAGTCTATACCTATAATTCGTAAGTATAGCATGTCAAAATACATTTATACCGAAGGAAATATATCACAGTGGTTTCGCTTTTCGCCGCCGTGTCTGGTATCATTTCCACATATAGGCCGAGTCCTTTTCCTTTACCGCCTCTGCCTCTGTATGTGGTATGCGGTGACGTCGGTATGCGGAATTGCTCCGTGAATTTGTTCCGATGTCGCGCCTCGTTGCAGAATTGAAAGTAGTCTCTTTAGCACGTAGTTTGTCTTGCTTTTTATGTTGGTACTTTTTCTTTGAGATATA
>NC_051407.1:15100788-15101415 GCF_015228065.2 Penaeus monodon
TTGCTTAAGTAGCTTTCTATGAATTTCCCGCCTGCACCAATCACAGTAGATCACCATGTATTAGTACCAGTGCGCGGGCGCGCCTTGGTGATGGACGGGCTCACAATCAAATTCATATTCATGCATCCATTCGTTTCGATCAAATTATGCAAGTCAATCTACATTCTATTATACTTCCTGTTCTGACCCACTTACGATATCTTACAACATTTGATTGAAAAGAAGAGGGAAAAAAACACTTTCTTCAATTTTCTGGTTAGATATTGATCGTCTGAAGCGTTCTGGGCGTATTTGCAAGCAATTGTGATTGGACAATGTCATTTTGTAATCGTAACTATGTCAAGAAAACGTTACACAATTTACCGGTGATTCACGATTGGCGATGTTCATTTGACAAAAGCGAACCGCAAAATAAGGAATCGAATCCTAAATCTCGAACCCTTTCAAAGAGACCTTGACAATAATGAAGGAGGGACTGAAATAAACCCGACAAGGTGTGGGAAGAGGGAGGGTGTGTGGGTTGTATGCGCCGCACAAGGCCTTGTTACGGCCCAACCCCTCAACAACCAGGGCGTTTGTGTCCTTGGGTAAATACTAAAGTCAAATTACCCAAAATTTAGCAATGTG
>NC_051407.1:15101768-15101867 GCF_015228065.2 Penaeus monodon
CGCTCCTTTTACCTACTCCCCTCTAGCATGTCCACCCGGTCCGACCAAACCGAAACGCTCGCATAGAAACAGGTCAACCGACGACATAATGGGATGTTT
>NC_051407.1:15101912-15102106 GCF_015228065.2 Penaeus monodon
GGTTATCAAGGGAATTTGTCTTCATTACTGAATGAAGACAAAGAACAGAGTGTGAAAGCGTTGACCATTTAGCGTGCAGGCGGGAATGCATTGTGTGTATTAAAGCTTGTGGTTTTATGGTCGTTTGGAAACCGCGGTGACAGATGAAACGGAGAGATTAAGGTACAGGTTAAGATTTTGAAATTATTCGTTGG
>NC_051407.1:15102320-15103114 GCF_015228065.2 Penaeus monodon
GAGCGTACGTGCGTGTGCACTCCCGTATTGTGCATATATAACCTATATGTACACATGCATATATTTAAGCATGCGTTTAAATATGTATGAGCGCCCTCGTATGTGTTTGTTCCCAAGCAAACTCAGTGCTTGTTCAAACGCCGTAAGTTTTCGCCTTCGCACGTCAGCTCGCCAATCGCCGCGTCTTGGTCCGCCAGCAGCCTTGTCCCTCCGTTCGCCCCGCCCTGGCACGTGCTCAGACGTGTTCATGCGTGCGTACATAAGTCGTACTCTATTTTTTCATTAAAGAAAAAAAAATGTTATAGAAGGTCGACTATAAATTACGTCATTTGAACAAATGGTTTCCCTATTTCTACGTGTTCCAAGCTTGTCCTTTAGCGCTATTACATAAGTGGATTCGGTACAAAATCAACGATTTTAACTGCTTCAAAACCAATATGGCGGAAGTGGGGCGTATAAACCACAGTTTGAAATTTTAGAGGCGATATTTTGCCCGAGGCTTACGTCACGCTTTTAGGACAGACGTATGGTGTATGCGTTATTTATTACTTCACACACCTAACACATGTGGATCTTTATTTTTATTTTTTTCAAATTTTAGTTAATAATTACCCTCCGAAAGCCTTGCTATCTTTGCGATTTTTTTTTCTTTTTTCCTTTTTTCTTTTCTTTTGACATGATATTTTTATTCTTATCGTTTTATCTTCTTTATTTCATATATCTGCCTGTCCCGGTCTTTCTTCCTTCATGTCTAGCAATATCATTAGCGGCAATTTACAAACAGATTGCCGATA
>NC_051407.1:15103207-15103304 GCF_015228065.2 Penaeus monodon
AAATTTATCTATCTATATCAGGGGTTCCCAACCTGGGGGCCACGGAGTACTTTCTTGGGGGTCATGGAGCATTATGAAAATTTTGATGTTGAATAAC
>NC_051407.1:15103671-15104005 GCF_015228065.2 Penaeus monodon
TTACACATGATAATACTAAATAAATTAAAAAAATATATAATAAATATGAAAAAGAACTCATACCATTCGTAAACTCATACCATTCGTAATCTACCCCTGTAACCTACTAAATTCCGCCGTAAAAGAGTGAAAAAAATGCGTAACTGTAAGGAAAAAAAAAAGTTCTCCAAATGTCAACAAACCGGCGGAGGGAAACGAGCCTAACGGAAAACGAGGCATCGCATCAAATGTTTCGAAACATTTATTCATTGCGGTTTTATCTTACTGTTTTTATCTCGTTTGTTTATGGTTTCTTTTGTTGATAATTCGTTTTCTATTACTTTATCAATTGCGA
>NC_051407.1:15104421-15104734 GCF_015228065.2 Penaeus monodon
AAACTTAAACCCACACTAAGAAATACAATAAAATGTCTATTCCGGGGCTATAACGAATCACGTGTCTATTAAAAGCTGGAAGTGTCGACACCCGGAACTGTATCGCTGGTTTTAAATGACAATAATCATTCGTAAAGATACATTCTCACGGGAATTCGCTCAAATCTAAATTGCAGTGGTTTTCTTAAAGACATCGTTTGTTAAGGTAATTGTTGTTGGAATAATCGTTAAATTTTCCTTGTTCTTGATTTTGTCATTAGCAGTAGTAATAGAAGAAGGTAAAGGGTGGAAGAGGTTAATTGCAAGAAGAATC
>NC_051407.1:15105017-15105387 GCF_015228065.2 Penaeus monodon
TATAAATTCCAGTGAGCAATTTCTTCGTTAATTAATAGTTGAACCAAAGGAACAACGTAAAAATAATTAAAGAAAAAAAAGACGAATAAGATTAAGGAAATCGCAGAGCAAGGAAGCAAAAATGATCGTTTTTTTCTGTCTTTCTCTTTCCCTTTTTTTCTACGCCATTTTTACTGTCCTTTTTTCTGTAGGAAATGGCAGCGTAGGGGCAATACGGGAGATGAAGACAATGGCCGAGTCCCAAGTGCTTCGCCATGCCATTAACACCAGCAGGAGGGAGGCTGACGGCGACGGCAACCTTGGCTCCTGACGGTTGACGTGCTACTGACGGGGCCTCGAGGGCGTGCGGATGTTTGCGGAAGGGGTGAAG
>NC_051407.1:15105886-15106114 GCF_015228065.2 Penaeus monodon
ACTAAACCGTTGCACATTAACCCTGCTTCCTCGTTATTATTACGCGGAAACTCGTGTGTTCGAAAACCTCTCGGCTACGGGTTCCATAAGGCGCTAGTTTCATCTCGTTTCCCAGCACATTTTTTCCCAGTTCTCATGGCTTTTTTTAGCTATTCATCTGCTATTTTGTATTCGTTTGTTATATGTGCATTCAATGGCCTTTAAGTAAATGCAGATAATGAGAAATAC
>NC_051407.1:15106441-15106847 GCF_015228065.2 Penaeus monodon
CCCTTTTCTTTTGCCATAAACAATACCGGAACAGGAAGCAAATAAGAACATTTAAAACATTAAACGCCTTGAAGTCAATAGATCCTCAAGGTTGGAAATCACCTTCTAACTTTCTTGAATAATCAGACATTCTTGAAAACGTAAATACAAGCAAACTACGAATAATGAAAGAGGAAATCGAAATCCACAATCAAATGTGAAATCGTGAACTTCAAAACGTCTCGAACGGAAGACGTTTCGAAGAGAGAAACTTCAAATAGAACAATGAAAAGAAATAATTAATCACACTTGTAAATCATGAATCAGTGTATTAATCACCTGTTGCGTGACCATCGCCTGTGCATCTTTATTCTCCAGTTCTATTGTTTGGCAGAAGATTAATATCATTTTTTTTTCTTGTTCAATT
>NC_051407.1:15107066-15107133 GCF_015228065.2 Penaeus monodon
AATCTGTTTGGGTACTACTTGTTTGCTACTTTCATTATTTGATAATTGGCAGTAGCAAACTTTCTTG
>NC_051407.1:15107159-15107622 GCF_015228065.2 Penaeus monodon
CATTCGACCAATGTTTTTGTTCCTTTTAAAAGGTCGTATCTAAAGTTTCTTGGTGTTATCGTTGTAAACCATTCACATATCACGCACCCGAGTAATCAATTGGAAATAAGATAATGATGATTAACGAACGAAAAGATAATTAGATGAAGCTCCATCAATTTCATGATTGTCTCTTTCGTTAAACATTTTATTAGTACATCTAGAATGTTAATTTTCAAATCGGTCAATATCACTCTATTCAAATTCGACGTTAGCACTCTCTTTAATATTTCCATTAGTCTCACTGCCATATCACTCTACTAGTATCGCAATGCTCAGTTACTCTTACGGGGACTGCTAGTAATAACCCTTGCTTCTGTATGTCATTATCATCGAACTTGATTTAGCTATAAATTTTAGCGTATAACAATTTATCACTATCATATCGTGGTTGCCAGTCTAATGCATTTTTGATTCACTGATG
>NC_051407.1:15107988-15108427 GCF_015228065.2 Penaeus monodon
TTGAGAATCTGGTCGGTACCTTATACCATATAAAAAACAAAATCAGAAACAAAAACATAGTGCTAAAATTCCTCGCTTCTCTTTTTACCTAGACATAATAAAATTGTCAATACATAAAAACGAGAGAGAGAGAACCACGTCAAAGTAACAAAGAACCATGTTATTGCTTTTATTGTTATCGCCATTAACAGTTACATTTTATAATAATAATAAACACCTGGGAGTAAAGTTCAAGGAAGAATGACATAGCTCGGTTAAGGGTTGGACTGAGGATGGTGTTCTCTCATTATAACGTGAAGAACAACTAAGAACAAAGGTGTTATGACTATTGAAACTTCCACCACCCTCTCCCCTTACCCTCGCCCCTCCCCCTACCCTCTCTGATTATTATCTGTTCTTAATTTTCTTCTTACCTTGCTAATTAGAAATGTTAATGAGG
>NC_051407.1:15109110-15109367 GCF_015228065.2 Penaeus monodon
GCAAACATTTATTAAAATATATACTCGAAAGGTTATTGAACTCCTTACAGATGCTTACATGACAAATAATGACAAGCTAATAATAAAAAAAAGAAACTTACCCAAACTACATATCTTATCACCCTACTTTGAACCGGTAGCTGATTTTTATTTGGAGATAAAACCTCAAGTGGTCTCCAGTTTATTCGTCGTTAGATAATTATACAAACATGGGGAATTCGTGTACCCTAGCTTAGGTGGAAATATTTTCCTTATTA
>NC_051407.1:15109659-15110175 GCF_015228065.2 Penaeus monodon
AATGACACAATGTTGTACAACTGTTTTGCGATAGTTAAATAAATGATAACTACTTGTTGACCAACGAACTCTCCACACCTGCCTCACACTTAAATACCAACACGTACCGATTGTCCAGTGTCTCTTGTATACTTTTTTGCTATGTTTTGGAGTGTGATTGAAGGTTTACAGTTCAGTGTCCGTTTACGCTGAAAATCAATGGGTTCCTAAATGTGTTTTGCCCTACTAAAACTCCATAACGGAAAACGTATAAAGTGAAATAAAAAAGGGAGGAAATTAAACAGAAATTGTTAAAAAAAAAAAAGACAAAATGGTTGTGCACAAAGGGTTACGGTTGCTAGTAACTTAACAGCACAACACTAATACTATACCTGTACTGCCTCTCATGGCCAATGGCTGACGGCGTTTCTCCGAGTGTTAAATATCAGCCCAAACGTCGGAGTTAAATTTCATTTTCAGCCAATTAGTGGTCATAGCCCTTGGAAGGAAGTAGAACAGGGAATCAGCTAAAAATAG
>NC_051407.1:15110504-15110657 GCF_015228065.2 Penaeus monodon
GCACACCACTACGGAGGCTAGTCGGAGTGTAGTCACTTCCTTTGCAATAGGGAACGCCATCTAACATTTTCCCCTTACCTGTGCTTATTATGATCAGGCGCGATTTATATTACTATTAAATGAACTGCCAGAAGGGACATTGATGCAGATGCT
>NC_051407.1:15110757-15111177 GCF_015228065.2 Penaeus monodon
AAGATGGCATTAGATGAGAAAATGTTTGTTATATAAATGTCGTGTGCGTGGATGTGAAGAATAATACAAAATCACGCTGGCAGAGAAAGAAAATGAAGTCGAATCGAAATACCAGAACCGCGTACTCATTCCTCCCTCAATTAAAAGTAAATTACTTATTTTGTAAGTAATTCCTGCTTGCGCTTAGACTTCTCTCTTTTGAGCGAATCATTCCAAAATTTCCTTTTTCAACCCTTTCACATGTTTGTACACTATATCAACTTTTGCAACATCTTTTTTTTAATGATTTGATTACTCTAATTTCAGGGCAATAGTCCACTTTTGTTTTCATTCCGGCAAGTTTTTGTGGGTTTATTGAATGAAGCAAAAGTCGTTTTCTGAGAAGACGAGGATGAAAAAAAAAATCTATTTTTTTCTTTC
>NC_051407.1:15111207-15111494 GCF_015228065.2 Penaeus monodon
GGCTTGTATTTCTGGCTTCGTGATGTAGAGAAATGGGTAGAAATAATGGTCTAAAGAATAAAGAGGATATAAAACTTAAAATAAGTAAAACGATAACGCCAAAATGTTTTGGAAAAAAATGCAATGATGAAGTTTGTGGTTTCGAGTAGTCTAGTCATGGCATTTTAATGTTTCAACAAACATAACATAAACTGTTTAACCCAAAACAACAAAGTAATCAACTCGTAAAACGTAAAATTAACTTATCCATGATAGTCCAAAGTAATCGCTTTTACGCTATACGATCG
>NC_051407.1:15111848-15112212 GCF_015228065.2 Penaeus monodon
TTATCACAACAGTAACTCGTATATTGCGTGAATGAGTGTATGTAGATGCATAAGATTGCGTGCTTTGTGTCGGTGTGAGTATATGGAAATAACTAGTAAGAGTGCGTGAGTCCGTTAATGAGTATAGGAGATGAGGTAGAGTTGTGTTTAACGAAGGAATAAAAAAATATATTAGAGCAGTTACTGTGGACTTTGTATGTTACCTCGACCGAACAAGTAATGATCTTAACGGCATCTATTGGTTTGTCCGTTTGTAAGCAAGTTGATACGAGTTACTGGCGGACTAAGATGAAATATCTTCAGTGGGTTAACCATGGCCCAGGGATCTGTTGAGTGGGTTACGATTGCAATCAGATTTGTGTAT
>NC_051407.1:15112622-15113014 GCF_015228065.2 Penaeus monodon
TTAAGAGTTTTCTGGTTTGCTTACAAGTTAGTTACCATCTAACTGCCTCCCCTAGCTTTTACTTAATCAGTTCATATCACTTAGAAAGTTAATCAATCAGATGTTTATATACTCATGCATTTGATTAATTTTTAATAATAAAAACACTTCCAAAGCCTGACGGCTTATGTATTCTTATCAGTTAACCAGTGAAAGCAATTGTTCATGGATAATGAACTTGAAACTAAACAGGTTTTTAAAACAACACAGAAATTCATATTTAAGGTTGCTAATGCCGCACGTCATAAATAAAATGTTAAACACACCAGAAATACTGTATTATATCAATATATCTGTATATCTATCTCGTTATCTCATTTCTCATTGTATTTAAGTGTTCTATTTTGTTTTTT
>NC_051407.1:15113060-15113149 GCF_015228065.2 Penaeus monodon
TCAATTTCTTATCGCTTAGTAAATATTTTGTTTATCTTCTGAATGGAAACTGTATAAATGTAAATGAGACGAACATTCTGGAAGTATGA
>NC_051407.1:15113249-15113331 GCF_015228065.2 Penaeus monodon
AGAATGCTCTCCCTTTGTGGTGTGTTTAGGTATGTCTTTGTCTATAGTTCGTGCGAATGCCTTTTTGGTCGTTAATGTAAAT
>NC_051407.1:15113600-15113685 GCF_015228065.2 Penaeus monodon
GGTGGTCTAGACCCTCCCTCTCTAACGGAGCAGATAAAGACCATTACGCCGTAACAACTTTCACGCCTCATTTGCATACGAGTTT
>NC_051407.1:15114223-15114309 GCF_015228065.2 Penaeus monodon
TCTTTTTTTTTACTGTTTTCCAGGAAGCTCCACACATATCTCTCTTCGCATAACCCAATCTTCGCAAAAAAAAGAAAGAAAAAAAA
>NC_051407.1:15114480-15114692 GCF_015228065.2 Penaeus monodon
CATACACTTTAATGTCCACCGCAAGTCCACGCAGGAACAAGAAACTCCCAATAAAGTTGTAATTCCTCCCAAAGACCCCGATAACAGCCAAGCGAAGGCCGCGGCGTGACTCTCGGATGTCATTCGGGCCGTAAATCACACGACTGCGCGCCGGCCGGAATGCAGCGCAGGAGCGGCCGGCGGGAGCTTTGGGGAAATTCAGCGGGAAAAGT
>NC_051407.1:15114990-15115071 GCF_015228065.2 Penaeus monodon
AAGCGCAAGAAAATAAAGAAGAAGAAAGATTCTATATAATTTCTTTCTTCCCACGCCGAGCGTCGGGCAGGTGTAGGACAG
>NC_051407.1:15115311-15115467 GCF_015228065.2 Penaeus monodon
TACACCTGCCCGACGCTCGGCGTGGGAAGAAAGAAATTATATAGAATCTTTCTTCTTCTTCTTTATTTTCTTGCGCTTTTTGCAAGTCATTTTGAATTTTCTCGTTTTCTCTTTTTCTGGTTTGTTATTTCTTGTATTGTATATTATGTCGCTTTT
>NC_051407.1:15115818-15116002 GCF_015228065.2 Penaeus monodon
ACTGTAAGAGTGTAATAAACGTTAATATTATATTTCATATCCTAAACGTCAAATATATATTATGCTTAACAGCTTACCCTTTGGCTTTCCGCATTTTTTTTTTCGTTCATCAAATTTAAATAACCTTTCAAAAATTTACACGGTAATGTATATAATTTATTTCATAGACCGTGTAATTCACTCT
>NC_051407.1:15116372-15116676 GCF_015228065.2 Penaeus monodon
ATTTAGATAACTTTTGAGAAAAAAAATCAAACAGTATTGCAAATCATTCATCTTTTTATCACCATGTAATTCGCTATCATGCACACTGGAATTAAATAAGACAGTCCTCTCAATAACAACAAGATACGAAGCTCTGTTCACCACTGTACACAAATCACGATCTCTCGCCCTCTGTTCAACCTGACGAAATGATGAATGGGATTTGCCTATGAAATTGGCTTCGGAAATTGGGGAGTCTGTGAGGTGTATTCTCGCAGGTAATGCTACTGTCTCCTTTCGGCAAATGCACGAACAGTAAACATGT
>NC_051407.1:15117166-15117742 GCF_015228065.2 Penaeus monodon
ACGCATGAAAAATGAATAGAAATGAAGGTGTAAAATAGCATAATAATGTCCCTCGCCCACGGCAAGGCAAGGAATGTCTCTCAGCGTAATGGCGGACTTCGGTCAAGCAACTCGGCGGGAAACAACTCACGGTCACTCATCGTTCCCCCTCCCATCACTCCCAGGCCCATCACCCCCAGGCCCATCACTCCCCCGCCCATCCCCAGCAGCAGCAGTATTAGACGCCCACGATTTCAGCGCCTCATTGTTTTTGTTTTCCCCGCCGACGATCCGACAAACTCAAGGTCAAGCAAGTAGGTGGTTTCGGTCGCTCGGTCACTCTCTCCAGCATCCGGGGGGGAGGGGGAGGGATAGAGGTGGGGAAAGGGGGCGGAGGGAGGGAGGGATAGAGGTGGGGGAAGGGTGATGGAAGGGGAAGGGGGGAAGAGGGCGGAGGGAGGGGGATGTGGGGGGAGAGAATGGCGATGGAGGGGAAGAGGTAGGAGGGTGGAAAGAGAGGGGGAGGTTACTGTAAGTAGAATGTTTGGGTGGATTTGACGAGAGAGAGTTAATGAGGAATGGGGTAGTAAAATAACA
>NC_051407.1:15117852-15117997 GCF_015228065.2 Penaeus monodon
TTAGAGTAAGAGAGGAAGAGAGAGGAGGAGGGTAAGGATGTATGGGTGAATGGTAATGGGCAATTAAAGAACGAGGGAGAAAGGTGAATGGTAAATTAAGCAGTGAGAGAGCGTGTGGAAAGGCAGGTGGGTGAAAGGCAATAAA
>NC_051407.1:15118054-15118264 GCF_015228065.2 Penaeus monodon
GGCAAAATATCTGATGGGGGAAGAATGTTCAGGTTATGTAGAGTTAAGATGATTAGCTTGATAAGTAAGTTTATAGAGGAAAGGGGACTTTGAGAGGCCAGGAAAAGAAGGAAAGGGGAAAGAGGGGAGGGCAGGGGTGAAGTTTGGAAGTTTCGAAGGGAAGGGAAGATGGAGAGAAGTTCGTTGACGTGAAGTTTGAAGAATGGATAT
>NC_051407.1:15118315-15118734 GCF_015228065.2 Penaeus monodon
GATGGCGACGCTCAGAAGAAGGGTAAAGACGGAAATGAGGCTTTGGGGGAGAACTGAAAAGGATGAAGGTGAAGTTCCGACGAGAGCGAAAACGAGGAAGGCAGTAATTCACGCATAATTGACTGCCTAAACGAAATGTGAAATTGGAAAAAAATACCCGGATTAAGACCGCAGGGAGAAACTTAATTGGGTGATTAAAAGGTTGCGTTATAAGTACACCAGAAGCCAAACTGTACACGTTTCATGCATTAACAAATAAGGAGGAGGCAACTAGCGAATGACTAACGAGTATAATTACAGTTGGGAGAACATTGCTATCGTCGTTGGTGGTAAAATGAAAACGAAAACAGATGGCAAAGTTAATTAGAAAAAGTGGAAGTATGAGTGACGGGAGGCACAAGAGAACAGGTGGTGCTTGC
>NC_051407.1:15118835-15119351 GCF_015228065.2 Penaeus monodon
CCTGCATTATTTTTCTTTTCTCTCTTTTTTTGTGTGTGTCCTTTATCATAATACCAACATTTATATCCATATTATCGTCCACCCTCTGGATAGCGGTAATAACAGAGGTATTGAAAGCAAACCACAGACTTACGTCTTTGAAGCCTGTGTTTCAATGAATGTAAATGATCGTTTGAACTACTTTCTTCCTCAATTATTCCAAAATAATCTAAGGAAAAAATAGCAAACTGATCTTTAGTGCAAAAAAAAAATGATCTTTAGTTTCAAAAAAAAAAAAATCATTAAGAAAAGTAGAACTGCACTTTACACTCTCCATGGCACTTTCTCGCTCGCTCAGATCAGTCATGCATCCAGCTGTGAATAGCAATGATTAGTAGACACAGCTTCGGGGAATATAAAATGACCAATTTCTTGTAATGCGCTGGACTTCCTTGACATACTGAAGGATGTTTATGTTTATGAGTGTGCAATCACACTTATGAGCCTTTTGTGTTTCTGATGTTTTTAGATGCCCCT
>NC_051407.1:15121513-15122365 GCF_015228065.2 Penaeus monodon
CCATATCCATATTCAAATTTGCCTCCTTTCCATAATACCTTTTTTTCTACATCCCTGCGTTACCAGCGACAAAAAATCCTCGATAGCATTGCCACATAGCAGTGCCGATGGTAGCGTCTCATAGCAGTGGCACATATCTGAGAAATATCACAAAGCGTTACATAGCAGTGTTACATTTCTCAACATCGCATAGCTTTGTTAACAGTACTGTCACATAGCGTCTCATAGTGGTATCGTATAGAAATGTCACTGGTTAGCGTTACAAAGCTGTGTTACATATCTGAACATCACATAGCAGTGTCATACAGTAGCGTTGCATAGTAGTATCCCATAGCAGCATCCCATAGTAATATGCCATAGCAACGTCCCACAGTTGCATCCCAAAGCAGCGTCTCATAGTAGCATCTCATAGAAGCATAATAGCATCCCAAAGCAGCATCCCATAGCAGCGTCCCACAGTTACATCCCAAAGCAGCGTCCCATAGTAGCATCCCAAAGCACCGTCCCATAGTAGCATCTCATAGCAGCATCCCATAGCCGCATCCCATAGCAGCGTCCCACAGTAGCATCCCAAAGCAGCATCTCATAGTAACATCCCATAGCAGCGGCATATCGAAACACCACAGAGCAGCATTACAGAGCAGCGCCACATATGAGTACCACACATCACTCCCAGCATCCTAACCCCTTCGTCAGCATGACAATTACCGCTAATTAGACCGCAATGGCCGGTGTCATTATCGTCATCGTCCTCGTCATCATCGCCCAATAAATTCTGATGACCGCCCTTGCCGCTACGACCGCGTCCGCCCGTACTTTAGTCAAGGTTTGGTCAGCAGGTGGGTTGAGGTG
>NC_051407.1:15122423-15122497 GCF_015228065.2 Penaeus monodon
GTGGTGGGTTTTACAGTCACGTAGATTTGCATATAAGCAATTGCTATCATTGTTCACATGCTGATTTGCCTCCC
>NC_051407.1:15122591-15122710 GCF_015228065.2 Penaeus monodon
TACATGTCAGTCTGTTCAAGATGTGTATTTTTGTCTTTCGCAAAGATATAATGGATTACGGGTTATCATATCCGTCTAGTTAATTCTCAATTGTCTCTGCATTTACCTTTCCTGACATT
>NC_051407.1:15122859-15123082 GCF_015228065.2 Penaeus monodon
CTCGACAGATAACCTTTTTGCAATTCTTTCCCACTTCTCTTACATTATCGTCTGTTAAGTTTCTTATGAAAAATGAGGAAAAAATCATGATTCAGAATAAGTAATTACACAATGTAGAATGTGTAACAAAAGTCACAGTATTACATACTCTTCAGAAAAACGTATTCTCAGGATGTGATATCGAAACTTAAAATTACATATGCTGGATTGCGGTATTATTCAT
>NC_051407.1:15123315-15123688 GCF_015228065.2 Penaeus monodon
GTTGCACAACTTGGTCACCATACATACCTTCCCACTGGACAATACCGTTCTTGCAACATTTGCGTAACAGTACAGCGAACAAGAGAGAGAAAAAAGAATCGGAAAATGACGAAGAAGCGGAATTGCACCGCAATTTACGAACATCTTAAACAAAGGAGATGTCTTATGCGCAGCGCTTGTGATGACGTCACGCGAGTAAGGCGTAACTCCGCGTAAAAATGCGTGTTTAAAATTTCGGTTTACGCGCGCGGATGCCAAGGGTCATAGATTAAGATTTGATGCACAGCTCTAGAGAAAGTATTTTTATTATGCTCGTGTCCTCATTGTTTCGGAAATAGGGCGGGCCGCGTGCCGTCAATCGTAGTTCCTGAGA
>NC_051407.1:15123709-15124001 GCF_015228065.2 Penaeus monodon
CGAAAAAGACAAGTGCTCCTACCAACAGTTGTAAGATGAAATATGTTCTGATTCACAACGCGGTGGGATATGAAAAAACAAAAACTATATACTTAATACCATTCATAATCCACAAGATTGCAGTGAAATTATTTGATCCAGGGGTCGCGGGCAGGTGAGACAGGAGGTCAAGAATCGGCTGCTCCTGTGTTTTGGTCGGTTACTCAACAAGAACAAAGGCGCTTCTCATCTTTGGAAATAGAGGGGTTGTGTCGCAGAGCATGAATATTCATTCCATGGGAGACGAGGCATG
>NC_051407.1:15124147-15124529 GCF_015228065.2 Penaeus monodon
CATGGGAGAGAAAGAAAGAGAGAGTCCACATATACTTGTTAATTTACATTTACCTAAGAGTATAACATTTATAAACCACAATAACATACTAAAGTAATTTACATACCCACATACACAATAGCCAGATACCACGACAACGTACACGCGCATTACTTGTCCGTATCTCAGAGGAGAAAATACAACGCACTAAAATACGAAAGATTTACGTATGGTAATAATAGCGATAGCTTGTTGAGACACGGTTAACAATTTCCTGCCGTGCATTATTGCAACCGCACTTTTATCACTGTTGCTATTGCATCGTCCTGTTGTATTTCACTTTCTGTATATTCTATTATTTCTTGATTTTCTATGTCATTTTTAGGACTGATAAACATGAGGG
>NC_051407.1:15125656-15125854 GCF_015228065.2 Penaeus monodon
GGCTTTAATGAACGTGCAGAAAAATAAATCACACTCGCATTCTCACGAACTATCATAATAATTATGAAATATATCTCAATTCTTCCGAACTGACAACTTAACGCTTAGATAAACCACCATCAGATATGCTCCAAATGATAGACAGGCAATGTAACACACATGACCGGAGCGAATTAAGTAATTAATCTTGCTTTTGCA
>NC_051407.1:15125946-15126309 GCF_015228065.2 Penaeus monodon
CGATTATTTCAGGGGCCATAAGAGACGAACTTTGTTCTCTAACATGCATACTTGGTTGGGACGGGGAAGGGGGGGGGGGCACAGCTCGAGATGGGGGAGGGCGTATGGTACGAGAAGAGGGGGGGTATGGTGTGGGAAGGGAGGGGGTGGGGTATGGTACGGAAAGAGGGGGTGAGTGAGACCAGGGGGGGTTAATTGCAACGTTTGGTCAACATCAACTGAGTATCTCTCACCTTTGTTTATGTAACATTTCTGCAGTTCGCACGTCTCTCTTTTCACCATCATTATTATCTCTCATAAAATTAATGAAAAAAAGAAAGCTGAAACCAGGCCCTTTCAGTCACGTTTTAATATTCTTTTCCT
>NC_051407.1:15127038-15127327 GCF_015228065.2 Penaeus monodon
CCGCTTTAGAGAGAACGATCTACATAAAAAAGAATGTTTTGAATAAACCACGATGTAACAGAACTGGATGGAAATTTAAAAAGTAAAATGAAAAGTAATCTTACGAACTGACGAAAACTAATCATTCCTCCGCCATCCAGGTATCTGTCAGCCATTGGTACGTTTTAGAAATTTCTTCCCATGAAACCTCTCAGCTGACTACGATGAAATAACGATTTCTCTAAAATCGGGTCACAGTGCAAACTTTTTAACATTATTTTTTCGTTTTTCTTTTCGCGAACTGACTTTC
>NC_051407.1:15127408-15127514 GCF_015228065.2 Penaeus monodon
AAACTTATTGTATGAGCATAAAAACATGAATTGAAGTCTTTTGTCGACGCGAGAATAAGTCATAGCAAATACCACTGAAGGCACATGTACGTACAGCCATTCAAAT
>NC_051407.1:15127709-15127871 GCF_015228065.2 Penaeus monodon
TAACAAATACTCCTAGTCATTAACACTTCATAGCCTGGCTTACGCTCCTCCCGTTGCAAGTCACGCAATCTTTCGCATTTGCACGATTGCTGAGAAAAATACATGTAACACCTCTCATCTCATTCTCACAGATCTTGGACGTGACAGCCACAAGTATCAGTG
>NC_051407.1:15127908-15128452 GCF_015228065.2 Penaeus monodon
TGCTTAGTTGAATACAGGCTGTAGGTACAAACCAACATGTCAAAATACCGATAATAATGTGAATATTTTTCTTCGAACAACATAAAAGCATAAAAGACAAACTGCACATAAGAAAATGCAGAAATGAATGAACCTAAAAGCGAAAATTGTAAGCATTTTGCAGAGATCGTGTTAAGAAAGTGTAAATCCAACAATAAATTCCACAATTCAGATGTATCTCATGAAAAAGCTGCCACAATTGAAATAGCAAACCTTTCCTAATGCATGTCTATAGAGAGAGACATGTAAACATATGCGCACACAGGTTCACACAAATACCTAATTAAGTAAACAAACAAACTAGCACAAAACGGAAATGAACATCATCAGTACCGTGAAATCTCGCTAACGCAACCCGTATCGAACGCCCTCGGAGACCTAAAGAGAAAAACAATCTCTGTTAAATCCGGGTCGAGAAGCTGCTGGGAATCTGAGCCGTTCCCACAAGAAATCACATGGTATAATTCACTTGACATTGGGATAACCGAGAAATGTGTAACCTAGA
>NC_051407.1:15128475-15128588 GCF_015228065.2 Penaeus monodon
ATGAAAGGTAGTTTTGGCAAGTCTATAGGACATATGTGTGCGTGTGTGTAGTTTAATATTTACTATTCTATATTTGTAAATAGTCTAATGTTTATGATATAGGTACAGTCTAA
>NC_051407.1:15128628-15129229 GCF_015228065.2 Penaeus monodon
TAGAACAGTAATATACTCTGGCAAATAAACATTATATTTGTAGCTATGACTACACGTCTCAAAAATAACAAGTATATTCCAGATTGACCTTGGCTTTATATATAACTATCAGTTTTATTGTTTTATCTCGCAGAATGACGAAGAGGCTATAAACATCACGAAAAAAATGCTTTACATTTTACTCAACCAAACACATTGTAATAAACACATTCTCCTAAACACCTGATTCAATCAGTGACGTAATAAAAAAATCGAAACGTTTACGCCAAGTACATGCCACAAATATACTTTTTTTTTACCGAACAGAATTTTCTCTCTTTTCTCTCCATCCGTTTTCACAGCTCCGGCCATGATCCATCACCCTGGAGCATTATACTAAGATAAACACGTTAAATAAGGCTTTAATGTCAAGGAAAATACGGTTAGTACCAATTTGTCGAACACTCCTCAGCTATCACGCCATTAAAGTGATCGTTTTCCATGCGCGCGACACAGAAAAAGGTTCCCACATTTTATTCGCATTATGCAAGACTTTCCTTAGGAATTTGCAAAGGTCGTCAGCCTTTTAAAGGACATTTGTGTTTGTTATTCCTCTGTGTGG
>NC_051407.1:15129293-15129367 GCF_015228065.2 Penaeus monodon
GGCTGCGTGGATATAAGAGTCATTTCTGGATGATGAACTTGCTTGTATTGTTTTTTATCTGCTTGTCTAATCTT
>NC_051407.1:15130088-15130291 GCF_015228065.2 Penaeus monodon
AAAGTTCCCAAGCATAAGGCACTGCTAAATTCCTCCTCTAAATTCCTCACAATTTGATTCGCCAAAAACTAAGTGACAAGCTCTTGGGGGGGGGGGGTTACACAATAATGTGATTACGCTGAATTGTCAAGGAAGGAGCATGAGACTGAATTTTTAATAGAATTTTATGCAAGTGTGGACTGTAGCTATGCTGATTCATTCTG
>NC_051407.1:15130496-15130612 GCF_015228065.2 Penaeus monodon
GAGAAGCAAAGATATGTGTCGGCTGTTAATATATCTATTCAGTTTGATGAATAAATAGATACAATTGACAGTTAGATATACTGTTTATATGCACATATTGATGCAAACATTCGTGC
>NC_051407.1:15130657-15132003 GCF_015228065.2 Penaeus monodon
CACGCACTTCCATTCGCACAAACGCTCATCCCTGAAGCTCCCAAATAATTCAGAAAGAGCAAGTCCCGCGGGCGCCGCACCTGCAGCCGCAGCTTTCACGCTCCGCAGAGGCAGCTCGCGCGCGTCTCGGCCGCAGGTGTCGGAACGGCGCCGCTGCGGTTTTCGAGCAGCGGCAGCGTGTTCGCTGACCGCTTCTGCTGGCTCGGGCGTGTCGGTGTCTCGGACGAACGTCGGTGCCCGCGGGAGGTGTCATTACCGCGACGAACGCCCGCTTTCCACCGATTTTTACGGCAGAAAGCGCGGGCGAGCGAGCGAGTGTCGTCTCGTTTTTGGCGCGGGAAGACAAGGCCATGGTCACGAGCGGGAGTGAAAGCTCGGAGGGCGATTGCCGTTATCTCTCGGGATTTAGAAGGATTCGCTGGGGATTCGGGCGCTTGTGAGTTGGGAGATTGGGTCTGTGTTCTCGTAGGGCGTGAGAGGGATAGCTTATGAGTTAGAGGTTGGTCATGAATTCGTGAGAGAGATCAGTTGTTAGAGATTACACAAGACTCGTGATTAGTTATGAGTTAGAAATTAGTTATGGCTAATCGTGGATTGTTACGAGAGATAAGTTACGAATCGGAGAAATGAGTTACGAGAAAGAGAATAGTTATGAATCCTCTTAGTCTCGAACCATGAGTCATGCGTCGTGAGTCGAGCGTTTCTAAACCTCTGTAGGGGAATGTAGGGCAGAAGCCTTGTGATAAATTAATGAAACGGTGACAGACTGGCTTAGTCTATGAAATTTCTTTTTCATCTGAGTTTCTCCTCGCTAAGTCACAGCCATGAAACCCGTTGTTTTAAAAGCCCTTAAATCTCACAAGTCATCAGCCTCTATTCCCTTTTCTGTAAGCATATGCTGAGTGCTGAAAGGAGTATACGCCCGTTTTGCTCTACTTCTCATCACTGTTCTGCGAATCATTTATGCGGAGTTAATCTTGTATATGTTTTTATGTATTTTGGTATATATGTAGCATCTTTCCTTTGTCATATCAAGATGTCTAGACATTTCTGTACATTCTCTATATACATCTCCCGTTTATTTATATTTCATCTATTATTTACGATATATTACTCGATAAAAAGACAGGCTCATAGAAGCAGTAACAGTCTATGTAGGATATTTTTGCACCATCATTTGAGGAGGAGGTTATTAGTGTAAATAGAGCGCAAAATAGAACATAGATATAACTGTCTAACATTGAAATTGATTTGTACCCTTGCACATTCAAATGCATTCATGCTTACGGCAAAATCAGCAATAAACGGTTATAATTCATAATGATAGATTTTTTTTTTTAACTAGG
>NC_051407.1:15132260-15132327 GCF_015228065.2 Penaeus monodon
AATCATTGATAATCGAACAGCATGTTTTTGTCTTCCTGCCTAACAATGGACACCTACTGGCTTTTCA
>NC_051407.1:15132792-15133048 GCF_015228065.2 Penaeus monodon
ACGAACTAAAAAGAAATAAACAGTTTTTTCCTACTTCTTTTTTTTCAAGTATCTATAAAAAAAAAGATAACGGGAAATATGATTGCAATTACCACAACTGTGACGTCATGATAGTATGCTTAAGTCGCACTAGATATTTCCATTACACTTTCTCCCTGCTTGTGATCTTGATAATTTTTTTACACAGTTTATTTACGAGGATTATTTATACATTTTTAAAAATCTTGATCTATCTCTCTTTCATAAGAATTTCCTC
>NC_051407.1:15133081-15133275 GCF_015228065.2 Penaeus monodon
GAGATTTTTAGAGAAAACATAAATAAAAATGAGATACGGTGAAGGTGACGGTGTGTAGGTTTCTAGATCTAGGTAAAATGTTGATGTTGCGGTTTGTCGGCGTAAGTACAATGGGATGTTTTGTATTTTTCGAAAACGTTATGAACATACTGAGCGAGCTTCTAAAGGCGGGTAATTTTTTCGCCATTGTCAAT
>NC_051407.1:15133653-15133856 GCF_015228065.2 Penaeus monodon
AATATTTTTTTATTATTAACCAAAATTTGTTGCTAGTTTTAACTGAAATAAAGGGTCATCTAAGAAATAACTGTAATATCTTTTATGCTATTTGTGGAAGGTTATTCTAGCATGCAACAATGTGCTATAATTAGAGCAATATGATTTTTATGTGTTGTTTTGCACACCTGACTCATTCGTGACAAGATTTGTATGTATGCCTT
>NC_051407.1:15134672-15135075 GCF_015228065.2 Penaeus monodon
ATAATGAAATGATCGCATGACCACCAAAAGCATCACGAACCAATGAGATTCATCCTTTAATCTGACGCACCAACACAGACCCGCTCATCGCCAGCAGCTAAATGGCGGAGTTGTTACTTAATATTCAAGGCAGTCTTTCCGGAGGATGACGATACAAAGCCGATAAGAACTGATACCATATCATTAGGCGGCGAACGTGACTCTGTCGAAATGGCTTGGTCGTGTCGGCTTTCGACGTCATGTTGAAAATCACGGTTTTGAATATAATGTAACGTAAGATTATTATTTTTTTTTTTACAGTTGTGTCAATCTCTTTGCGAAATGTTCAGGAGGAGGAGAGTAGATGCTGCAGCTGATTGAAGGTGTCGTCCAAGTGGGTTGGCGAGCTACGCTTTCTGTTCGA
>NC_051407.1:15136312-15136476 GCF_015228065.2 Penaeus monodon
TATTCCATCCCAGAATAGCTAACGTCAAGGTCACCTCTCCAGCAATCTCGGTTTTTTTCTCTCTCAAGACAATCAGAAGAAGGAATTTGAAGAAAACACACAGAGAGTCCTTGCTGTAGGAACTAAAAATTTTACCCCGAGGCGTCGCGTTATACATAGAATAG
>NC_051407.1:15137891-15138105 GCF_015228065.2 Penaeus monodon
TTGTCCATCAGACCTTTAATGCATCGTTATCATTGGATCGAATGCATAATTACGACCCAGGACTTTTGAGGGAAAAAAATAGTTACAAAAATATAAAGTTATCATCGTTTTATAACTCCACTTTCCCCCTCCCCTTTACCCCTACCTCCATATACACTAAAAAAAATAAATCATACCAGAGCCTGACCTTCTACATATCCAAAATTCCACACAC
>NC_051407.1:15138134-15138316 GCF_015228065.2 Penaeus monodon
GTAATTGTTCAAGAGGAAAGTAGACGAAAGTGGAGAAAATCGTGGTCACTTGGCGATTGCACTTGATTACGTGTCACTGCTGACTATTTATGTAGACGTTAGGTTTGACCAAGAACAGAATTTCTCTTAATTAAAGCTTGTGGCATTCTGATGTTTAGATCTCTTGGAATATACGACAGATT
>NC_051407.1:15138345-15138723 GCF_015228065.2 Penaeus monodon
TAAAATGGAGATGATGTTTATTATATTTATTTCTACTTTTATTTGCATATGCTTTTTGAAGTGGACGGTGTTTCAGAGTTATTTCGGTAAAAGAGAAATGAAGAAATGACAGCCTCAGGAGTTTTAATTTTTTCTGTATTACGATTATTTTCAAATGAAATTACGTTCTTTGTTCTCGGTTTCGCCCATTATTAAGCATATTTCATTCTCTTATTAGGAATTTCCCTCTCTTATGCTACCAGTTTACATTTATTACACATTACGAGCAACGGGAAAGGGAAAAAGTTGCAAAAGAAAAATGGCTAGAGATACTAATGGACAGCAGCAGTTTTATACTAAAAGTGAAATGGGACTCAGAAAATTCATGGCAGAGAAGCG
>NC_051407.1:15139227-15139426 GCF_015228065.2 Penaeus monodon
GAAACTCCACCCAATATTCAGATTCCTTTTGAGTGACAAGTCGTCTCCTCCTTCAACACACGCCTAAGACTATATCCTTTTGCTTTTTTCCATTCTGCGACTTATCATCATTTAACCTTGACTTCTCCTTCTCAATATTTTTCTTCCAGGATATGGAAGATGTGTCTCGATGCGTTATATTGTATTATTTTGCTTAGGA
>NC_051407.1:15139724-15140051 GCF_015228065.2 Penaeus monodon
TCATACTATTGCCGATATAAAATCTGGTTCTCTATGTAAGCGTACTAACATATTGTGTTTTTGTCTACAAATCTATAAAATCTTTATATCACCCATCCATACACCAGCAATCTCATAGTTTAAGAATTTCTCTTTGACCTACATATCCACCTGCATATCAATGTGGCTATCGACTTGCTTTCCAACCGCCTATCATTATCATCAGTCGTTTATCCACCCATACATTAAACCACATATCTATCTTCCTACACCTCTAGTGCACTTGTCACTTTCATCTACCTATATAATCGCTCTGTCAATTCGCACGCTTTTCTATTTTGTTAATGT
>NC_051407.1:15141322-15141404 GCF_015228065.2 Penaeus monodon
TAACAGTTACTTTATATTCCTAAACGACTGGTCAGATTACCCCGCGCGAACTGTACAGAGAGGTACCTTTGGGATGTTGTTC
>NC_051407.1:15141686-15142237 GCF_015228065.2 Penaeus monodon
CGAGTCATACGTATTTACATTATCTATTATATATATGTATATGTGCATGACTTGCTATGGAAACATTCTTCATTCATTTGGACCGAAAGCCTACGACTATAGTGCGAACAGTAGCATTACTTTTTAGTTTCACTATTCGGTTAGACGTTTTAAAATATTTAGTATAAACTACACTTATATCATATATACTCTTGGAGGAACGGTACTTGTGGTCATCCCACCGCAAAAATAAAAATAAATTACAATTAACCATTAGCTTCAAGTTACCTGTAATTCTCTTTAACAGTTATTCCTCATGGTCAAACTTAAAAAAAACACTCGTTAATATATCCAAACATACATTCCCTCGTTGCAACGCTCAATCGCAATTAATCACTGCGGACAATTTATTCCCGAACGAAACGTGTGACGAAGCAGAATCCTAGACAATAACGCCTAATGGAAATACTTCGGCGTTCAAGAATCTTTGGTCGTTAGCAGATGAAAGGGAAAGGCGTTGCGTAAGAGGTGGTTGAGGTGACCTTCCTTCCGCTGCCGTTTTCCTCTCTTGC
>NC_051407.1:15142272-15142410 GCF_015228065.2 Penaeus monodon
ATATCGTGTGTCTCCAGTTTTCACTCTGTCACTCTTTCGTGCGTATACTGACATGCGTTATTTATATAGGTATAAAATCCGGGAGAGAGAGAAAAAGAAACAGATGTTATCATTCATGTATATGATTAAATTCTGATT
>NC_051407.1:15143187-15143649 GCF_015228065.2 Penaeus monodon
GACAGTGGGAGACTCCTGTCCTTCTTAACCTCGGATCGCAGACAGGAGACATACAGTCCATTCTTTATCCATCAATCCTTACAGATGTCTATTTATCACCTGACCTATCTATCTACAAAAAAATGAACAAAAGCACAAGAGATCTCCGGAAGACGAAGAACCCGAAGAACGAACAACAACTCAAGGAAGAACTTTAGCGTCGAGACAATAGTAAGAGCGCAGTGGGGGAGCAAGGGGATCGAGGGTGGGTGGGGGGTAGGGGTATGCTAGCAGGGAGGCTGAGGGCGTGAAAGGTATGAGGGGGGGTCCTACGGTTCACTGGAGGGGGGAGGGGGGCCAGGGAGGCAATGTATGAATGAGGGTGAAAGTGTGAGGGGAGTTTAAGATGACGGATTGGTCGTGACCCTGTGAGAGCGGGATGTGTGTTATTCGTTGCGATCTGACAAGACGCTGAGGCAGTTG
>NC_051407.1:15144045-15144588 GCF_015228065.2 Penaeus monodon
CCATCTCCCCCTCTCCCTCCTTCTCTCCCTCCCTCCCTTCCTCATTCTCCATCTCCCTCTTTCCCTCCTTCCTCCCTCACTCCTTGTCTCTCATTCCCTTTCCCTACTTCCTCCCTCTCTCCCTGTCTCTCATTCCCTTTCCGGCCTTCCTCCCTCTCTCCCTGTCTCTCATTCCCTTTCCCTCTCTGCGTGACTCCTTTCGCTCCCCCGAATGGAATGGGTAGACAATGCGGGTTATGAGCGGGTGTGCGACAACATAGGGCAAGTACGTGCGAGTTCAGAGAAGGAGAGAGGAAAAAAAAGGTGATTTTAGCTGGCGAGTGAGAGGCAAGGGATGCAGAAATAACCACACGGTAGAAGGAAGTGTCGCAAGAGAGAAGGGAACAGAAGAAGGAAAAGGAAAAATCAATCAACACGAGAAGGAGAGGAAACAGAATGTACTTGTAAGGATGAGGTGGTTGATCCTAGCCATTAGGGAGGAGATGATGATGACGTGGAGGTATAAGTGAAAATAAAATTGAGAACTATGTATATAAGAGTAGT
>NC_051407.1:15145022-15145511 GCF_015228065.2 Penaeus monodon
TAAAACAAACAAAAACCACAGCAGGAAGTAGGGGACAGCCGTAATGTGATCAACCAAGACAAGAGGGAAGAAGGAAAACAAAAACGAACGCAAAACCTGTGCCGAAGCCATAGCCACGGGGAAGGGCGAAGGAGACAAAAGGGCAACACAATGACGTCCAAAGAGAGAGAGTGTGTGTGTGTGTTCGAGTCCGTTGAAAGTAAAACCGAAAACTCGCCTGGAAATGACTGCACGCTCGGTACATCTCGGACTAAACATGCGAACTCATGCAGGACACTCGGTCCTATTTACAAGTATGCATAGGGGTGATGTCTGCATGCTCAGGACGCATCATGCACACGAAATGATAGGGGAAAATGACCGACGAGAGAAGGATAATGAGTCCAAGGTTAGGATGAGAGGCATGCATCGCTAATGAAAAGATTCATAAATAATCAGGATGATAAGCATGGCATGAATTTCATTCGCCAATGGAGGGTATTTGTTCAT
>NC_051407.1:15145601-15145920 GCF_015228065.2 Penaeus monodon
CGATCGAACCTGTAACTCTAAGCTGCTTTCACACTGCCAAACTAAACACATCCTTTGTGTCTCGGACGTTAAGAGTGAATTCAGCACACACTGCGAAGGGTTAAGGGTGAGTCAATGTGACTAACCTGACGACGCTGACCCCAGTCTACACTGCGCTTAGGGGGGGGGGGGTAGAGAGAAGGGGTATTGGTATCGGCTCTTGGTAGCGGGTAGGGGAGGATAAGAGAAGGGTAGTGGAATGCTGATCAGGTATCGGCTTTTGTTGTAATGATTGCCTCAGTTCATAAGAATAAAGTAAATCTTAAGATTGAGGATTTGT
>NC_051407.1:15146088-15146201 GCF_015228065.2 Penaeus monodon
ATAAAGTGGTTGTTGTGAATCAGGTAGAAACCGGAAAATTATGATTTCAGTGGAATAAGATTCCCTTCTTTTCTATAAACTGTCTAAATGTTTCTCTTTGTTGAGATATTTGA
>NC_051407.1:15146576-15146676 GCF_015228065.2 Penaeus monodon
GCACCGAAATTTATTTACTCTGTCGAATTACATAATCTATCACGATTTCTAGTGTTTATCTCACTAATTCTATACTCTCTCATTTGCATCTACTCGTTTA
>NC_051407.1:15147509-15148229 GCF_015228065.2 Penaeus monodon
TTCACTCTATATTACTCATATGTGTAAGAATTTGGGCTAGGTAACCCTCCTACAGTAATAGGGTGGGAGGGCATGGAGGATATCAGGGAAATTGCGGAGTAATATGTAGAAAAATATGAGCTGTGCAGTAAAATGCACGAGGAGTCCCTCCCATATTTGTTGTGCAGGGAGCTGTGCCTCCCATATATGTATGTTCCCCCCAGCACCCGCCCAAGAAGGCAATCGTTCTTCACTTGTATACGGCTGGGTGTAGGGTAGGATACTTTATGCAGGAGGGAAACTCTATTTACTATTACTGCCCACTCTATAGATGGCACTGTACACAGTACATGATTTACATGTTCCTATCCATGCCATCTAGTGTCAGTTACTGGTATTTCTTTTTTATGTGTATTCTTGGTTTATGAGTTTCCTTCTTTTCCTGGTTCTATCGCCGGCTCCTCCGAGGATGTTAGCGTCATATCGGCATAACCAACGCACTCCGGTAGTGTTTCCTAACGGTGTGTATGAGTATTCTAGTTATTGCGGGAAACTGTGCTCTCTGCATTACGCCTACAGTACGCCTCTTCATCTATCTGGTGTGTAACCTCTCCTTGTTATCGGATCTACGTTCCTTGCCTTCTAAGGATAGGGACAGGGGGGGAAATTATCGTAAGGGAGGGTAATAGGATGTACAGACCCTGCAATAGCTTAAGTACTTACTTTCCTAGCATAGATAGA
>NC_051407.1:15151000-15152320 GCF_015228065.2 Penaeus monodon
GTATTATAGTAAGAAAAAGGTATATATAAAATGGTTTATATAAAAGTTTAAAATTTTATGAAATATATGTAGGGTATAAAAGAGAGATAAAATATATAAATTTATAAAATTTTGGTATTTAGGTAAAATTTAAAAAGATATTTTAAAATAGAAAATATAGATAAAGATAGATATATAAATAGGATTATATGGTAAAAGGAGTTTAATTGGAAAAAGAAATAGAATAGAATAGAATATATATAGGGGGAAAAGATAAAATATATTTTTATATATTAAAATTTTGTATATTAAAAATTGTAATATTATATTTAATAAAAGATAAGATATATATAATAAAAGGTAATAGGGTATATTAAAATTTTATATTATATATATATTTTAAAATATAATAATTTTAGAATAATATAGGGATTAAAATATATTTTATATATATATTGTTTTTATATATTGATATAAATTTTGGGTATATTTTATATATATATTTATTATATAGGGTATAATATATATTAATATATAGTTAGATATAATGTTATATATTTTAAAAGTATTAAAAATTTTAATGTCTATTTTATAAATATGTAAAAATAAAAAATAGGAAAAATATTGTATATATATATAGAGATTATGGGATAAATAATATAAAATATATTTTATATATATATTATATAAAAATATATAAAACCATTTTTATTTTTTATTTATAATTGTATATATTAAAATATTAATTTTGATATTAAAATTTAAAAAGGGAAAATATATAAATATATTAAGATATATAATGTTTTAGATGGAATAATATTTTAAAATGTGAAAAGTAGATATTTAGTATATAATTTTAAAATTTTTAAAAATTATAAGTTTTAAATAAAAAGAATATATATATAAAAATTAAAAAATTTTATATAGGTATAATATATGGGGATATATATATATAAAAATATTAAAAATTAATATATTAAAAATATATATGTATATATAAATTATTTTAATATAAATATGTATATAAATATGATATATAAAAGATATAAATTATATATTATAGAGATAATTTAAAGTTTTATATATTTAATATATATAAAAATAAAATATAATTATAATAAAAGTAATTTTATATATAAAGATATAAAGATGATTTTAAGGGTCATAAATTAGATATATTAAAGATTATTAATATATAGGAAAAATATATATTGTAATATGATCAGTTTATAGTAAAATATGTATAAATTATTTTAAAAATGTATATTATAGGAATTTTAGATAAGGTAATATAATGTATAATAGAGAAATTTTTTTTAAATTATATAAAAATTTTTGTTT
>NC_051407.1:15154274-15154442 GCF_015228065.2 Penaeus monodon
AAGGAATTTAAAGGAAAAAAAGGTTAAAATAAAAAAATAAATATAGAAAAAAAAAAAAATAAAAAAAGAAAAAAAAATAATATAGATAATAAAATAAGAAAAGAATAAAAAGATTAAAAAAATAATAAAAAAAAAAATATAAAAAGAAAAAGAAAAAAAAAAATAAAA
>NC_051407.1:15154505-15155032 GCF_015228065.2 Penaeus monodon
TGGGGGTTTTTTTTTAAAATTATAAATATATAAAATTTTTAAAGATAATATATATAATTTTTGTGTGGTGTGTGTGTGGTGTGTGTTTTAATATAAATATAATAAATATAATAAAAAAATTTTAAAAAATCTTTTTTTTTTTAAAAAAATATATAATAATATAAAAATTATATTATAAAATAAAAAAATAAAAAAAAAGGATAAAAAAAAATAAAAATTTAAAAAATAAATAAAATTATAAAATAATAAAAATAAATATAAAATATTATAATATATAAATATATAAATATCAATATATAAATAAATTTTATATAATATATATAAGTATGATAAAAAATTTAATATACTAAATATATATATAAAAATATATGAGTATATAATATATTATAAAATATATATTATATATAATTTAATATATATATATATAATAAAATGTATTAATATATATATATATATATTATAATGTGTGTGTGTATATTTTATAAAAATTTATATATTAATAAATATATAATTAATAAAATTTAAGA
>NC_051407.1:15155201-15155696 GCF_015228065.2 Penaeus monodon
AAAAATATTCACAGATAACCATCAAAAACTATATAAAAAATAAAGTTTTCCAATACCAACAATTGTTTTGTTTATCAGTGCAAAAATATATAAAATATATGTAATATATGTATGTTAAACAGATCAATACAAAGTTTGAAGTAATTTTTGCAAGCATGAAATTGTGATAATACATTAATACATTCGTACTGATACTATTAGCTTTATAATCAATGATTGATGCATTCTCTTTGAATTCTTTTAAGTGTATCCTTACATATTTCATTTTCTATAGTTACGGTTGGCTCCCTGTTAGGATAGAAAACGAGACTTCGTAGTTTAGGAATCACTACGGTATACATGTCTGAGAAATAAATGAGCATAATTTATTAGTCTGTTATGCTTAAACTGCCCTAGGGACATTCATGATCCTAGACCACCTTTCCATCTTTCTGTTTTCCATTCAGTAAGGATAATTTAGATTTATATAAGTCTGTTATTCACTTCCGTAATTCA
>NC_051407.1:15157381-15157643 GCF_015228065.2 Penaeus monodon
GCTTTCACATAATCATGGAATAATGCAGGGTAAAAGTCTACAATTTTGCTTGCTGCCTGCTGAAACTAAACTATTTGCCAGATAAACTTGACTTCTTCAACTTAACATGATCAATGGTCGTGTGATGCTAATTTTGCCATTTCGTACACCAGTAACATAAGTTGAAGGCATTTCTGCTGGCTAGCGCGGGTAAGAATCAGCCATGAAAAATTGAGTTTGTTATCTTGACAAGCTTCTCTGAGTACACAGATTAAAGCTGAAA
>NC_051407.1:15157710-15157975 GCF_015228065.2 Penaeus monodon
TCCCTACCTTTCGTATCTTTCAGGAATTATAACGCAATAAAAGCTATAGCTGCACAAACTCTGGATAGTATGGGGTATCACGGACACTGCGGCGGAAAATATGAATGAAAATGGGGTGTATAACTTACATATGCGAGGAAAGTAAATTACTGCGACACCCAACCCCCGTCAATTGAAACACCTACACAATGCTAGCAGACTGTGTCATTAGATTAGTGTTCTAAATTATGTGAAGGAATTTGTTTCTGGTTTGTTATAACTTATT
>NC_051407.1:15159042-15160109 GCF_015228065.2 Penaeus monodon
ACTTATTATACTCCATAACATCTAAATTGTTTTTTAATCTCCTCCTCGCTAAATTCATCAAAATTACCAACAGCGGCCATTCCATTTTCTTCATGATTACTACTATTTTTCATTACCAGGGGTATTCAATTATCACATTAATGCTAATAAATTGATTGATGGGATTATTTTGACGAATTCAACAAGACCGAGCAATCCCAACCAAACCATAGATTGTTTGCGTTTATCGCTAAAATTATGCCTGTAATTAACCCCGCAATTACTTCATCCTTCGTATCCTTCTCAGAGGTGATGGTGAGAGGAATCCAATGGTACCAGTATCTTCGCGATTTCTGCACAGTTAGCGCTCTTAAAATTCACAACTAGCCTAAGTCAGCTTCGAATAGAATTATGCCCAAATTTGGCCTCGGTTTTTTCACACATACTAATGGCCGTCAGTTCGAATTTTTGTCTTTATGAATAGGTCTGAGTTGCTTGATCTAGTCTTTTCTTTTCTTAATTAGTTATAAGTTCGCGTCCATGGCCTTTGGTAGATTTAAGGAATTCCGATGGATATATTACATGCACGTCTTGACATTATTTCATTTTCTCCTGGTAAATTGTACTAAGACGTTTTCTTTTATATAATTATCAAAGTTGTAATCATAAAAAACGAATCTTCTCTTGTAGTAGGGATAACTAATATGAATGATTGAGATCTCTAATATTTTCCTGTTATTATATGAGTGTAATTCTAACCATGTTCTATCCGACGCGTACCATGTTTTAGCTGCCTACGCAATTTTTTTTTTATGCATTTCCAACAACAGCTGCTTGCAAATTACTGATTTTGTAAAGTAATTCACAAAGTATTGGCAATTTGGCGGGTATTTCCGAGCAACACACACTAACATCATTGTTTTTCAGCTGAACCTGGGTTAGTTTGTGTGTGAATTATCAGCCATAGCGACGAGATATAACTCTCAAAGGGTTGTTTCATAGAGAGAGAACAGAAAAACGATACTGCGACCGCCACTCAGCAGTTTGTTGCTCGAGATAATCGCTTATCTCTTCTCTTGGTTAACTAT
>NC_051407.1:15160727-15160878 GCF_015228065.2 Penaeus monodon
ATTAATACACAGAAGTATTATGCATGTTCATAACTAATAAATACATAACACTTAATATAAAGAAATTTAATATTACAACATCAAATCAAATGTAATTATTTTAGCTCACTGAAAATAATGATTTTCGAGGCCTCCTTATGTTCGCTACTTG
>NC_051407.1:15161003-15161317 GCF_015228065.2 Penaeus monodon
CGCGTCTCATGTCCACGTCTCATGTTCACGTCTCCCCTCAGGTGGATATGAGTTTAAAATGTTTTCCTTGAGATGCTATTACTTGTGATTAAAATGACATTAAATGAATGTATGATTCTAGTATCACAGGCTATCTTTGTTCGGTGAATTATATTTACAAATACTGTGACATGTAAATAGTAAATACGTAATGATTTGGTCATATTCCATAAACCCTTAAACAATATAACAATAATAATTATTAACTTTCTTTCATGAAAATAAGCTAATTATTCCGCATTATACTTTGTTAGTGTTTGATAAACACAAATGTA
>NC_051407.1:15162772-15163228 GCF_015228065.2 Penaeus monodon
AAACCACCCCTGCCGTAACTAATGCGAAAGACCGGTAAATTTCAGCCCCATCTAATCACTTCACAAGAAAGCCAGGAGAACGGAGTCCCTCCTCAAAGAACGACCCACTTCGTGCTTCTCAAACACGAAAGCAAAATTATTCTGAACGCAGGCAAGTTTTACTGACGGCATTCACATTCATGGCACCATTTACTATCTGGAAACTTCATGTCTGAAGAATCATATATTAGCATAATAGTTTGTGTGGTTTTAACAGCGTATGAAGTTTAAATTGGTGATGAAATTAGGGTTTTCTGAGAGACGATGGATTTGGATAACAGATAGGTGATATAGATAACATATCTATTTTGCTGGATTCTACACCCCTGTCAAATATCTTTAGTATTGGTGTTATTATTACCAACGTTATCGTCATCATTAATGTTGTCTCAGTTTTCTCTTACTGAACTAGTAAGA
>NC_051407.1:15163446-15163953 GCF_015228065.2 Penaeus monodon
ATCACGATCCGCGGTACTATCATTTACTGATACTGTCATTATTAATACTTTTGTTATCACTAATACTATCGTTCTCATTATGTCGTTTATGGTTTCTTACATCGTTTATCAACAGTATTAATCATGCATGCTAATAATCAAAAAACATTCTCAACCATGAAATATGGTTTCTTGTATTGTGAAGAGAAACTTCACATAACTCAAAATAAACCATCATAACGCGTCAGATTATAAAACTTGCAACATAGTTAAAGAAAAGAGTTGTTTATTGCATGCATTTGGAAGCCCCCTCCCCCCTTTTTTTAAATCCTAAATTTCTTGTTAGAATTGATGTTTCTCACAACACCCTAATTACGGGTTAAGAAGCAGCCATGGCGGTTAATCTGGATTTGCTGAGTCACGGAGAAGAACGTCAGCTGGTTGTTCGCTTGCTGACTTGCTGACGTTGTGACACTGCGAATGGTCTGCGCAAGGACGAAATGTGTTAGTGCGATTGGGAATGATTTA
>NC_051407.1:15165158-15165311 GCF_015228065.2 Penaeus monodon
AAACTGCAGTTCAGCATAAATGTCTGCGCATTTAAGCCATAGCTCCAGAAAGCCCCACATTTTCCCTTCCCCTTCATGCAATTTGCTTCTGGAAAGTCTGACCATTAAAGAAGAAAAAACACATTAGTAGCAAAGACACAAACATGGTAAAAG
>NC_051407.1:15165406-15165675 GCF_015228065.2 Penaeus monodon
TTCAAAGCAAATACCTCAAGGTTCACGTTTAGTATTTTCGTATCAGTAAAAGTAACATTTGCCAACAGCGAGAACGGGGAGTTCGTGCCATCTGTGACCAGCTGTTGTCACTTGGAAGGCTAGACCGGAATTGCAAGTCATAAGATGATTGATTTCAGGCATTTTGGGTGATTGCATAATGCGTGGAACTTGGACTGGATATATTTATTAAATGGTAGGGTTTTTCTGGTCTAAAGAAGATGGAGATCGAGGTAATGTAATGTGTGTGG
>NC_051407.1:15166188-15167069 GCF_015228065.2 Penaeus monodon
GTTAAATTCCTCCCACGTTTCTGAGCTGACTTCAACATTTAATGACCCCTTCCGTATTTTGAAGAATCTGCTTGAAATGATTAGACGCGCAGGCAGCAGTAATCACCAGCGTTCTTGCGGGCGAGGTAATTCAAACACAGAGGAGAAAGGACCGGAAAGAAACTTACGAGGAAAACCCCTTGCATAATACTTCCACCTCTCGTTCGCTCGCCGCGTTGGGAAAAGCAAAAGTTGTAAGTGTGATGAGGGAATTGCCGTTCCCCCTTTCCTCCTCTTGCAGTCGTTAGTAATTAGTTGTTTGATATCGCTCTTGTTGCATTGTTGGTAGTTCTTGTAGCTATTACTGTGGGAAAAGATTATGTGTGGCTAGATTTTCACAAACATTTGCGCGTTGCATATTCTGGATGTTAGATAATATCAAATGTTTGACAGACAAAACTGTATTTTAAAGGAGCAACAGAGGGTGGTTTTGATTCATTTATAGATATGATATTTTGATGATAAACATCACTGTGAATTGATAAAGTTCGCATAAAAAAGATTGTCCTTAAACAAAAAACATTAAAAGGCGATATCAATAAACGATATAATATAACGGAAAAAAATATCTTGAAATACACAACGATGTAACATGACGAATAACCGAATAATATATATAACAAAATAAAATAAAATACGCAATAAATGAGATAAATGAGTATTTCTTTCCCAGATGACTCGTATATTTCGACCAAGGTTATCATACACCCAGAAGATACTCTGCTTCGACGAACCCATCGCGACACCATAAATCTTATACGCCGAAAGAGTAAAGCTAAAAACTTATGCGTAATCCATGTTGCAGAAATCACTGCAAGCTTTATTGAAAAACCTTGAGAATA
>NC_051407.1:15167106-15167352 GCF_015228065.2 Penaeus monodon
CTAAAACTGCGATAGAGACAGAGACAGATAATGAGAGAGAAAAAACGCTCAAAACAGAAGCCTTCGTTGATTGTGGGGTTACTTTCATCTGTCTTGAATACTCCATTAATCATTAATGGGAGTGAGGCTTAGGCTATTTTGAGGTTTATGAAAGTGGGGGGCCCGTTTTGGCAGCCTTGGCTACTTATGCTGGAAATGAATGACTGCGTGCAACATCGTAGTTGATAATTAAAAGTAACATTGCGG
>NC_051407.1:15167502-15167637 GCF_015228065.2 Penaeus monodon
CATCTTCTTAATCCTGAGTAAAGAAAAATAGAATTCACAAATTTCATAATTTGACGTAACACCTACATATAGATTCATGTATTAGACGACTTGCGCGAACGATTTGGTGAATTGTATTAATTAATATGATGTAAT
>NC_051407.1:15168792-15169542 GCF_015228065.2 Penaeus monodon
GTGCATTTATAACATTTTCTCCTGTTATAAACCAATTTCATTACAGATCGCCATACATTGCACCACCACTCGTAAAATGATGGATTATATAATGAGATGCAATTTGGGTGAATTTCCCAGGTAATTTTCATGCAGGAACATCTTGCACATTTCCTGGTACATTAGCTCCCTATAGATCTTCGAAGTACTGTACAGTCTAATCTGAAGCAGTGGACGATGTTGTTTGAAATATAACAAAGTAGTAGCATAGGTAGGAAGGCATATTGTCAAATAGCATCGTTCGTTTCAAATTGTGCAACACCTAAGACTGTAAAGACAGTTTGGTTTAGTAGTGTACGGTCAGAGACAAAACTCGTGGTGTGAAGTCTTGTGAAAACATGAGACGAAATGCTAAACGTCTGTTAGATTTCGATAAGGGTTTCACATTGTTTTACGTGTTACCTTTAATCATCGGACAAATTCACGACTATTGTCAGGGAAGTCGCATTATGTAATTTTTTTTTCAGAAGAAACCTTTATAAAATTGAAGTGTGACAATATTCACAATTTTCATTAATTATTATCAAAAGGAAATCAAATAATAGGTGTGCTTAACTTCCTCATGTATTTTTTCAAGATACGACATTTAGTTTTTTTTTTTCCTATTCATCAACTCAACAAATAAACAAATAAACCTGATTGCATCCTATGCATCCTAAATTCAATATATTCACTTCATACATTTCCTACCTATAAAGGCACATATAAACA
>NC_051407.1:15169649-15170154 GCF_015228065.2 Penaeus monodon
GAAGAGGAGGAAAAAGAGGAACAACAAGAATAAGCAAACAAACAAGAACGAAAAGAAAATAGATACTAACCATACGAAAAAAGTTGAAGAAGAAGAACTTTCAAGCATCGTTTCCCACCAGCCTTGTAACGTCATTTTAAACAAGCGTACACTCCCCCTCCCCTCACCCCCTCCCCTATGTCCATCCCATACACAGGACTCTCGGTTAAAAGACTCAAGGAGAAAGACTTAAAGGTAAAGAGGGTGTGGCCCTTAAGCTACTCAATGTGGTAAGGTTCCTCTTAGTAGAAGTTTCCGTTCATCTGTTATTGAAGACCAAGTGTGGTGTGAACGGCCCTTGCTCGAGGCCTTGGTGGGTGTTAATTGTTCAAGATTATGTAGGCTTATTTGTTCGAAGTCATATGTAGGCCTATTTTTTAAGGTTGAATAGGGTTTTATTGTGTAATTTGTTAGAGGGTCTTTTTATGATACAAAATAGATTTGGGTTTATTTCAGGATTTTTTTT
>NC_051407.1:15171052-15171177 GCF_015228065.2 Penaeus monodon
AAGCAAATCGGAGCGCCATAGCCAGGCAAGAGTAGTTTTCCGTGAAAGTAAAACTCCGCAAGAATCATCTCTATTAACGTCTGTGGTTTTTGGGAGCCATTTATTCGCTTGCTTAGTTAGACGCA
>NC_051407.1:15171426-15171958 GCF_015228065.2 Penaeus monodon
TCCCATACTATTATATACCAATTTATACACCCATCCCTACAGTACAGTTTATCATTATGTGACAAACCAACACCAAATAGAACAAAAGAACAAAACTACAAATCCTTCGACATAATCATCCTCTCAGCCGCAAGGAATCTCCACCATAGGTCTATTCTCAAGGTTCCTTTCCCCTTAATAAAAACCCTTTTCTTCCACGGTGGCGACTTCCTGGTGTTGGGACATTATAGTACAGGCCAGGAAACTGTGGTCGAGACCTCTGCTTTTTTTCCATTAGTGTTGTTGATAGGATAGGATCGTGTATAATTTTTTGCATTTTTTTTTAATACAAGGTGTTTGGTGTTTTAAGGAGATTTTCTTAAAATCGCGAGCGGTTTTATGGTAGGAAGACTGTGTTTTGCAACTTCAAAGGTTTTTAAAAATAGCTCTTTAAAAAGTATTCTGCATAGTTAAGAAATATATTGGTCATTATATCAATGAAATATGAAGAGATCGTTTTAAATTTATAGAAAAAATGTTCCCCCGAATTATA
>NC_051407.1:15173670-15173916 GCF_015228065.2 Penaeus monodon
CTACTCTTAAGTGCACCCACAATTCTTTTGCTGCTTTCCTTCTTGCCCCAAAGAACTTGAGCTCCTGTAGCTCTGACCGCGAGCACTGCCTTCGCTCGAGAGAGTTCAAGCCACTCTTAAGCACAGGTAGCAGGCCTTGCGTGTCTGCGGTTATAAAAAGCAATTGTGGCCTTTGATGGTCGCCTGTTGTAAGGGAATCCGCTTTACTATGCACCTCTGACTTTCTATGATGTGTTATGATGGCGT
>NC_051407.1:15174126-15174847 GCF_015228065.2 Penaeus monodon
TGTTTCTTGGCATAGAAAGAAGTATACTTCGTTATTTAGGAGGCCCCACTCTCTCAGAATATGATCACATGGCTGGCTGGGATATGTCACGATCGACAATCTATAATATTTTATTTATACTGAGTAACACCGTTTACTTCTAAAGTTTACAGTTTCATTTTTCATCAACATTTCTCTTAAACCATTGATTATACTAATACCAGTGTTTGTGATCGGAATGTTTAAATTATAGTCGGGCTTTTCAATATCAGATCAATGATAACAAACCTTACCTCTCATTAGACTAATACTATATGCTTCTTATAAATTCTCCATTTTCATTAGTTCATGATTATGTGCATCATGCACCATAAATCATATGACTACCGGCATATGCGATCGGAAAGTTTAAATTATAGTCGAATTTTCTAATTCTGTGGAGACCAGGGGTAGCGACGGCGCCACACAGTCTCCCGCCACTGGCCACGTAGTCAGCTGATCAGTGTTCGTAATCAAAGAGTGGGAAGAGAAAAAATTATATGGCTGCTAATTCATTCTTTGGGTGAGTTGGCTCTACCATTGTTTTGGTCTTCAAGAAACTGATTCGCGATAAAAATAAGCTTGTGGCGTGCTCCAAATCGTCTCCCGAGATGCAATGGTCATGATTTCGTAAGTGTAATAAATGAGAGATGAGAAAGTGGCATAAATAATTTTCCAGCTTTCGTTCAGCCACCGTCTAGCA
>NC_051407.1:15174954-15175156 GCF_015228065.2 Penaeus monodon
CTTTGCTGTGCTGTAAATGTTGTTATGAGATGTTATCAGCTTAGGGGTTAGAAGTTAAGTGATGACGTGCATAAGATAGCATACTAAAGAGACGCACCATAATTAAAGTACATTTGTTAAATAGATAAAGCTTGGTCATTGCTAGGATGTCCTCCTCTTCATATTTGTATTTAAGTGAATGAATAATTTCACTTTGATTTCA
>NC_051407.1:15175321-15175400 GCF_015228065.2 Penaeus monodon
TCAACCCCCTAGCAATATATTCGAAAAACTCTCCTTTCTCTCTCACTCCCCAACCACCTCGTGACGACACTTCGAAGCC
>NC_051407.1:15175427-15175657 GCF_015228065.2 Penaeus monodon
TCAATGAAACAGTAAGCTTCACTCGGGACAAAATATGAAACACTACGAGGACGAAAAGAAGAAAGTCTTCAAGAAACTGACTCATGATAACGCCATGAAAAAAAAGCTTATGGTGTGACCCTAATCGTCTCCCAAGATGCCGCAGCCTTGAAGGTGTCGTTAAGAGGAGTTTCTTCGGGAAATAAACAAGGGTGACTTGGATGCCTCCTCCTGCGATCCGTATGGCCGTG
>NC_051407.1:15176487-15176630 GCF_015228065.2 Penaeus monodon
GGATTTGCATCATACTGTAAGGGGAGGGGTTGTTACAGCGGTTCAGGGGGGAGGGGATGAAATGGCAACATAATGATGACGTGAAATAACATAGACCTAGATTTTGTACTACTTTTATTAATATTTATAAAGTAAACTAAACG
>NC_051407.1:15176823-15177134 GCF_015228065.2 Penaeus monodon
ACTTTTGCCTCAATTAAAACTGCTTCTAAGGAAAGTGACAAACGAGATACGGAATAATAAAAGAAATTGAGCTACTTGGAAACCCCCTCGGCGCTTGGCCACGCCCACGCACATATAAACATTGTCTTCCGGTGGAAATTAGTTCAGTCATATTCTAACATTTAAGTTTAGAACATCAGGTGAGATTTCTTTGGATACATTCGAGACGCAAAGGGAGAGATCTGTGATGGACTAATTTGACTGAAAAATGTGAATGTGATCTAACGTATTCTCTGAAACGTTTCCGGTACGAACGTTCAAAACTGTGCTTG
>NC_051407.1:15179149-15179457 GCF_015228065.2 Penaeus monodon
ACAAACAAACTCTGAAATGCGTTGAGTAGCTAATGGCATTATTACACAACACGTAGATAATACAGTTACAAATAATGAAATATATGCAATAACCTTCGTCATTCTATAAAAACAAGTTTTAGACCTAGTAATCATAATCATTTCTTTTCGAAATGAAGACAATAACTAATCCTTAATCCTGTGATTTTTCGTTATAAAATTACGTAATATTTCTTCACAGCAGTTGGATTGTATTAAAATTTCAAAATATGTTGGTTTCTTTGCATAATTTTTCATGAGTGCACTGATATGATTATGTTTTACAAGTA
>NC_051407.1:15179613-15180295 GCF_015228065.2 Penaeus monodon
GTGCTTTAGAATTTGAAGACTTTCCCTTTCTTGTGGGGAGAGTAATGCAACACGGAAGGAGTGAAAACGACAACAGAGTATGTAGGGTATTTGAATGTACAAAGAAAACAACAAAAAAACTGAAGGAACCGACAGCTCTCGCCAGCCGCTCACACAGCCAGCGAGCGAAAGGGAAAATCAGGCTCGTCAAGACATGTGTGTTTCCGACAGCCATCGACAGCCGGTCAGCGAGGCCCCGCGTGCTCGTAATATGGGACAAGGTTGTTATGTCAAGCAACTCAACATAGCAAGTTTTGCAACAACGTTTGCCGATGGCTTCGTGTCTCATTCGCGTTGCAATTTATTGCAAGAGGGAATAACAGGATTAAAGGAGAGAGTGGATGTCTTGGAAATTGGTCTTTAATTTTGTTTTTCTTTTTTTTCCATCCGCACGCACTTGTATCACGATGTCAAGAGAGTAATCAGCGAATATTGAATTAAAAGCATAAGATTAATGTCTGCTCTTTATTATTGTGGCCAGTGTGCACCAAGGGAGCTGTTGTGTAGAGCTGTTTGCTGTACAACGTTCCTTTCAGCAGTGTTGCCAAATTCACAAGAAAGTCTGGAATTCTTCATGAGTTTTTCCTAATGTCAGATAAGCTTCCTCAAAATTCAAATACTAATAACAAGGTCTTATGTCATG
>NC_051407.1:15181113-15181388 GCF_015228065.2 Penaeus monodon
TCCATTTTCAATGGAGATTGGGTAGAAAGACTCGTAAATTTCTTGTAAGAGTTAGACCCTCGTGCTAGCTTTGGTAACAGAAATTTGAGATGAATTTGTTCATTCTGTTTCCTATGGTTGAAGCTTCCAAAGTCCAGTTGGATTCGAACAAAGAAATATCAGTAAATCACGTATCTATCATCAGAGCATTCGTATTTGCGTTCGTGTTCGCGATTATTGAAAATTTACAATCGCACACACTCTCGCGAAAGTTGACAAGCATACATTCAGATGTA
>NC_051407.1:15181494-15181729 GCF_015228065.2 Penaeus monodon
CGCGCGCGCGCGCGTGCACACATACAACCACAACTTCCACAACTATATCGATCATCGTCATGGCCTGGTTGCCACAACCACAAGGTGACATTAATGGTTACACGTGAAGGTTGGGCCATTCCAGCCATCCATTGCTATTACTGAGTGAGGGGCCATCTATAGACTTAATCCAAGATGGTTCTCTATGCATAAGGTTCTCTGTTATTTCAGTGTATGTTATGTTTATTGTGGTGTT
>NC_051407.1:15182140-15182426 GCF_015228065.2 Penaeus monodon
ATGCCCCAAGACCCCCCCCCCCCCCGAGCCCATAGCATGCAGACCCTTCGCCCAGCCTTCGAGAGCCGAAACGAGACGGCGAGCTGACTACCTGGCGGTCACATACCAGACTCCCTCACCTGCTGTCTGACTGTCAGGTATCCCGCTGGCCTCAGGCTGACACTTTCCCGGCCTGATGCTTTCATTTTAGCTCACTCTTGCAACTGCGGGACTTTGAGTTTTTTTGTTTTTTCGTCTTTTCTGTCGGTTTATTCGAAACCGGAAGTGGCCTTGTTGCTTCGTGGTT
>NC_051407.1:15184502-15185389 GCF_015228065.2 Penaeus monodon
TTGTATGTAAACAGAACACACGCCACACATTCCACGCCGAGAGGGAAAGGACATCCAATCCCTTTCTCCAAGGAAGCAAGAATCCACACCTTTCGAGAGCAGAGGCCGGCGTTTCCTGTGGCGGGCGAAGGACGGACGAGAGGGTTTTCCACTTGCTCGAGGCTCTCGCAGAAGAGAGAGGTACTGCCCCTTCTTCTGAGAAGCCTAGGCGCTGAGAGTGTACCTGGTTGTCATGGTACTTTTGCTCTTAGATGAGGAGGGGAGGTCGCGTGAGAGAACTTGGTTGTCATGGTAACTTTGCTCTTAGAGGAGGAGGAAAGGTCGCGTGAGAGAACTTGGTTGCCATGGTACTTTTGCTCTTGGAGGAGGAGGAAAAGTCGTTACGGTGGTTGAGTGGTTGTTTAAAGGGTAGTTTGGGATTGTTGCTGGATGGTTGGGGTTGTTAAGGCGCTTGTGGGGGTTAGTTAGGATTTGTTGGGAAATCTGGGAGGCAGGTATGGACTCGTTGAGAAATGGTGAGGCTAGTAGGGATGTGATTGGGGTTGTGGGTTTTATAAGGGGTTGATTAGGGGATGGTCGAGCTAGTATGGCTATTAGGGAGGTGGTTGTGTGATGTTGGGGCTAGGAGGGTACTAGCTGGGGCTAATAAAGACTAGTAATGCACTAATAGGTGATGTACTCATAGGCTAGCAAGACCTGGTTGGGGGATGTTGGGGGATACTAGTAGATTTGCTAGGGCTAGTAAAGACTGGCAGTGGGTAATAGGTGATGTTGGCTAGTAAGAGCTTCCGGTGGTAAGGAGATACTGGGGACTATTTGAGGCTAGTAAAGGGTGTGTAAAGACAAGGGAGGGTGCTAGTGAGAGGAATTTGTAGTGTTATGAGGGG
>NC_051407.1:15185742-15186043 GCF_015228065.2 Penaeus monodon
CGTAATTTAATCTATGTCCTACCAAACAGCTGACGCACAGAACAGCATGTAAACAAAAATAATCTTTAGAACTGACACCATTACCTATAAGCAATCACACTGGTCTAGTGTAACGTGAAAGTCATTCACTCACTTACAGTATCTTCTCTCGATCATAAAGTTAGCTTCCGCGTTGAAGACTTATTGTCATTTATTAAGAAATTATTTCTTCACGTTGTCTTCGGCCTGTTGTGGTGTTGAAAAGTGAAAGGCAGTTTGCGTGGGGTTCGTGGAAGTGTGACAAAACGGGAAGCTGTTGAGA
>NC_051407.1:15186410-15186714 GCF_015228065.2 Penaeus monodon
ATATAATATCTATCTAAACTCGCTCCATATCCAAAAAATAGCCATGTATAAAATCAATTGAATACTTATCGCCTCTTAAACAGTAGGAAGTGAGGGACCCTGTGGATAAAAGTTATTATTAAACAGTCTTTAGCGATCGTAGATTAATATATGACCTTTTTTGTAGTAAATTTGTTTTGATTTTATTTTTAGCTGGTTAATGGTCTCTTCCTTTCTCTTTCCGTTTTCATTCTTGATTGCATATATTGTAGTGTGTGATGGCGCATATGATAAAACGAAACAAAACATTTGAAGATGGGTGTGA
>NC_051407.1:15186824-15186950 GCF_015228065.2 Penaeus monodon
TAGCCAAGAGCTCAGGTAGATGTAAACAAAGCAAACGAAAGCAGGAACGAAGCAAAACAGACGTCTGGTCGGAACCGCCGGAGGACACCTGAGGACGGCAGCTGGCGACTTCGTGATTGTACTTCC
>NC_051407.1:15187471-15187917 GCF_015228065.2 Penaeus monodon
ACCCCCTTTTCGCCACAACCCCGCTAACAAAACCCTTTCTCCCCCCCACCCAGATATGGCTCCCCCTCCGCGCCATCCCCACCATCACTTCTTAGCAATGGCGACAACAGCGGCCTTAGTGCTGTCCTCCGTCTCCCTCGCCCTCGCAACGCCCCAGACGTACAACAACCAGGGCAACCAGGGACTTTTAGGCCAGGGGACTTTGGGCCAGGGAAACTTCATCCAGGGGAATTTGGGCCAAGGAAACTTCATCCAGGGGAATTTGGGCCAGGGGAATGTCGGCGGGCACAATAACTTGGGGCAGACGAGCTTCGGAGGCAATGCTCAAGACTTGTCCTTTTCGAACCCGTCGACGTTCGGCCAGGCCAGCGGAGGAGGCGCTTTGCTGCAGGTGGGATATATCTGTGACGTTTTAGTTTTTTTTTGTGGTTTACTTATCTGTGTAT
>NC_051407.1:15187950-15188104 GCF_015228065.2 Penaeus monodon
TGAGGGTAGCAGTAGTAATATGTTTACTTTTGGTTTAGTTCTGCTGTGGACAAAAATGGTGGCATTTAGTTAATTTTAACATAAGATGATGCTGCGTATATAAATGCCCTCAATGCTGTAGAAAACTGATTTTCGATTTTTTTTTATCACAAGT
>NC_051407.1:15188128-15189824 GCF_015228065.2 Penaeus monodon
CCATCCATCTGGTTATTGTTTTTTTTTCCTGATTTTAATATCTGTTTTACATTATTCAAACTTTAAATCCACATCTCCCTCATCTTTTCTATCATAACTATCCGTTACTTTCTATTCCATTCCCTTGTTCTTTCCACCCTCTCTTCTCATTCTTCCTCTTCGCTTATTTGTATTATCTCTCTTGTCTTCCTCATGTCTAACTTCTTTCTCATATCTCCCTCATGTAAATCTCATGCCTCCTTCATTCCTCACTTAATCTTTCCCTTCTTTCATTTCTCTTTTCCCCTTCGCTTCTCTTTCACCCCTTACCTTTTCATTCCGTGCTTATCCTCCTCTTCTCCCTCTCCCCTTCTCTCCTTCTCAAATTCCCACATATCTACCTTATTTTCCCCTTCCATCTCCCCCATCTCTCTTATCTCCCTCATCTCCCCTCATACCTTTCCCTTGTATCGCCCCTTTTTCTTTCATATTGCATCTTCCTCACTTCCCCTCATATCTCCCCCTCATCTCGTTCCTCCCTTACCCCCTCTCTCTCCTTCACCTCCCCCTAACCTCTCCCTCATCTCCCCCAAAGCCCACCGGCCTCAGCGGCCCCCTCAACGGCCTATACGGCACTCCCGACGACAGCGCCATCGTCGCAGCGGGAGGAGGAGGACAGTGCCAACCGAACCTCCAGATCTCGGTGGTGACCTCCACCCGCCTGGTCCCGACGACGCTCATAAGTACCCGCACGAGAGCCATCCCGACCACCGTCTTCAGGGAGATCACGCAGACCAGCATCTACCCGACGACCATCGTGAGGAGGGAGGTGATTACGTCGGTGGTCCCGCCGGTGGTGCAGACGCAGACGCAGGTGAGAACGGGGGTCGGGAGGGGGTTGAAATGGGGAGGGGAGAAGTTGGGGTGGGGGAGTTGGGTTGGGGTTATGAGGATGAGAGGGGGTTGGAACGTGCGGGTAGGTTGGGGGTGAAGTAGGGGCTTGGGGGGGGGAAGAATGAAGGAAGGGGTGGGTTGAGGGTTGAACTCGGTGGGTTGGAGTAAATGTCGGTGGGTTAACGGGAAAGGGGAAGAATGGGGTGTCAAGGGAGGGGTGAAGGAAGGTTGGAGGAGAGAAGATGAGCAAGGGGAAGGGAACGGAGAAAGGGAGAATAAGAGTAGGGGAGAGGAGGAAAGGCCAATGATAAGGAGGAAGAATTTGGATATATGACAGAAAGGAAGGAGAATAAAGAGGAAATGGGAATGGGAATAGTATAAGGAAAGAAGAAAAAAGAGAAAGGGAAGAGAAAAAGAGAAAGAGAGGAAAAAGAATGGAAGGGAAGAAGGAAATGGGATATGAAGCAAGAATAAGAAAGAGCGGAAAGTAAGCATAAAAGAGAAGAGAAGGTAAGAGATAAGAAGGAATAAAAGAAAAGAAAGGAAAAGAGAAAAAAACTAGGAGAAGACGGAAAGGGCAAGGTCGAAGGGAGGAAGGAGAGAAGGCAGGAGAGAATAAGAGACGGCAGAACGGGGAGAAAGGGGGGAGGGGGAGGAAGGGAAGAGAAGGGAAAGGCAACAGGCAACTTATAGGGTTTGGGAGGAAAGAGAAAAGGGTTGAAGAATTTCTTGAAAGGAGAAAGTTTACCTGTTAGGATATCCTCCTTTTTGTGAGAGGAATCATTGGACTGATGGCATCTGCTTTCGCGATTCCTATTTGCTT
>NC_051407.1:15189972-15190541 GCF_015228065.2 Penaeus monodon
GTGAAAATTTAATTGACAAAACCTTCTCAACACAAATTAAAAAGCTCAACTTTCTCTTATCTAATCCTAAAAAAAAAACAGAACCTCAAATTCAGTTACAAAGACCTTTAATCCAATTAAAAATACGAAAAAAAAGATAAAAGTAAAGCCTCAATCTCATTCAATTACACATTTATTTTTTCTAAAACATAAAACTAAATAAACTCCAAAGAAAACCTCTAATCCAAATAATAACAAATCCTATAATTCAAAAAATAAAACTCCAGATCTAATTCAAAATAAACCCTACAATCAAACCTAATAATATAACAAATACAATCCAAAATAAACCTTTTCCAATCGAAAAAAAAAAAAACACACCATTAAACTTTCCTTCCACCTCCGTATCTCCAGCTCCTGACGGAAACCAAATACGTGACCCGCGCCCGCATCATCACCGACACCCAGTACCTGACGCAGACGCAGATCCAGCAGGTGACAGCCACGGATATCAACACGCAGTTGCAGATCTCGACGACGACGAGGGTCCAGGTCATCACCACGACTGTGCAGAATAATAATGTAAGTAT
>NC_051407.1:15190792-15190886 GCF_015228065.2 Penaeus monodon
GGTGGGGTAAATGATAGAGGATAGAAAGGAGAGAAAATGAGAAGGAAAATGGGAAATGGTAGAAAGGGAAGGAGGAAGGGATGATGGAAAAGGA
>NC_051407.1:15190965-15191465 GCF_015228065.2 Penaeus monodon
ACGCGAAACAAAAAAAAACATGCTTCAAAGCCTTTTTTTCCAACAACCTCACACTTCCCTCATAAAGAAATCAACCCAATCAAATGGCATTTCCCACCCACCACTCTAGCGGAAACAACCCACACACCCTGACTACCCAACGACCCGCAAGGTAAACAAACGAGTATCATCCACAACGCCCAATCCCAAGGTTCTCGGGGTAAAGGAAAGGAGGCATCCGGAATATCAAGGCAAAACCCTACCCTCCCTTCTGCCGTTTTCACAGGGCATCACCTGAGCCTCCGGGCGATGGGCAGGGATAAGGAGAACGTCGAAGGTGTAATAGAGGGAAAGCAACGGCCATTCAGCGGCGGAGAAAGGCGGCGGATGTTGAGAACAGAAGGCCCTCGTTCGCTCTTTGTCACTCTGGAGGGAGCGCTTGGCCTCGGTTGGCGCTAGGAATTCTTTGTGGAGTTTCGGGCGTTGAGTTTGCGCGCTTTAAGGATGATGGGAATGGAAGA
>NC_051407.1:15191506-15191840 GCF_015228065.2 Penaeus monodon
GTGTGGGGGGGGGGAGGGGGGTACAAATCTCCAAGTGATGAAATGAAAGTTAAATTATATTATTTACGCCTCTTTCTCCCTATTCTTGCTTCTGCATATTTATCTACTTTCTTCATCATTGGTCTGCACTTCATTATCAACTACATTCAATTATCGGAGCTTCCCTGCTGAACCAGCCATTCCATAAGCGAAATGAGCAGTGAAATTCATATTCAAGAATGATGCATAAATTATGCGTAAAATATATTCTCTTTTTAGCCCGGGTGATAAAAGGATAGGCGAGTGGATGTCGGTTGGCGGAATTTTAAGGTTTCTTCTACTCTTCCTCTCTCGT
>NC_051407.1:15193324-15193548 GCF_015228065.2 Penaeus monodon
AAACAGACCTAGCGAAACCTTCCGCGCAATTAACCTAGTCGAGGCACTTAGGCCCCGCCCATCAAAGTCGCAGCAGCCAGCGCTTCTCAGCGCCCATCGAAACAGCGCAGTCCCCAGCCTCTACGCGATACCGAGTTGTCGCTCATTCATCTTTTGACTCATCCTGTCTTCTCCCCCACTCTGTTGCCTTGCCTGTTTTTCTTCTCCCTCCTCCTCTCCCCCCA
>NC_051407.1:15193974-15195124 GCF_015228065.2 Penaeus monodon
CCCCATTCCTCCATGCCTCCCTTCCCTCCTATTTCCATTAGCGGTCCGTTCACAACCAATTATTCATTCTCCCCGCTATACATATCTAAGTCATTAATTGTCTTTTTCATTCTCCTCTTCTGCCTTTCCATTCCCACCTCTCGTCTTCCTTTCATTCTTTCACTATTTCCCTTATTCACTCATTCGCTCCTTTTCAACCTCCCTACTTTCTTTTTCTTCATTCAACATTTTTTCCACCCTCTTCCTCGCCTATACTTTCGTTCCTTCTGTCTCTCCTTCCTTTTCTTTCTTGCCTTCCCTCCCGATTCCACCGAGGGTATTTTTTCTTTCTTTCTTGCATCTCTCTTTTCTATCTAAATTTCTCTTTTTTTCGCTTTCCTTTCCTCTCCTTCTTTTTGAATCTTTGTTTCAACCTCCCTTCCTTTTCTCTATCTCTCCCTCACTCATTTCCCCTTTCCCAACTTACCTCCTCCCCTCCTTTTCTTCTTCCCCTCCATCCCTTCCTCCCCACTTCCCTCCTTCCTTCCCTTTCCCTCATCCCTTTTACCCTCCCATCTTGCTTTCCCCTCTTCCCTCTTTTCTCACTGTCTCATAGCCTCTCGCCTCGCCTTCTGTCTGTATTCATCTCTCACTCTTTTTGTTTTAATCACTTTGTTTCGTTTTCATCCACCTCTTCCCATTCCCTCCTTCTCTTCTTCCCTATCTTTATCTCCTTTCTTAATTCCATCCACCATATCCGCTTCTCCCTCTTCTCTTCTCTCTTTTTCTCTTCTTTGCTTCTCCATCCAGTCCTCCTCTTGTTCCCTCTTTACCTAATTCGCACTCTCCCTCTTCCTTTCTTTCCTTTCTTTGTGATTCCATCCATTTCCCCCACTCTCCTTTCTTTTTCTTTCCTTCCTTCCTCTTCTCCCTTCTTCCATCTCAATTCTAAGTAACATATCCACCTCTACTTTCCTTCCCCTTCCTTTTCTTCCCTCACTCCTTCCATCCAACACTCCCTTCTCTCTCCCTCTCTCCTCTCTTCCCACCCTTTCCCTCTCTCCCATCTCCCAATCCTCCCTCCCTCCCTCCCTCCCTTCTTCCTCCCTCTCTCCCATTTCCTCATCCTCTCTCTCTCTCTTTCTCTCTCTCCTTCCTTCCTCGTCTCTTT
>NC_051407.1:15195227-15195347 GCF_015228065.2 Penaeus monodon
TTCCATAACGTAAACTGGTTGACCTCCCAAGTGTCTTATCCTCGCTCACTTTCTCCTGCCAACCTATCCTCTGGAGCTTTCCCTTGTCCTTTTCACTCCACGTGGTTCGGTGCTGGCCAT
>NC_051407.1:15196822-15196988 GCF_015228065.2 Penaeus monodon
AAACTTAACCGAAGTTTACCACACTGAAGGCATGTTGTACAAACTTCAGTTTTACAACCACCACCCACCACCACCTTTTACCATATCTGTATCATAAATTAACGCCCCTTACTATCGTAAAGGCCGTACATCCATGTCCCGAATACCCAAACTAAAATTACACTTC
>NC_051407.1:15197007-15197605 GCF_015228065.2 Penaeus monodon
CTTGCAGATCCAGACGCAGTTCCAAACACGCTTCCAAACAGTGACCCAAACACAGCAGGTGACCAGGACCCTCACGCAGCCTGTTTACTTCACGCAAACACTCACCTCGCACTTCCCCGTTACCGAGACGCGTACTGTTGTGCAAACGCGCGTGCAACAGAACATCGTTACTGTTACCGCTCAGGGACAGTGCGGTGGGGGCGGCGTCGCGGCTGGGGGGATACAAGGGTATAATTATAATAACTAGATAATATTTTTGAGGCAATGTTTATTATTATCAGTCTCATTTTTTTCTTAAAGTTAATTAGGTATATTTTAACGAGCATGAAATTCTGTTATTTCGTGTCGATGATAGATTGATTTTACATTCATTTTGTATTGTCTTTCGTGTCATTTTCGTGTATATACGTAAATATGCAGAAGATTGTACAGAGAAAAGGAATAACATATTTTTGTATCTGTCTGTGTGGCATCCAAGTTTTGGAAATAGATATAGCTTTTCAATCACATAGTTTCTTTGTCATTGTTTACATCGTAAGTATGCTTGTCCGAGGGCATGTAAATATCCCTCGTATGTGTCAGGGTTTAAATGTAGATT
>NC_051407.1:15197648-15198104 GCF_015228065.2 Penaeus monodon
CCAATTCATTTGAAAATCACTGAATATTTGATATAAAAAACAATATAACTATAACCATCATTCCTTTTAACAAAGTACACATAGTGATCGAAAATACCACAAGTTTCCCATTAAAAGGTACCCAATACCAGTCTCGAAAATCCAATCTTTCAACATGCACCTAATCCATTCCAACCCATATCCAGCTAAGATCATCTTGAAGCATCTAACCCACCTAAATTTATCCTAAGAAATCCATTGTTAAGTCATGTCCTTCAACGTCTGTCTACCCTAGGATATGATATGATATGTGATACAGGTGTTAAGTCTCTTTCTTTACCACGGGCTAGAGTCACATGATAAATATCCTGTGATCAGTTTACACTCTGTTTCAGTGTCATTACTATTTCATTTCATGTATCATCCATATTTGTTTTTATCTTATTTGTAAAATCATTATTCTCATTCATCATTCTC
>NC_051407.1:15198247-15198329 GCF_015228065.2 Penaeus monodon
CATTTAGCGTAGAATGTGCTTTTGGTGTTTTTAATTAAAACATTTTGGAATTAGATGTGTCATTCTTACGTTTCCGAGGATT
>NC_051407.1:15199483-15199591 GCF_015228065.2 Penaeus monodon
ATAACGCTGATGGGGAATGGAAGGGCTTCACAATTCGCAAGGTTGTTCGTTTCAGCGCGCGTGTGTGTGTAACCGCACCCCCTACCTGCTGGCAGCCATGTGGACCCC
>NC_051407.1:15199941-15200214 GCF_015228065.2 Penaeus monodon
CTTTCTCACATCACCATGCAAATAACAAACAGAATGACCCGTTTTCTTTCATTCCCGGCATTTACATTCACGGTCCCTCTTCTACTCTCCCAAAGAGTTTATTAATCCTCACAAATTTTCGCTGTCGACTAGTGGCTGAACCGCAAACTGTCCCCAATATTTCACAAGCTTTTTTTTTCTCTCTCTCTCTTTTTTTTCTCCTTTTTCTTGACTCTGAACAACTGGTTCTTGTGAAAACCTGTATCAGCATTTGCTTGCCTACGGGAGAGGGAC
>NC_051407.1:15200712-15201381 GCF_015228065.2 Penaeus monodon
ATTTAATGATAGTAGTAGTAGTGCTGGTGGTTATAGTATTAACAGTTACTATTACTATCGTTATCACTTCATATTCTATCATATCCTATATTTCACGCTTTTTACAAAAACAACTAAGATCTGGCGTAGAATGTTCTAAAGTTTTGTCAGTTTGGATCTTCATGTTCCGGAGAACATTCACCTTGTCGTTCTCAACAACTACAGCAGGTTATACCAATTTTATACATATTATAGTTTGTACTTCAGGCAAAGTTGCCAATGAAATACCTGTGTTATACTATCATGTGTCCAAATTTTGTACTGTTTCTGGGCAAGAATTTTACATTCTCATACCAAGTGAGCAATCGTCTCCTCTCGTTCTCTACACAGTTTACCGAGTGGGGAGATGTTCTCCCTGTCTATGAGGTGTTTAATAGCCCCTGTTATTGCTTGTTCTCGAACTTCCATTAATGTGTCCTCTGTAGCCCTTTTCATGTCACCACATTCCAACCAGCCCTAACTACGTGTATCCTTGAATTCAGTTTTACTGAAAATATGCTGTGAAGGCTTTTGCTTTTCAAGTTGCTTTTCCTACTCTCTTTGATGATTGCCATATCCTTTCCCGCATCTAAGATCGCTTCTCTTCCAACCTCCTTGGGTTGGTGTGTCAAGACGCAATCCTCGATATTG
>NC_051407.1:15202047-15202218 GCF_015228065.2 Penaeus monodon
TTCTCTCCCCTCATGCTGTTCCAGAGATCTTGGATGTTGTCAGCTATTTTGAAGAAATTCGATGATCCACGAATGTTAAATCTTGTCAAACGCTTTCTTGTAGTCGATCAAACTCATGGACAGACCGACTTTTCTTCTCTTAAAGTTCTTAATGATAAATTTGTCAATAAA
>NC_051407.1:15202258-15202383 GCF_015228065.2 Penaeus monodon
CCCTTGATCATTTGGGGGGATCCTTTATGCTCTTCTAGCATTAGACTGTTTTCACCTAGGTGTCGATAATCTCTGATATGATGCTGGTGAGTAGCTTCTACATTAAAACTAAGCAGGTAACTGGT
>NC_051407.1:15203339-15203514 GCF_015228065.2 Penaeus monodon
CTGGTTTGGGCCTTTTACGTAAGATACACATTTAGCCAAATCAGCGCATTCCATTCATTCCAATGATAATAGTAAAAACCTAAGTAATGTCTAGCCTCCATTCTTCTATCGTAAATACGCTTCTCTCACCCTTTCTCAGTCACGAGGAGGTCCGCAATATAGATAGAAATGCTGC
>NC_051407.1:15203760-15203842 GCF_015228065.2 Penaeus monodon
AAGTTTGAAATAGGTAGGGGTCTACATCATCAAAATAGGGGTTTACATAAGAGATTTTTAAAAGATGTATCTTTTTGGTACC
>NC_051407.1:15203912-15203986 GCF_015228065.2 Penaeus monodon
ACCGTCTTTTAAGACTTATTTTTCATCCTACATTAATTTTTTTTCTAAGTCCTCTTCCCTTCCTCACTAATATG
>NC_051407.1:15204261-15204401 GCF_015228065.2 Penaeus monodon
GATGAACATATTTTTTAAAGGTTTATTTTTCAGTTTGTGTTCTTTTTTTCTCTTTATCCTTTATTTGAGAATGACAAAGTATTACCTCTTTCAAATATTAGTATTTTTTTCCTTTTGATTTCTTCCAACGCGTTTTCATC
>NC_051407.1:15205323-15205485 GCF_015228065.2 Penaeus monodon
TTTCACTCCTGAAATGGCCCAATGAACTCGACGCCGCCCACGCCCATCCTCACGGAGTAACGCTACGCCGTCGCTGTACCGCCTCAAAAGCACATTTCCTTCCGCGGTACAAACAGGTCCCTCTCTTCCGCCGTACCTTCTTCGCCGCCATCTCCCGTAACC
>NC_051407.1:15205509-15205721 GCF_015228065.2 Penaeus monodon
CTGGTCAAGCCTGATCGTTAAAGAGAGACTGTTATCAGGAAGGTCTTTCGAATCCCCGAAAAGAAACTCCATAGAGAGGGGAGGATGGGGGAGCCGACGAGGGAAGGATGAGGTGAGGTTTATAAATATAAATGTTTTTTTTTTTCTAGGCCTTTTTTTCTTCTTTTCTTTTTTTTATTGTTCTTTTTTATGTTTTTGGTTCTGTTGCTAAA
>NC_051407.1:15205991-15206149 GCF_015228065.2 Penaeus monodon
AATATTGCTCTCTCTCAAAGAACCTTACTCATAAGACTCATAAGATAAGATTGTTCCTGTTTTAGTTTTTTCTGAGGTTTCCCTGTGGAGGAACGATTGTATTTCGCAACATGAACGGTTATGGAGTAGGACGGTGAAGGTGGCATCTATGGTGAAAG
>NC_051407.1:15206853-15207080 GCF_015228065.2 Penaeus monodon
GCAGAATGAAAGAAATATGCACACTTGTCAAGCGTTAACTGCAAATAAGCCTATTAACTTGACAGACTTAGGCATTCGCAAAACACAAACATTCATTAGACAAACAAACGTTACGTACAGTAAACATATATATTAACGTATTTTAATATATCTACGCCCGAAGTTATCCGCCTTTGCTGTTTTTAGTCTTTCGTGTTACTTGGGCACAGATGGAGGCAGAGGGAAAG
>NC_051407.1:15207109-15207842 GCF_015228065.2 Penaeus monodon
CTTTTTGGATAATTTAGGTCATTGCTGCTTTGATGGATAGATCGATAATTTAAATATATTCTTTGGGAAAATTAAATTCTCGAATAGAGTGGTTAAAGTTAGTAATGCCGACAGAAACTGCTGATATGCAAATACTATTAATATAATCAGTTCAAGAAATCAATTCATACTAGTGTTTCTCATCTCTCTCTTATTTAAAAATGCTGACATTATGTCTATTATATCTTATCATGTATACATAAGAATAATTAATTTGTAATTTATTGATAACGATCTTAGAGTGCTATTTCTTTTCGCTTTTTTGCTACATTTTCTACATTATCAGACCTTCAGTTCACATAAAGTTTCGCTCGTTATTCCTAACATTAGCTCAAGTATTCGCTGCGTGACATTCTTTTGGTCACGTTACGATTCCAAACCAGCCGATAAATATTCAGTTTTTTGTGCGTATGTGTGAAAGTAGATTTTTTTTTATCATGTTTTTTTCTTTTTTTTCATTTTTCTTTCTTTTTCATTTTACCATATTTTCTCTCCATTTTATTTTATCATATTTTTTCCATTTTATTTTATCACATTTTCTGTTCATTTTCATGTATCATGTGATTTTTTTTTTATCATACATGTTTATTTTGTCACGTTTCACTTACAGACTCGCTCTCGACCTTTGTGTACAATCATATACATATATAGAAATACATATATTTAAATCAGCATAAGCAGGGCCACATCCTGT
>NC_051407.1:15208202-15208476 GCF_015228065.2 Penaeus monodon
GTAAATAAATCAATAAAATGTGCACATCCCTACCTAGCGACCTGTCTGACATTATTGTCTGGAGGAATGGCATGTAGTGGATGTGAAGGAGAATACTCTCTTGTTCTCTGTCTAGTTCAGATACCTTTAAAGTCCGTTTGTTGATACTGGTGCGACATTCACTTCATTAGTAAGGTTAAAAAAGTAAAGGAAAAAAGCTTGTAGATTCGCTTTCTACTTCTACTACAACGTGTGATATTGTTAGTGTCTGTTTATTGTGTGTCTTTATCTAAAA
>NC_051407.1:15208546-15208657 GCF_015228065.2 Penaeus monodon
CAATTGATATAAGAAATGCGTATTTCAAGTGACATATCTCAATAATAACGAGGGGACCGTCCTGTATGGAAGGCGGGTAAGTCGATAAATAAAATAATTTTCCATTTCATA
>NC_051407.1:15208677-15208922 GCF_015228065.2 Penaeus monodon
TTCAGTGTTGCGTGGTTTTATACTGACGCTTTGAGTTAATAATAATAATAATGTAAGTGTCAAAAAATTCAAATAAATTACACAGACAAATGCAAAAGAGATTTTCAGGATTAAGAAAAAAAAGGAGGTTAACCCAAATTGTCTTTATATTTCGGCAAATTAATATTCGCAAAAAATAAATGAAAAAAGATGAAAGTATTGTGTCATTCTCTTGTGAAACAGCGATTTTTGTATTATTTTTTGAA
>NC_051407.1:15208946-15209369 GCF_015228065.2 Penaeus monodon
TGATGTTAGTATAATTCGAAATGCATTGGCAAACCTACTCAGTATTTGTTTCCAAGGTCTTAATCCATCTCCTATTCGCTCATATTCTGAATATATGCATTACGTCAGAGTTTACCATCCTTTTGTATTTCTCATCCCGCCCCCTCCTCTTCCTCCTCTCAATGAATGACACATTTCCTGCGTTCCTCCTCCTCCATACTATATGTTACTGGCATGGTCGAACGTGCCAATAAATACCAAAGAAAAAAATATATACACTTACCTTCACTAGTGTGGTGGTTGCGCCTTCTGTACAGTTTTTCAAATTCCACTATAATTGATAGTTCTCAAATATAATTGCTTTCCTTAACGAGCATTCGCTTTCGTGTTTCCCTTGGGGAGGGGGGAGTTCTTCAGATTGGAAACTACTGCACTATGTTGTTG
>NC_051407.1:15209794-15210000 GCF_015228065.2 Penaeus monodon
ATTACATCCAATTAAATTCCCAGACAGACTTATTTCAAAAGAAGTTCGTTTTGATTCCTAATTTTTCGAATGATATAATAGTAGGAAAGAATAAAGAAAATATGAAGACAAGAGTTTTTTTATTGAAAAAGATATTTTTACTGATATAAAAACGGCTTACACAAAAGTCAAATTTAAACAGATGATAAGACAAAAGGAAATCAACT
>NC_051407.1:15210524-15211551 GCF_015228065.2 Penaeus monodon
CAGCACTTTAAGCACATTTACAGATACCAAGAATGGTGATCGAATGAAGGAAATAAGCACAGGTTACATTTTTTTCTCTTTTTTATATTGAATGTAATATTTGTACTAAACCATCAAGATACAAAGCAGTGTAAAATTCATTGGAAAATAAAAGTATACTTATATTCATGAATTGTACTTTCAGCATTTAGCATTTTTTAGAAAAATATTGATCTACTATATATGATTTATCATAAGTAATATGAAAAGATGTTTCTTGAAAATACAGAGGGAACAGATTAGGTATATTACAATGTTTTGCTATTTTTTCCATCTCAGCTACTTTTTTTTAATCTCTCCTAATCAATGAAAGATGATTTGAATGCCACTGTACCGTAAGCGAAACGTATCATTAATCGGAAAGACAAAAAAGAAGATTTAAAAACTACCCCTAAAATACAATATAACAAATCACGTAATGCACAAAGAGGTAGCAAGAAGAGGGACGAGAAGAAAATTAGTCAAATCGCCCATTTTCCTTTTTATTTCCCCCACTTTCCGAAGAGCCCCTTGGATTTGTACTGGTTTCCGCGTGGCCTGTAATACCCGCTAGAAGGGTACCGGCCGTAGTACCCACCGCTGCTGCCGTAGAACCCTGAGGTACCGTAGGAACCAGAGGGGCTGACACCGCCGTAGTAACCGTCAGACGAGCCTGCTGTACCGTAGTAGCCACCCGAGCTGACGCCACTCACGGCAGCGGCACCAGAGGAGAGGCCTGTGGTAACGGGCTCGGGGTAGGTGTACCCACCAGTGCCTGTAGAGGTGGAGGAGGAACCTGCGCAGGCGGTGTTGGGGGCGTACTGTGTCTGGGTGACGGTGGCGGTGATGTACTCCTGCTGTACTTGCGTGCTGACCACAGTTTGTACAACGGGAACTTGAGATGTTCGAGTGACGGTGATATACTGAGGGTCGCGTGATGTCACCACCTGTTTGGGGAATCAAATTCATTTATCATCAAATCACATATTATCAGCTGGTTTTCGCACGG
>NC_051407.1:15211602-15213010 GCF_015228065.2 Penaeus monodon
CTAGCCTTACCTGTGTAACGTAGGATACCTGGGTAACAGGTACATTAACGACTTGCTGGCGAGTAGAAGTAACGGTCTGGAACTGTGTCACTGGACGAGTCACCACCTGTAACATTATATAGAGATTTAATCATAACCACAAAATGTTCTTTGTCTGGTTTCTCTGTATATCAAGCAAGTCATGATTGACGTGATTACTTATAATAAATATCATAGAATATCGAAACATAATGTGGACGTCTGGAATAAGAAGAAAATGGGTTGCTTCACACTATACTTCTCTCTCGAGCTGAAAAGAGGTCATGACCTTCTACAGGAATCTATGGATAAATCATAGATCACCTTACCTCAGTGAAAGTCTGCAGGAGAGAAAAAAATAACAAAAATTAATTGAAAATAAAAAAATGCAGAGTGCGAATTATTGTTTCACAAATTTCTAAGGTAACAGATGCAGGAACCAACGCATACAATAACAAATGGTTCGTATGCGTAATTACAACCAAATAACAATCAAACCTTTTTTGTAGATAATATTCTTTGCATTTTATGAAATATGTAATTCTTAAAAGAATCAAAATATATTTACACGATGTCCTTAGTCTTAGAACTGACCTGTGCAGGGCCTTGAACAGTGACGTAAGAAGTTTGGTAGTCGGTCTGGAACTGGACCCTTGTTGACGTCACGACTCTCTCCTGGACGACGGTCGTAGGGACGACAACCTGTAAAAGTAGCTCCATATAATACAGAAACACAGATCATAGAAAAGAAAATACGCATATATATCATGTGCTGTATTTTTGTCAGTAGAAGAGTTTCAAGTGTTGTGGATTTCTATGTTGTTGTTTTTTCTCTCATTGTTTGTCTTTCAAATGTGTATACATTATAGAAGATCTGTGTCTTTGTTGTTGGACTAAAGTTTTTAAAAATCTTGCTGTAGATCTTCGTACAGTAAATATTCTATAATCTCAACGGCTTAAAAATCAAATTATATTTCATTTACTGCATTCACTCACCTACCTAACCAAAGCTCTGTTTTGTAATATTTTACTATCTCAAAAAAAGTCTCCTTCACCTACTTCTAAACACACAAATTACCTAAATCGACTCCTCTAAACAACCATCACCTATATTCTCCCTTCCCCTCACCTGACTGACAGACACGCGAGTTGACACCACGACATCCCGTGACGTCACAACCACAGTAGATGCCTGACATGCCCCTTGGACTTCCTGCTGGGTCGAGCCAGCGTCGGGCACGTCATAGAGCGCTGCGGAAATCGATGGCATTGTAAGTCTGAGTGTGGATGTGAATAAATGGTGGCAGCAGTGGGAATGGTAGAGCTAGTGATAATATCATTAAGGGTGATGATGTAAGTGCTGAAGCTATCATGATTGTGATAACTAGAG
>NC_051407.1:15213050-15213600 GCF_015228065.2 Penaeus monodon
GACAGCATTATTAACCATCACCCTATCCCTTTCACAGATCAAGAGATAATCACGTTTAACCACCATAAAATAAAAAGAAAAAAAATCATTATCACAAAAAAGGGGGGGGGAATAGAACAATTATACAATTACAATTATACCCACCACTCAGAGCAGGCACCGATCCCTCCAAGCTGACCCCGGAGTTGAAGATGGAGCCCCCGCCAGACACCCCATTGGAAGCAGGCGGGAATGTAGGCAAAGAAGCAGGAGCGGCAGCAGTAGGGAGACCGAGACCGAGACCGGCGCTTCTCAGGTCAAAGCCCGGCTCTCCGTGACCTATGCTGAACTCTCCTTCTTGACCTGGCAGGAGAACGGAGAGTTTTTCGGCCCTGGAGGAGCCTAGGAGGAGGGCCAGCGCGGCCAGAAGGAGGCTGAGGCTCGGTCTCATGTCGGATCTGGCTGGGGAGGAGAATGAGCGTTATGAGGAGGCAAATTGGCGTTTTGAGGAGAATGTTATGTTATGACGAGGAAAAAGGGTGTTAGAGAAAAAATAAGGAAAGGGGAGGTA
>NC_051407.1:15213740-15215157 GCF_015228065.2 Penaeus monodon
AATCCCTTGTACTTCTGTTGGTAATTAAAAACCATATTTTCCGCATTAAACGTATCGATATATTCCTAACCTTTCTATCTACTGAGTAATGTTTATGTAATGTCAAAAGCTTCGAGAAAAAACGTATTCATTCGAGACATTTTTAAACATCACATAAATGAATAAATGCATAAATTGTATTACAGTTTCTCCTTCCGGACAAGAAAATTAATTTGTTCTTTACCATAATTGTTTTTTTCGCTTAAAACTTCTATATAATGTTGTATTTCATAAACATGATATCAAAGTCAACAGATCAATGCGCATATTTTCGTGACTTTTTTCTCCTTGATCTTTTATCTTATCTTAGCTTTAATTAAAAAGTAATAAATCTCAAGAAATAAAATGTTATTTGTTCAACTGACATTCAAGAGTGTTGTCAGGTATAAACTATTGATACAGTAACTTCAGTTAAGTTATAACCATTGAAATTTCATTCATTTCCACAAGCAGAAGAAAGGAAATGACATTCCTCCCGCACAGGGATTTCAGTGTCAGGAGAAAATCGTTTCTCAACGCGGAAATGAACGGAATTCCAACAGGATTCTCGCCCTTGCATATCTTTTAGAAATATGTAGTCTCTCCTTCAAAAGGTCTTTCTTGGTATTTAAAAGATGAGAGGACACCTATTGTATCTTTTGTCCGTACATGTGCCTAATCTCTTTAAGGCAGGCCAGCTTCATGGTCATACTGTGCTAAAATGTTTGACAGTTTTCAATTTTCTGTCTTTACGAATTTTTGTAGGACTAATATATTCGAAGTGATAGTACACGTAGTTATGATTAAATTATGAATGAAATGGAATAACTTCACAAAAAAGAGATGACACGTATATAACAGCAATACGTATCAATTACATTACATTGCAAAACGATTCATTTTCATTCATAAGCTTGCCTCGTTCGTCACAATGAATTCAGTGCAAAATTTAGTGTTTGGTGCACGCATTTATCTTCACACATCTTAAACACTCCAAAAATTCACAGCTGTTGAAAACTCGACACTCCACGCACGTCTAAGTCTTTTTTTCTCTCTCTCTTTCCCCAAAAAACTCACAGGATTTCTTGAAGTTCCCGAAGACGAACAGTAAGATATATATAGGGCTTTCTCAAGAAGGAGCGAAGGAGACGGCACGGCGTCTGCTGATCAACTGAGTGTGCAGGACGCGAGCTCGCTTCCTTAAACCCGCTGGACTGTCCCTGGGACCTTCAACCCTGGACTGCCGACCGCTATTTACAGGCCACGAAAGGGAATTTCCACAGGTCGCCGTCTCGAGTTACCCCTTTGCCAGAACCCTACGAGGCTGAGGTCTCTCCCCTTCCCTTCCTTTCGCCGAGGGACCCGTCCCCCTCCCCCTTCTACCTCTTTCTCTTTTCTA
>NC_051407.1:15215187-15215430 GCF_015228065.2 Penaeus monodon
GCTTTCCCTTCCCCCTCCTCCTCTTTCGCCTTTCTATCTGTCTCTCTGTCTGTCACTTTCCATGTCTTGTTTTATGTTTCTTTTTCTTTATTTATCTCTCTCATTCCGTTTTCGATCTTCTTTCAGTGTCTTTCCCTTTTCTTCGTATGCCTCTTGATTCGTTCTCCTTTCCCCTCCCCTTTTCCGTCCGTCCCGCTCTCTTTTCATTTGCGTTATCTTACCATTGTTACACTTCCCCCTTTC
>NC_051407.1:15215511-15215804 GCF_015228065.2 Penaeus monodon
CTTCGCATACCTTCGGTTTCGATCCCCCCCCCCCTCCCACCGGCTATAGCAACCTCCTCTATGCTAACCAGAAACCTTCGCTTCACACTTTTTGTCCCTTTCTTTTTTCTCCCTCTCTTCCTTTTCTTCTTGCTATCATATTAACGATACGAATTTCCTTTATTATTTTAAATTTCCTCTCAGATCAATTATGCGAAGAGATTTGCGGGGTTCTATTTTATTCTCTAACTACGAGGTGAGAGAACTAACCAAAATGGACGCTGTTAATTGATACTAATTCTTGACTGTAATGT
>NC_051407.1:15215870-15215948 GCF_015228065.2 Penaeus monodon
TCCCGCCCCTTTTCTTTTTCGCAAAAACTTTCTCTTTCAGGACTACCTGAACCATAGAACGAGAAATAAAGAGAGAAA
>NC_051407.1:15216662-15216732 GCF_015228065.2 Penaeus monodon
AAGGAACAGCTTTTCTTCCCGGTAGCTTCTTCACCCTAGACACCATAGCTAATAAGCCCCAGTGACATTA
>NC_051407.1:15217041-15217139 GCF_015228065.2 Penaeus monodon
AGGGCGGATAGGTATCTCTAGTGCGTTAAAGTTTCTTTTTGACATCGACAGCTAATTGGCTTGGAAATGCCATATCAAGTTTTCAACCAAGTGAAAGG
>NC_051407.1:15217840-15218125 GCF_015228065.2 Penaeus monodon
CATAAACCCCTACGAAATACATCACTCAATATTCCTTCTCATAGAACTTAGACAAAAGACGCAAGAGGCCAAAGAAAATGTCGAGAAAAGCTACGCACAACACAGTAGAGTCCGGCAGTTGTGGAGGCTACAGGGACAGGAGAGATGCTAATCAGTCAAAACAATATTGAGCATAGCTGTCTTATTTTTGTGGCCTTGGTATATTGCGCATGCCTGTTTGTACTTATTGAATCGAAGCGTTGTTGTGTTTCGGATCTTTGGATGAGTGATATTGGAAACTGACCG
>NC_051407.1:15218228-15218638 GCF_015228065.2 Penaeus monodon
AGATAACACATCTTATCAAAACAATTCACCGAATTATGCAAACAATGCAACAATCCATTACGCATCCATATATCTTCAATAGTCTACCCTATTTCACAACAAAGACTCTTTTTCTTTGATCAGCTGTGAAGAAAACGTGACGATGGACTATCCATATAAGGTCATCATCACACCAGGATCTAATTCCATTGTCAGGGAAGACCTAACTAGAAACGACGTTACAGATGGTTGGTGTATTTTTTATTGCCCCTTATCGTGATCTCGGTTTTTGTGTTTGGGATGATTTAACAGGCAGAAGTGACATTTATAGGCGTAATCCATCTCCGTGAGAGTGTTTGAAGGCGTAATGCATGACAGGGTGTGTGATAAGTAGATTCTCCGTCTCTTTCTTAGTCTTTCTTTCTCTTTCC
>NC_051407.1:15219090-15219324 GCF_015228065.2 Penaeus monodon
TTTCTCTTTTGCCCTTTGTTTTTCTTTTCTCCCTCTCTCTTTTTTACTGATATCATTTCCGCGTGCCATATCTCGACCATCGCTCCCACGCGCAGCAAAACGTGAGGATGCTAATGATAATATCGCAAAGAAGAGAGAGGGGTATGGCTGAATAGGGGATAGAGGGAGGATCTATAAACAGGAGATTGGGGAAAGGAAAGAGCAGGAATCGATAGGAAGTGAAAGGGGATCGAT
>NC_051407.1:15219414-15220055 GCF_015228065.2 Penaeus monodon
TAGGGGAATAGACAAAAAATCAGTATATGTAGAAAGGTAGAGGTGATAAACGGGAGACAGTGAAAGGGAAGAGATAGCAATCGATGGAGAAGGAAGGGACGAAAGTAATACGTGGTATAAAGGCACCTTTATTCAGGTCTAGGTAATATTTTACAGCAACTTATTCCCAGGAACTTTCAAAAGGGGGAACACGTCTACTCCCCTTTCTTAAGCTGTCACAGAGTTTCTCATTAGGTGAGGTTTCCATTTAATTAACTCGTTCCTCAAAGGCGGTAATCTTCTTTACTGAAAGAGTTATTGAAATGGACATCTCTAAATTGATAATTAAGAAAAAGAAAGAGTTCAGCCTGTGAGAAAATAACGATTATTAAAAATAATAATAATTACTTGTTCCTCTGAAAAACTATTACAGCTATTTATAAGTTTCTCACACGTTTAGCTCTCCATTTTATTAACTCTCAAAGGTGACAATCTAATGTATTGCAAAAAGACGAGTTAATGAAATGGAGATCTTAAAGTGGAAATTAATAATTAAAATGAAGCGCTTAGTGGTAAGAAAATGACGATAATGAATATAAAGAGGCTTTTGTGAGAAAAAAGGTTGTTAGTGATGGGGATGTTATAGTACTGTCGTGCTGTTT
>NC_051407.1:15221366-15221565 GCF_015228065.2 Penaeus monodon
AAATGCTAGCTTACAGCCATATATTCCGACCGATGGCATTGATATATGAATGCTAATATATCGTATTTTTGAACAGGCATACGCATGTGTTTACAGCCATATATCAAGCCTTGAATCAGGATAAGGACGCATAGCCTTCTAAATCTGGATTAACTTAATGCTATCGTGCCTTTTTAGCGCTTCACAATAGGGAAGACTG
>NC_051407.1:15222708-15223441 GCF_015228065.2 Penaeus monodon
ACAGCATTTGGCAGCATGTAAATCGCACGAGCATTACAGACGCCCTCCAGTTTTAAACTTTAGCATACAGTGTCTACATTTTGATACGCACTCAAAATAACAACGAGCAAATGCCCCGATAGTTGGAGTCCTCAAAAAAGCAGAAATTCTGAAAGCGCAATATGTAAACAACGACGACTAGTGCTTCGTTTGACGATATTGTTTAGGAGAACCGATCGAAACCCTGCTGAGTGAACATCAACTTTTCGAGTGAATTGAAAAATCTAATCTTACGGACACTGAACCCAATCCAGATTAGCATCAGTCCAATACACGGGCCATGATAACCAAACAAAAAAAACAAGAGAAGAAATAGAAAGTAATAATGAAGAACATCCACGAAACAGCTAGATGGAAAACACCGAAAGAACCTCAGCCAACAACAAGCAATAACCTAACATGTAGGTAGGAGACGAAAATTTCGTAGTACTTATCCAGTTAAAAGATGGATCAACAAATTAAAATTAAGCAAATCAGAATTTCAGAAATATAAAATTGAAAATTCCCTGAGAGTATTAGGGACAGGGAATGAGAATATTAGTCACAGGCAAATTAGTTTTTAAAAATCTGAAAACTAAAATTGATCCTAAAACAGACAAAGAATCAACTATCGATCTTGTATGTGGATCACCAACCCTAAACCATATACAATTAAAAAATGCGGCTCTAAAATATCTTAAACATGGCAACGCAG
>NC_051407.1:15225783-15225919 GCF_015228065.2 Penaeus monodon
ACGGCAAAGTAAAGATAAACTGTGATACATTAAATTTTATAAACCCTCCGAGAAAGATGTGAATATTTAAAAAAGAAATAAACAGGAAAAACAACATCAATGGAATACCCACTAATAAAAGTATTACACATAAACG
>NC_051407.1:15226295-15226410 GCF_015228065.2 Penaeus monodon
CATATCAACAAGCTAGAAAAAGGACTAATATGTATCAGACCTAATAGAAAAACCGTTGCTGCACTCCACACAACAGACAACCACAAAAATAAAGCTTTCATAGGAAAAAAAATGA
>NC_051407.1:15226778-15226884 GCF_015228065.2 Penaeus monodon
TAAAATTATTAACAGGCCAATAATAAGAACAGATAATATAGTGCTTAAATACACTCAAAGTCATAAATTTCGGGTTTAACATTATATGCCCCCAAACTAAAAGGGA
>NC_051407.1:15226948-15227497 GCF_015228065.2 Penaeus monodon
CTTCATTAGATTGGGGAGCAAACGAGAAAATCTTTTAGACTTTTATAAAATATATATAAAACCAAAAATGGAATATGGAATAACTATATATGGTGCAGCAAAAGATATAGAAATAAAAATATAGAGAGAAACTTTACAAAATCAAGTATTGAGACTGGCAACCGGATGTTTTTAGATCAGCTAAAAATCATAGCTCTCCAAGCTTTAACAAATATTCCACCTCTAACAAATAGAATAAAGTGTTTGAATGCATACAGTTTACAAAAATATTAAACCAAATTCAGTTCCAATAATAATACCAAATAAAAAATAACAAATTGCATAGAAGAATACAGTTCTCGATGAGACAAAAGACCACTAGTACACAGAGCTACGGAAACGAGAAGAAATTTAAACTCAAAACGCAATACTAAATATAAATCCAATACCCGTATGGCATGATATATCGGAGAACATACAAGCAAATTTTATGGATAATATATCAAAAAGATACTCCTCAAATTATCATTCATAAACAATACCGAGAGTTAATAAATACTAATCATAAAT
>NC_051407.1:15227857-15228056 GCF_015228065.2 Penaeus monodon
AATTGCCGTAAATAGCTGTAAAGAAAGCCCATAAAATAAATAATCCCATGCTCATACAGCAAGACCCAAATTGTGTCATAACAAACATTAAACAATGGGAATCAAATTTAAAGAGAACTTGAATAAAAAAAATCTCATCAACGACAACAAAAAAAACATGGCCTCTAGCCAAATATAGAAAGCTAGATATATGCATCAC
>NC_051407.1:15228108-15228365 GCF_015228065.2 Penaeus monodon
CATTCTGTAGATGGTGCAAGAAACAAGACGAGACTGTCGAACACATGCTACTACATTGTCCAAGATCCAACTCCCACAGAGCAAAATTAACACATGCTTTCAGACAAGTGAATATACAAGATATTGATATAAACCTGATTACAGGTGCAGATCAGCCATCTGCAACAAAGTACCACATACTGAGACGTACAAAGATTTTCTTCAAACAACTAAATTAATCAACGTGATTTAAGAATCAAGCAGCTCAAAAGCAGAGG
>NC_051407.1:15228411-15228596 GCF_015228065.2 Penaeus monodon
GGGGAAGAGGGTATTGTTTCTCTGTAGCCTCACTGCTAGTTTACCATTTAACTGTTTTACCATACATTTCTCTTCAATTACGGACATGTCTTTTCTTCATGTAATTTCCAATTGGATGGAACAGCTGTTACTGACGAACATCGCTGATAGTTTGTTTACGATAATTCCTCTTACGGTATTGACAC
>NC_051407.1:15229199-15229402 GCF_015228065.2 Penaeus monodon
TATAGACAGAGCGAAGTGATAATAATCGATTCTAAGCACAAGTGAATAATTATTTTTACTATATGAAAATACAAGAGTTGGACAACATACCGTTTTCTTTTAATATTAGATTTTTAAAGAAATTTGTCTGCCGTGTTCAAAGTATATGGATGACTAATTTAATTTTGTTTTGCAAATTATTAATCTTGTTCTGTAATTTGTTG
>NC_051407.1:15230218-15230608 GCF_015228065.2 Penaeus monodon
ATTACAGAATGGTTACAAACGTAAAATGACCCACAAGTAATTAATCGTTAACCACATTCTCTAAATTACATCAGGTACTGACACTCATTTTTCTTCTTCTTTTTCCGTCTTCGGGATTAAGTCTAAATTTTCATGTCCGACGTTTAGTGTGCAAGTCTGCTATGTGTCCTGTATGGTTAGGAAACGACGGCGGTTAAAAATATATTTTTAAGACCCCCCTACAATACACTACTGTAGAAAATGTAGTCCGCTTGGTGAATAAGAAAACGGTTCATATTTCACAGAGACTATAAAATTTCTTTGTGCATACGACGTATTATTTGATGGCCATAAAACCTTGCACACTTACTAAATAACAATTCATATGATCGCGCAAAGATGGTGCAAAGT
>NC_051407.1:15231782-15231913 GCF_015228065.2 Penaeus monodon
TATTCCGAAATCACGCTGACGCAGTACTTCCCATCCACCGTCGTCACACAGCAAATCATAACCTCGGTTGTTCCTCCAGTGATCCAGACAACGACTGATGTGAGTGGTGGTTCCTCTTTAACTACTTTCTG
>NC_051407.1:15231986-15232156 GCF_015228065.2 Penaeus monodon
TTCGTTTAAGATGGACTTACTTAGGAGTAAAGATTTAGAGATGGTTATGAATGAGATGTGAAAGGATGTAAACTGATTTTTTTTTTTCTTATTTTGGCAGTTCCAGATTGAAACCCGCATCAGCATCCAGGCTCAGCTCATCACCCGGACCCAATTCCGTGCCCAGACCG
>NC_051407.1:15232813-15232997 GCF_015228065.2 Penaeus monodon
CCTCCGGTCAACAACATTACAATGCCCCTACAATACGTATCGATCTCTGAGACTTTCTCCTTTACTGAAAGACCCACACGCGCGCAGTCAGAGCATCCAAACAGCATCCACAATATACTCATCTTGGCGAAGTGATCTCTTTGCGTGAGAACCAACTTTCTCCTTTGCGCATGGATGAACGCCA
>NC_051407.1:15233279-15233655 GCF_015228065.2 Penaeus monodon
TTAATTTGTTATTAGACAAAAAGAGTATGATTCAGGTAGTAATACTGCATACTCTATAGTGGGATAATAACGTCACGCATTTCATTATAATACAAAAGTATATTTTCAATATATGGTACAATACAAAATAGAGAAATATGCATTTAAGCAGAATGACAGCAATCATAACTGCTTCCACAAAAAAAATGAGATTCATCACATAACTTGCCCACATGTAACCCCAAATAAAAATGGAAATGGACATGTCATAGATTTCTATCACCATCTTATACAGTGGCACAATACCCGTGTGAAAACCACGATACTAAAGCTCATCTTCAACATATAAAAGCGGTTCCTCTGTACGGGTAACCCTTGCTATCACATCTGCGTCGTA
>NC_051407.1:15233774-15235124 GCF_015228065.2 Penaeus monodon
TTTGCGAGATCATCGAATTTGAATTTTAAAATATTAGTGATGATAACAACTTACACTCCAACCCTTAAGCATGAAATGCTTGGCAGTATCCACACGAACATACCTTCAAGAACCCACGACACAGATGCAAGGGTGATTTTCCCATACAGAAGGAAGTGCTTTTGACCCTTAATAGTATCCAGCCATCATAGTAGTCGGGTTGTTGCTGGAGGCGCCCCCGCAGTCACCCTGGACCGTCTGGATGCGCGTAGAGGTGACGGTCTGGGTGACGTACTGTGGGATTCGCTGGGTCTGGGTTTGGGTGATGAACTGGGGCACCTGCTGCGTCTGGGTGACCACGTTGTTCTGCACGCGGGTGGAGGTGACGGTCTGGGTGCGGAATTCGGTCTGGAATTGGGTCTGGGTTTGGGTGATGAACTCGGGAACCCTCTGGGTCTGGGTCTGGGTGATGAACTCGGGGACGCGCTCCGTCTGGGTGATGTACTGAACCTGGGTGCTGGTGCGGGTTTCGGTCCGGAACTGGTAAAAAAAAAAAGAAATCAGTTTGCATACTTTCGCATCTCATCATAATTAACGCTAATCTTTACAAAACCCTCAAGTATGAAAAAAATATACGTTGCATTTCCAATCATTCCTATCTGCCCTCCGAAGCAAACAATGAATATGGACAAAAGAGCGAATGTTTTTACCTCTGTCTGGAACTGAGTCTGGAACTGGGTCTCCGTGCGGACCTGGGTCTGGGTCTGGAAGCGGGTCTGGATCTGCGTCTGGGTTTCGGTGATGTACTGGAGCCGGGTGTCGGTGACGTAGGAGGTCTGGGTGAAGTACTGGGCGCGGGTGACGTACTGAACGTTGGTCACGACCTGCGAGGGAAGGAGCAAGGCAAAATGAACCTTAATTTCCTAAGAGAAAAACTAACTTAATCGACCAAAGAATTTGAGAAAAAAAATGGAGAACACTTAGAATATATCAACCAACTACCAAACAGCCACAGAAAGTAGTTAAAGAGGAACCACCACTCACATCAGTCGTTGTCTGGATCACTGGAGGAATAACCGAGGTTATGATTTGCTGTGTGACGACGGTGGATGGGAAGTACTGCGTCTGCGTGATTTCGGAATAGACGGTGGTGGGAAGGGCGCGGGTGCGGGTCTCGATGACGGTGCTGGGGATGAACCTGGTGGTGGTGACGACGGAGATCTTGGTACTCGGGTTGCAGGAGGCTACAGGGTTGTTGTTGGAGTCAGAGCTTGGGACTTCGTAGAGACCGGAAGGCTCCTGAGGCAGGACGGGGGCGATGTTCACATCGGGGAAGGGGTTGCTGGGAGAGGTGGGGAGGCCGTAGCTAGA
>NC_051407.1:15235167-15235470 GCF_015228065.2 Penaeus monodon
TTGGATGGCTGGAACTGGAGAGAAAAAAAATCGAGCTCGTATTAATTGTTTGCCTTAAAAATAGTGCAGTTTTGCTTGTATTTTTTACTAAACTTAAGAAAAAATAATATCTTAAACAATATAATTATGTGAAAATATACATTTGTTATATGTATGTATGTTAAGCCCGTATATGAAAATAGTTCACATTACCTGTGGGACGCCGTAGCTCTGAGAAAGCCCGAAGAATTGTGGCTTAGCCTGGGTCAAAGCCACAAGCAACAGTACTGTGATAAAACGACGCATCCTGTGGGAAAATAAAAA
>NC_051407.1:15235621-15236279 GCF_015228065.2 Penaeus monodon
TCTGAAAATGAATATGACAAAGCATCGTAACGGAAAAAGCGTGCTATTGCGTAATAGACAAGTTATGTAAGAATGCCCATAAATCGCACGAAAGAAACGTAACGTACAGTTTATTATCATGCAGAGATGTATAAATCAAATGATTTTCAGAACGAGTTAGGATTACAAGCTATATAAAAAAGAGAAGAAAAAATATTAAAAAGAACGATAAAAGTATGATGTTCCACTTGAATAATGATAGTGAATGGGAAATGAAGAAATCCGAATTAGTGAGATGTGTCGGGAGGAGGGGAGAGTAGGGAAGATGCGAGAGGGGATAAGGAAGGAGGGAAAAGAGGGTTGAGGTAAGGTAGGAGGAAGAGGAGAGTAGGAGGAAGAGGAGGGAGGTAAAGAAGGAGGAGGAAGAGAAGTAAGTGAAGAGGAGTTAGAAAGGGGGGGGGGAGAAGCAGGAATAGAGGAAGATGAGGGGAGAAATAAGGAAGGAGGGAGAACAGGGGGGCAGACGAGGGAGGAAGGAGAGGTTAGAGAGAGAAAGGACAAGAATGGGGAGGAAAAGGTAGAATGGAAAGGGAGGAGAAAGAGGGGAGAAATAGAAGAGAAAATAGTGTTGATAGGAGAGGGGAGGGAAAATGGGAAGAGAATGAGGAAGAGGTGAACG
>NC_051407.1:15236561-15237206 GCF_015228065.2 Penaeus monodon
AATGATAGAGGTGACAATAACGACAGTCACTCAACACGATGACGTTCGCTCCAGTGAATGTGCCTTTTATACACGGTGATATAAGCACGGTTCAATACGTGCGCGATTCCACTATGGGAGGCGGTTCGCGTGCGTGAGGAGGAGGGGGTAGTGAGGGAGAGGGGTGTAGGGGGAAGAAGGGAGGGATAGGAAGGGAGGAAGAGGGGAGAAGAGGGGGTAGGGAGGGAGGAAGAGGAGAGAGGAGGAGGGTGTAGGGAGGGAGGAAGAGATGGGACGAGGGGAATAGGGAGAGAGGAAGAGCGGAGAGGAGGGTAGAATGGTGAGAGATGAAGGGAGTAAAGAAAGGGGAGGTAGGATATGGAGAGAGGAAATTCAGGAGGAGAATGGGATGAGGAAGAGGGTAGAGCTAAGTGAGGAGTGGGTGGGGGATATCATTTTTGTAAAAAGTACAATGAAAATGCTTTTTTTGGGGGGGGTACTTTCTTTTTTATAATGAGAAAAAATCGTATTAGTGTAGTATGCAAATCTATATGATAATAATGTGCGGATCTCTATACGTAATGTGAGCGTATGTACAAAAAGGTTGTCATTAATAAGTACGTAGGCATGGACGTAAATGATGAATGTCAGTTATATTCGTCATTA
>NC_051407.1:15237323-15238696 GCF_015228065.2 Penaeus monodon
ACAAAGTATATTTCCTTATCCACGTATTTACCATACAAACCATATACATCTACGCACATAAATCTAACTAATCGCGAATCTCTCCGTAAACGTTACACCACGTGTCTAACACACAGAGACTCCCCAAATACACGTATTTCACTCCTTGTATCTCCATATAATGACACTTATTTCCCTCTGAATATTATTGAGTTCAGCTGTTACTTTCATAGTCCGAGGCCAGAGTAAGGAAGATGAGTACGCCTCGTTCAGTGACTCAGCACCGTGCTTGACTCACGCGCAGCCGTACGTAACCCCGCTGACCTGGCGAAGGGAGGGGGGCCTGAGGGGAAGAGGGGAAGGGGAGGAAGGGGGAAGGTGGGGGCGGGGAGGATGGGGGAAGTGAGTGCGGGGAGGATGGGGGGAGGATGGGGCGGGGAGGAATCCGGGAGGGGAAACAAGCTATAATTTTTCAAATCAGTAGTTGTATCGCTGCCGCTCGAGTGGATTTTTGTTTGGGGGGAGGGGGTGGAGGTAGGATTGGAGAGGGAGGGGGAGGAGAAAGGATGGGAAAGAGAAGGGGGGATGGTGAGGAGAGGGTATGGAAAGGAGGAGAGGAAGGGGGTTATGGACAGGGGAAAGCATGGGAGGTGGAAAGGGAAGAGGAAGGTGTTGGAAAGAGGAAAGGAGGGGATAAAAAAAGAGGAAGAGGGTTATGAAAGGAGGGGAAAGCAGGGGAAATGGAAAGGGGAGATGAGGGGGTGGAAATGGGGGAAGGGAATGGTGAGAGAGGATGCTAAGGGAATGGATGGACACGGCAGAAGAGAAGGGGGAGGCGGAGAGGAAGAGGGAAAAGAAGAGAGGAGGAGGGGAAGAAGGGAAAGAGGGGAGGAGGAGGAGGTAGGAAAAGAGAGGCGGAGGAAGAGGGGAAGAAGAAAATGAGGGGAGGAGGAGGAGAGGAAGGAAAAGAGGGAAAGAGTAGGAGGAGGGGAAGAAAGAAAAGAGGGGAGGAGGAGGAAGAGGAGGAGGGGAAACAGGAAAAGAAGGGGGGGGGGAATGGAAAGTACTACAGAGATATTGAGCTTCTGATGGTTATAAACACAACTCTTACTGTGTGACTGAAAGAGGGAAATGATGCGTGCCGTATGTTGCAACACGTGATGTCTACAATATAATGAACAGCACAGAGTCCCAAATACTATTGCAACATACGAAAGAGTAACAAAATTAGCATTTTCAGAACTTACTCACACTCTCATACTTAGTGGTTTCTGCTAAAACGTCTTGCATTGTTCTTATGAAATGTAAGTAGCAAAACTATACGTTAGTCAACAGAAAACGCAATATGAGAGAATATTAAAAAATTTATGTGTAGTTACAGCTTAATATTTCCT
>NC_051407.1:15239317-15239849 GCF_015228065.2 Penaeus monodon
GTTTACCCCGTTTCCATGCGACGCGTCCTTGGCAGGCATGTTCTTCGTTTAATGCAGACATATATTCGGCTTTAATGGGCTGTGATGACAAACTACAACGCCGAAGGGACATAATTGCTGTTCAGGGAAACACCAAAATACTTTCTCTTCTAGAAACCGGTTTTTTGAACAGCCGTAGAAAAAACCCTTCGCAGGTAACGCTGTTCACAGGTTAATCACCAAGACCAGACAGGTCAAATTACGTAGGGATACTATCGAAAGGTCCTTTCACTTTCACCAAAGGGGATGAGGCTGTCACGACGCCGTTCCAGACGTAACAATACGGTCATGACGTCACGGGTATTCTCCGCTTCAACTGGCGGGAAAGGCTCTTACGTCACTCCCCAGAGCGTGAGGGATTGGTCGAGAAGCAGACAGGGCGGGACAATGAGCCATTCATAAAAAACGTGAATGGGGCATGGCTATGGGAGTCCAAGAGATATATTTAGACCTCACCTTACCACCATCCCTTCTATGACCCTTTGAGGTCACC
>NC_051407.1:15239887-15240701 GCF_015228065.2 Penaeus monodon
AGAAAGTAGTGCTGCTCGGTTCCATAGGACTTTAATAGGAGTCTAATAGCTCTGAGTGAGACGCCCTCATCACAGAGAAAAGATGCCTTGGCCTCATGCTTGGCTGATTATTGCTTGGAGTTGTTTACGATTTCTTGCGTATAAATGCATATTCAATAAGCGGAACGCACCGACCACGCAATGCTAATAGTTATACGTCATCATCTACGCAAACATGTAAGACTATTTAGTAACAAGCATACATAAATAGGTTTGTAGATAATTTTCGTTCCGGGAAAGTATCTACCCAATATTTGCAAAGAATACTTTTTAAGTATTTTTCACACAATGCCAGCAGAATTTTGACACATATACGAATATGCAAAAATAAAATACTTTAAAAATGGTTATACAAAACATCAGAACACGTATAAATGCATCATACACACGATTTAAAAAATGAGACATTACCAAAACGACCTTAACAGGGACAGAAACTTTAAGAGTATACATGGCACACTTGGAGAAGTCTCGCAGTGCCGTAGAAGATTATAAAGATGAGTGAAGCAATTCGCAGGCCAAATGTGGCGGCTGTTGGAGCATGAGGGAAATGAGCATCGTATCTATGACCACAAAACGCGACTTACAATAGAAGAAAAGGAATTGTCATCTTTACGGTAGATTTCCATCTCGATTCTTGTCTATATATTTTTTATTGTCAGGATTTTGATTTTTTTTTTTTTTATTCTTCTCTTACCAAATTTCCGAGGTTGAGGAATCATCTTACAGGAAGTCATTGAATGTGTACATGTTATCGTAATTTCGACATAAGAAA
>NC_051407.1:15240936-15241182 GCF_015228065.2 Penaeus monodon
CGACCGACCGACCGACCGACTGTTCGCAACCCATTTGACTACCTTTCATCTTTCTTTGCCTTAGATTCTGAATTTCTTTCTCGCTAAAATCCGGAAACCGAAGCCTCAGCCCCGAGAGACTCAGAGGCAGGCAGGAGAGGACTAGCGAAAGTTGCATGATCTATTGTGGTCCGACGATCTGCATGATGGGGAAAGACCTGCATGACGCTCTGCTGGCTACGGCATTCAGTCGAAATTCTCCAGCGA
>NC_051407.1:15241218-15241437 GCF_015228065.2 Penaeus monodon
TTATGCAGAAGAGATGTTATTGCTGGTTTTTTTTTGGTCGGTTATGATTGCATGGGAGGAATCTGCAGTAGATTGCATGACAGGCTGCATGACCTAAGTGACAGCGATGATTTTGACGTTTATAATGGCGTCTCTGCCTCTCAGTCTCTTTTCGCCTTCCTCATTTTCTCTATATTGATGTTGATGATTGCAAATATTGTTAGAAATTGCAAAACAAAT
>NC_051407.1:15241762-15242260 GCF_015228065.2 Penaeus monodon
TGAGAGAGAGCGACCGAAACAGAGACATGGCGAGAGAGCGATAAAAAGTACTCACGAAGCGGCGCTAAAGGCGTCAAAGAGAGAGAGTTGATGGTACGGTAGCGTGAGCAAGCGAGCGAACGAGAACTGGAGAGAAAAAGGAATAAGGAAGGACGTGAAAAGGAAAACGGGGAGAGAGAAAATGGTGAGATGAAAGCGGAAGAAAATGCTAACGAATGAGAACCAGATATAGAAGAAAAAGATACATATCAGTTTCTGGTAAAATAGCGAGAGATAACTACTTTTTCCCTATTGAAATCTCCGTCTCTCTCCCTCATTCTTATTAAGTAAATTCGAAATCGAAGTAAAACCACCAATTTTCAAAACATTAACGTGACTAAACAAAAATCGCCGATCATAATCAAAAGCGAAAAAGAAAACGAAACGATAAAACGAAAACAAGAGTGTACGCGAAATCGAAAGCGTTATCTCATTACACCATTCATGTAATTCTACCGA
>NC_051407.1:15242284-15242925 GCF_015228065.2 Penaeus monodon
GAACTTGGCAATTTATCAGTGATTATTCTTTAATTCGGTGTCTTCCCCTAGTTATTAATATCTAGAAATTTGACACCAGTGAACCCGCGTAAAGAGAGGTTTTGTACCGCGAGATGACACGTGCTTGCGGTTCGTTTGTGACGTCACTGGCACCCGTTCATGGATACAATTTACAAAAACGCTGAAATAAAGGGGCGTCTTCGTTGTATTTGCGACCGAAGTTGAATTACTTTTCCTATTCGTTTAAACAGAGATATATATTTTACTGTGTACGGAGGTCTCGTCGATGCATCTTCGTTTTTTCTTGCGTTACATTACGTTATTTCAATTTATAAATCTTAACATATTTATCTGAATATTACTGTATGCATGGAACGGAAAACCGGATATCAATAACATTAAACCATTTCTTTGTGTACCGGTATTATAATAATCACTTCCAATGCACATAAAAAAGTACTAACTTCTCAAATAATATTTTTCTACGTATGGTATCTCTCCGAGTAAATCTGAAAGAACTAGATTTTCTTGTGAAAATAGAAAATCACAATACACACTGTAACATGCCGTTTCATCGTAGTTGTAACAAATCGAGATTCAAAAGTACACTCGGTAGAACACAACAGTAACCATCATTATTG
>NC_051407.1:15242951-15243859 GCF_015228065.2 Penaeus monodon
TTTCACTTTTTTTTTTCTTCAAGCTCACCTGATGGCCAAGTTCCAGGGAAAAGTTATAGGAAGGATAAGTTTGTTTGACTGATGTCGGTTTCAGTTGGAAGTTCGGTTTATATAGCTCGCTGTGGATCCATGACCGACCACCCCGACTCCAGCACAACGTTCACAGGTTTTCGCCCCGTGTCGTAATGTTTCGGTTGATATTTTAGGTGTGGGGATGACAGATTACATTCATATGTTTCTTTCTTTAAACCATTTATATCGACATTTTGCTTAACCTCAAACCAAGTAGGATAAAAATTACTACAAACAATCACGAAACAACACGAAACAAATCCAAAAAACAGAAAAAACGTTCCCAGGCTAAGGGTCGTCGAAACGTTCACCAGCGAACGAAAATTAACGAACAGCGATGAGCTAGTAGTGAATCTCCGGCCTCTGGTTGGCTGTCGACGAACGACCTTTCTCTCAGCCTTGTGGGATAGGCTCGCCAAATTTAGATAGGCTATACCCTCTTTTTCTTTTCTTCTTTTTTTCTTAGCGAGTGATCGAAGGAGATTAATGAATATAGAGAGTTGTAAATATTGAAAAAAAATACGTGGGATCGAACACAAGGCAGAGAAAACTTGATGGGAATAAAGTATGATGAATGATGCTTGGAATAAGCGAAATGTTATGGGTTATGGAAATGTATGAATGAATGTGTGTTTGTACAACCATAGGTACCTCTATGTATATACACAGCACACTGTATACACATTATAAATGAATACGTTCACATGCGTGTTGTTGCAGTAATGATAACAATATTTGACAAGAAGATGGAGATGGAAAACTGAAATAATGATAAAGATAATGAAAATTGTTTTTCTTCTACGTATGGTCGCTCTTACAGTAAGTCAACAAGGTTC
>NC_051407.1:15247808-15247976 GCF_015228065.2 Penaeus monodon
TCTTCCTCCTTCGGAAACACAAATACCAACTCCCAAATTACAGAAACCTCATTAAAGTCTCTGTTTTTCAAATACCCCATTCCGATACACCCCACTTTCCCTGCCCCAACACGTAAGTACAAAATAATCAGAAAATAGTGTCCCTTGCCTCACCTAACCTCACGATAT
>NC_051407.1:15248144-15248397 GCF_015228065.2 Penaeus monodon
TACAAACACCTTTCCCCCCCACCCGACCCCCACCTCTGAACAACCACGACCCCCCCTCCCAAGTAAGCAAGCAACCCCCACCAAAACACAGATTTAACCCCGACTATTCAAACACCAACCCCCATTACGTCCCTCCCTCAAGAACAAACATATATCCCACTATCATACATATGCATATATATTTATCTGTCTACACAAACACACCTCTTATAAACACCAGCCCTCAAGCTCAGCTAAAAACACCAACAGCAAA
>NC_051407.1:15248670-15248901 GCF_015228065.2 Penaeus monodon
ATAAATCTCTTGCAGCGTATGCAACCTAAAACCCCATTCTGACCGATGGAGCGAAACAAATGTTATGTCACTGCCTCTGGTCACTGTCTACCGTCTTTGTGTTCTCTTGATGTCGTTAATGATGAAGTAATTAAGTGATAATGAGAAACAAAGGAATTGGAAGACAGTAACTAGGATGGAGGATGATAACAATGGAAGGCCGGTTGTTATCGCGTGGTCGTTATCATTGGA
>NC_051407.1:15250903-15251058 GCF_015228065.2 Penaeus monodon
ATTCTTTTCATATGGCCATCAGCATGATTTTGCAGTTTTACAGTCAGATTAACATGGTATCATTTGTGGTCATAAATAATCAGCAGTTAATAGGTTAGCTCACCGTGGATCACGGGAGATGTAGGTGGGAACCCGGCTTTCAGATTCATGTTTTC
>NC_051407.1:15251296-15251414 GCF_015228065.2 Penaeus monodon
ACAGACATAAGAGAGTGAATGAGTGGTAGAGGCGCACGAACAAATAAGTAGATAAAAAAGCATAGACGTGCATAAAAAATGAGAGAATGCAAACACAATGACATCAGACAAAACTTAA
>NC_051407.1:15251532-15251902 GCF_015228065.2 Penaeus monodon
CAAAAAATAGATAAATAAAAATAGTTTAGGTTGAATTTACGGAAAGACAAACAGTACAAGGGAACCAAACAAGGCTCCCGCAGACAAACCCAGTGACACCCAAATGCTGTTTCCCTTTGCACGGATCATAAAGCCTGGAATGATTACAATTGCAGCAATGAAAGTTTCCCCAATTGGTCGTCTAATAGTAGCCTTTGGCCATCGTTATGCAATGAACTCGTTTATCAATCTCACTTACGGTTTGATCTCACCCATGTGACATAACGGCCTTTTGGTGTAATTGTAAATTTTGTATAAATCTTCGTGAATTCGCAAAATTATCTGAATTCTTAACCGTATAGGAGGTTCATGGTATTCCCTCTTTCGAAAT
>NC_051407.1:15252017-15252860 GCF_015228065.2 Penaeus monodon
TAATCCACAGGAAATGCATTACTCTTTCATAATAAATATCTAAATATATGGAAAATACTTCCTCGGGCTCTATCTACCTCCCCACCTAACCTACCCTATTTCCTTCGCCACTACCTACGAACAAATTCTAATTCTGTTCCAAATCCTCCACCACTGAATTCATTATTATTTCTCTATCTTATTTCAATATATCTATTCCCTTCTAATTCCAAAATTTACATCCACTCCTTAAAATGTATTTTTAAAGTTTGGTACCCCTATTTCAATATTTCTATTCCTTTCAAATTAACAAAATCCATGCCCACTCTTCACCCCACCCCTCTGTCCTCCCATGAACCCAAGCATAAACAAATCACAAAGTTACAACCTCAATGACCAACCGCCAACATTCCAGATTTAGTCTAGGTCCTCAGGGGGTACATTAACATGCTGAAGGTCGTGAGCGTTATAAGTATGAGGGTTCTGGTCCATTGATACGTTTTGGTGTTTGATATTCAAGGCTAGACGATTCCTGCGGGCTTTGAGGTGCGTCACCAAGGACTACTATGCATGGAGGATGATGGTTCGTTGGTGCTTTGCGGATGACCGAGAGATGGCTCTGCTATTTCCGTGAGGTGGCCAATAGTTGGGTCTGGTATTTCCGCAAGGTGACTAATTGATAGATTTGGTAATTCTAGATAGAGCACAATAGATGGATTTGGTAAGGCTGAGATACCAGAAGGAACAGAAGGGTCTGGTATTTGCATAAAGTACCTTAATACTATAGTTTTCGTATTTCAATGAGACGACGTCTGTGTCATATAAACCATTCAAATTGTCTCTTGTAAAGATATACTGTGAAAC
>NC_051407.1:15253922-15254029 GCF_015228065.2 Penaeus monodon
TGCTATTGATCTGCCTGTAAACTAGGGCTGAACATATACAGGTAGATATGCTTATTATCTGTAAGTGCCCTGAACTCATCTACCATTCATTGTTCCTGTAATTAGTG
>NC_051407.1:15254056-15254497 GCF_015228065.2 Penaeus monodon
ACGTGGTAATGTTTGTGTGTGTGAAGGTACGTATCATTTCACAGGACCTCTAACTCCCATGTATGTAAGTCTACATATTATTTCATAATATCAGCGTCTGTTTTTTAATGTTATAATGATGCCATATGCTTTATAAAGGTCCATTAACCTTGACCTCCACACACAATCATTGCAAGTTGAGAAAAGTGCACTGGAATAGGCCTATATCATATAATGAACGTGTTATGATTTTCAGCGATATAATAATGGAGACACATGGCATATAATTTTTGGGTTTGACCATTACATCAACGTCTGCTACTTGCCAGAGGGTACATGCTGTCGTAATTTTAATGTATGGAGTCCAATTAAATATGTCTGGTGTTCTGTAAGTGTGTGAAGCAAATGTCAGAACTTAATTGCTTGCCTTACTTTTAATTTTGATCTGACTCTTTGTCCCTT
>NC_051407.1:15254635-15254762 GCF_015228065.2 Penaeus monodon
CTTCCCTCCCTCCTTCCCCCTCTTTCCCTCCTTCCCCTCTCCCATTTTCCCTCCTTCCTTGATTCCCTCTTTACCTTTCTCTAACTGATACCAAATACACTAACAATTGCTAATAAAACAAGAAATG
>NC_051407.1:15254825-15254993 GCF_015228065.2 Penaeus monodon
CGTGAAAACCACGTGCATTTCCCAAACACACCACATTACACACGGGAACAAGATGAGACCCAAAACATAACAGTCATGGAAGTCGATCCCACAGTCTCCAGGCAAGAACTTGAACTGTCGCAACGACACATGTTTTCCCGCTAAGGTCGATTCGCATGTGTGTTCCTT
>NC_051407.1:15255151-15255415 GCF_015228065.2 Penaeus monodon
TTCAAAAAAGAAAAAAAAATCCGCGCACTTGTGTTTGCTCTCCCCTTGCCTTCCTTTCGTCAGTAGAGGTGATTCACGCAAACTCTTCGTTCTTCGAGTGCCATTTCTGTCGCATGGGATGTAATTGTGTATTATTACGTGTTGATATATGCCGTGTGGGGGAAGCTTAGTAAACACGGGGTTAGGAAAAAGTTTTGCGTTTGGCAACACTGTGGAACGTTAGAATGATGTGTAGTTTTGCATTTGAGGCGAAAATAAGTGTTC
>NC_051407.1:15255593-15256065 GCF_015228065.2 Penaeus monodon
GATGACAAAAGAGTCAAAGAGTTGCCAAAAACTGGCGCCCATTTTCTTCGCTCCCGGGCCCACAGTTTCACATAAAAACATTGAAAATAAAGAACCATACGGAGACGGAGGTGCCATGACCTTATGCGATACTGTCTCCTTCAAAGGTTTTCTGTGTTTATATGAAAATTTTCAACCATTCTTTTGTGTTGTCCACCTTTTTATTTTTTTGTAGATAATCCCATTTTCCCTCAATATTTTTGTGCATTCTTAAACCGTTATCTTTATCATTTCTGGCTCTATGGCAACTATTGCATTCCTGACTCTATCAATGTATTTGTCTATCTGTTCCTCTCTCTTACTGTCTTTTGGTATTTCGTTGCAACACTCAGTTTAGGTGTTCATGTCCTACCTGCAATAAAACTTTTTTACGTCTTCGATAAAATCCCTAAGTATAGGGAGACGAATGTACAGGATTTTTAACCAGGAATTT
>NC_051407.1:15256713-15257031 GCF_015228065.2 Penaeus monodon
GTTCGCCTTTCTTCTCCTCCCTCCTTCTCCTTCCTTCTCCCATCCTCTTTACGACCTCACGTTGACACGCCGACACTTGACCTTCGCAGATGACCTGCCTCGACCCTCCACCATGGCTGAGGGTCCCCAAAGGTAGGTTTTTCCGTCCCTTTAAATGGTGGATATATATAGTGTGGGTTCTCCCGTAATGCGTTCCTGATGACGGTCGGTCCTTTTCCTTTCTCTTTCTGTGGGGCTCCGTTGCTGTCGCTCGGGTCCGTCGTCACGTTGCTGGCTTGTCGTGAAATATCTGTTGGTGTGATTTTTATCATCTGTGCA
>NC_051407.1:15258051-15258303 GCF_015228065.2 Penaeus monodon
TAATATTTCTTTCTATTCTATTTCTTTCCCTCTCCCTTTCGCCCTTTCTCACTTCTCCCTGACCTTACTTCACCTGACCACACCCGAAAGCTTTCCGCAGCAATAACGTAAAAAAAACGAAACAAAAAATGGAATCCACTTAGACTTCACACAATCCATGTTCCACGCTGTCACGCTGATCCACGCCTCTCCCACGCAACCGAGTTTCTTTGTTACAGTTCATATGGGTTCCGTAACCTTTTTCTTCCCTAT
>NC_051407.1:15258976-15259117 GCF_015228065.2 Penaeus monodon
CTTTTTTATCTCACTTTTTCCACGATAGATCATTTGCATACGCAGGAGAGGTTAGTTGTTTGTGAAAGGTGAGAAGTTTTTTTGAACCTTCGTTTCATTCTGTTGTTAATTTGTTTACTTTTACTTTTTCGAAGTCGCTGT
>NC_051407.1:15259759-15259846 GCF_015228065.2 Penaeus monodon
TATCCTCATTACTTCCTCACCCTTTTACTTCCGCCAAAACAAACCCATTAGAATAATTCACGCATGTTATTCCAATTAAGAACCATC
>NC_051407.1:15259940-15260073 GCF_015228065.2 Penaeus monodon
AACACGGAAATTGGTCACGTGATCAGCACCTCGAAGTCCCACGTTCCGTCGTCTTTTTTAACCTTGTGGTCGTTGAAGAGGTTAGGAAAAATGGCGTCGTGTTCGCAAACGGGCTGAAGGTGTTCCGGGATCG
>NC_051407.1:15260309-15260757 GCF_015228065.2 Penaeus monodon
TATTTATGGCTCTAAGTGATTGTTATAACCTCAGGTAATTGTTGTTGCTTCAGGTAAGTATTTTTGCTCCACGAGTTAGTTTTTACTTTGGTTGTTATTGTTTCTGGAGTAAGTTTTAAGCTAATTGTTTTCAGTAATTGCTTTGGGAATTATTGACTCAGGAATTAGTTAGTGTCGGACGAGTTATGGCTTCATAAGTTGGTGATTCAGAAATTCGCTTTTGCTTGAGGAATTAGTTATTACCTCGAGAGTTAATTAATGTTTCAGGAATTACGTATTGTTCCAGGAAATATACAAGACTTTAAGGAGATACTTCTTGCTTCAGTAATTATGAATCGTTTCAGGTTCAAGTTAATTGAGTCTAGTTAGTTGTTGCTTCAAAAACTAGTCCCCGGGGCGTGCTCAGGCGGTTTTGTTTTTGCATCAGTGAATAGTTATTGCTTCAAAA
>NC_051407.1:15260793-15260901 GCF_015228065.2 Penaeus monodon
ACGCTTTCGGCAAGATTCAGGTCTTGATCTTGCTTCAACAGTTAGCTCCTTAAGGTTGTTTCTGATAACTGTTTGGCTTAAATGGTGATTAGATCGCGTTCCAAGAAT
>NC_051407.1:15261250-15261365 GCF_015228065.2 Penaeus monodon
ACTCAAGATGACAAGTCGTTTCGATTTTAAGAAAAAAAAAAAAGACGAAGACAAGGTCATTGTGCGGCTTCAAGAATACCTTGACCATGACATTGCCCTAATGTGAAGAAGATTT
>NC_051407.1:15261400-15261522 GCF_015228065.2 Penaeus monodon
GAGCAAATGACACGATGAAATGATAAAGAGAACGAAAAACTTGTTTGGTCATCTGATCGCCGGAATGTGATCTTGATTTAGGAACCGTTTTGTTTGGTTGATTAATTGAATGTGATTGAGAA
>NC_051407.1:15261620-15261743 GCF_015228065.2 Penaeus monodon
ACTGATAAGTTAATGTAGGCCGTTATTGTTAATGACAGTAAATAGTTAATTATTTGTTTCAGTCTTTCATGTCTTTCAGTCGGGAGATAAAAAGTTACATTTCAAAACAGGTTTGCCAACTGC
>NC_051407.1:15262090-15262596 GCF_015228065.2 Penaeus monodon
GACACACATACGAGACACGTACACGGAAAACAAACTGCATATTCCGTCGCGTAGCCATAATACTGCTAAAAGAATGATCAAAGAGAAAGTAAGGTTTTGCGTACTATAATCAGCTAGTGCGCTTTGGAGATTTATCACCACCTAAATGAAATTGAAAGTGTAATAGCATGTAAAATGCGATTAAAGTGAGATGGGATTAGATATTTTTTATATATATTTTAGGATGAAGGGAGATATCTTGAGATTTTTTTCCTCTTCGTTTGCATAACAGTACACAAACTATATTTACATTTATGGTTTTCTTGTACCTATTTACAGCAAGACAAGCACTACAGGGAAAATATGAATGAGAGCTCTGGGTTACAATTATATGAAAAAAGACGGAAGATATTAGTGAATATCACCATCTTCAAGGCGACGATACAATCTTCTCACCTGTAATGGTGGTGATGAAAGTCACGCTCAGAACAAATGGCTGTAGATCTCTTTTTTAGTCTCTTAATTGC
>NC_051407.1:15262953-15263434 GCF_015228065.2 Penaeus monodon
CCCCTACACACCTTGCAGTAGCACAACCCACAGCAGGATCATCAAGGAAACAAGCGGGTGGGAGATACAGGCGAGTGGTCCGCTGATAATAAGGTCGTTCCCAGTTGGGTTGTTGTGGCGGGTGGGTCGTGAGTGGTGATGATGAGCGAGAGAGCATAAGCAAGTGCGACTAGTGATGCGTGGGGCTTGGGAATAACAGGTGGGTGTGGTGTTTGTGGATGAGGATTTTGGTGTATCGGCGTGGTTGAAATACATTGGGAGAGAAAGAGGGTTCGGAAGAGGAAGGGAAAGAGGGGAAATGGTAGAGAGAGGGGGGAAGAGGAAGGAAGAGAGGGGATCTGGGAGAGTGAGATAGAGAGGGTAGAAAGGGGAGAGAAGGAGAGTAAGAGAGAGCATTGGGGGTGGGAAGAAGATATCGATACAGAAGTAAGGGGGGGGGGGGCAAGAGAAAAAGACAACGCTTCTGTAAAGGAGCAGAATT
>NC_051407.1:15263534-15263835 GCF_015228065.2 Penaeus monodon
AGGGTATACATAAAGGATGATACACAGAACGAAGAAAGAAATGCTCTAAATCCAGCTCACACAGCCGCCATAACCTAACGAGAAAGGAAAGGTAGTTTCGTTACGGTTCGTCAGAAGCATGACTCGACACTAGCTCAGGGTGACAGGGTGTCGTTCCCGATGTAAGCTTGCTCTACGGCGCGGCTGCCAGGGGAACGAGCGACCGCGTGGGGCACGGGCGCTGGGTATGTCGTACGCATTGGCTTTTCAGGGACGTTTCAGCTGGGAAGAGAGAGAGAGATTCAAGTACTTAGATGGCTAA
>NC_051407.1:15264426-15264513 GCF_015228065.2 Penaeus monodon
CTTGCAAAAATATGTAGAAAACAAATGAACGGATAAATAATGGTAATGAAAAGCCATTCCACTCCTCAAGAAGCTTCGTAATGGGGA
>NC_051407.1:15264642-15264814 GCF_015228065.2 Penaeus monodon
CCCTTTCACTCCCCGCGGGAGAAAGGAACAAAGGAAAGAAAGGAAGAGAGGAGAAGAAGCTAAAGGCATCGGTCACGAGGAAAAGCATAATAATCGGTGTGTATTCCGGCAAACTGGCAACTCAGACCGCCCGCTGAAGATGGTCGTTTGATGGACTTTGGGTGATGGCCCA
>NC_051407.1:15264927-15265617 GCF_015228065.2 Penaeus monodon
GTATGGACAGGGAGGTCATGCGTTCATGCTTTCTTATTTCTGTCTTTTTTTTCGTATTTTCTCTTGTTATATCCTTGGAGATAATTTCTGTTCTTCCTTTTTTTTTCTAAAGCAGCGAATACAAAATATACTTAACTGGTTGATGACTTCTGGTAACAATTTTTCGATGACTGGCTGGTTGGAGATAATAATTATTTGATATAGAACGATGACATTCGGAACAGTTTCATTTAGCCAGTTCGTCACCAGTCACCCAGGGTAATCTTCACTTCGATAAAAAAATAATAAATAACAAAATGAAAGTACTATCTAAAAATATGCATTTTTTTTTTCAAAGACCGTTTTGCTCTTATTTATTCATATTTGTCTTTTGTTTCTTCCTATTTTTTCTTCTTTATTTACATCCTCTCATTTTTCTTTCATTTGTCTTTTCTACATATTCCACGATTTACAAGCATTCTAGTCTTTTTTCATTACATTATAAGACCAACTATGCCTATAAACAAACAGCATTTATTCGTTAATATACTGAATCCGCATTGTACTGCATTATCCAACATCAAACTTATACTTTTAAAAATTACAAGTAAAAGTAATCTATTACCACACCCTGTTACCCTTGACGTAACGTATAAAAAAGTATCTGATATCACAACGCATGCCTGTACTGAGTACAAGATTGTTAGAAAC
>NC_051407.1:15266049-15267033 GCF_015228065.2 Penaeus monodon
TTACACTAGAAAAATGAAAGTATAGTGAGTACTTTTCCAGAATACATCATCAGAATACATTTTTAGAATACATTATCACCCTGCAGTACCAACTCTCTCGTCTTTCTCCTCGTCAACGCCCTAGAATGAATATTCAAGGACGGTGACCTTTAACCTCCTTCGCTGTTTGTCTACGATAAACTACGGTGAGTTCATTAGCTGTTTTCACGTCGTTGTGTACTTATCATCTTCACTGTATTAACCCAGGGTGGGTATTGTTCATGTTGAAATTCGCTGCTGTGTGAATTCCCTGTTAAATTTTTGTTCTAGTTGATGTCATGAATATTTGAGCGAGATCTTCAATGTTGGTACGTAACTAGAGAGAGAGAGATTTTTTTTTATATATTTTCTTACTTGATACTGTTTGTTTTTCTTTCTTTTAATATGTCTTTCTTATGATATTTTCATATTTGAAATTACAATAATTGAATAACAAAAGCATTGCTAAAGTTAAATATACATCAAAATGCTCGATAAATACATCATGCTATGCGGTAATTACTCATTCTCATTGATACCTTACGTGCCGCATATGATGATATCAATTATGAACTTAACTCCAACTTATGTCCCACAAAAACCACATAACTTAACACACACACCAAAAGTAAGCCTGAGTCATCATCTTGAACAATTAGAAGTTTCAAAACCACTCCTATTTACACACACACACAAACGCTCGTCATAAACCTGAATTTGCACATCAGTTGCAGAAAAGGCAAATGTTTTTCCCTCGTGTTCTATTCCTGTCCTCCTTGATTTTTTTTCTCCTTTGTTTCCGTTTAGAGGTGATTTATGAGACAATTTCTTCGAAGCTTTTAGACGACATCCTCTATACTCGCGATAACGACTTTTTTTTTGAGGGGGGGGGCATGGAGTTTTCGTTTGTTGTATTTGAGTCGTCCTTTATCGATTTTATGGTTTCGCTTTTCTTTCTCCGTCTGC
>NC_051407.1:15267116-15267601 GCF_015228065.2 Penaeus monodon
CCCATCTACCTTTTGCTTCAGTTTTTTTTTTAATCTTATCATTATTAATACCATCTTTTACCCTCCTACCTTGCCTATCTTTTCTTTCCTCCCTCTCCCTCTCCCTCCAACCCCTTTTCCTTCCATCACAAAAAAACTCATTCACTTAACATCCCCCAGTTCATATTTCGACTCCATCCGACCCATTCACGAAGGCTACTATTACAGGCGCATCGCAATTACTCCGCGCAGACACCACTCGTTGAAAGCACTGCATTAGCTTGCACAAGGAAGGAGTAAGGAGTTCGTCTTTCTCTCGTTCCGCAGTTGCTTCAGAGATAACGACTCGAGTTGTATTACGGAAGCAACGACATTGGTTACGACCCTTCCTTAGGCAAGACGGAGCAAAACAAGGCAAAATAACAAAACAAAAGGGGTCGGTGTTAGAGATGTTATAGTCTTGCTTGTTGTGTGATTTTTTTAACTGTAAAATAGTGAGTACTGTA
>NC_051407.1:15267648-15267824 GCF_015228065.2 Penaeus monodon
CTTCATTCTTGTTCTTAGTTCTCCTTTCTAATGCAGGGGGGAAGGGAGGAAGGTTGGTTTGCTTTGACTTGTAAAAATGTTATATTTTGTGCTTGTAACTTTTTTTTTCTGGGTGTGGGGGGGGGGTACTACTTTGCCCATCAACATCCATATCTTTTACCTTTCAGCGATATATA
>NC_051407.1:15267886-15267962 GCF_015228065.2 Penaeus monodon
ACAGAGACGAAGGGAAGGATTTTTTTTTTTTAGGTGTATGGCAGTGTCCAATATAAGATGGATCAGTGAATATAGG
>NC_051407.1:15268004-15268110 GCF_015228065.2 Penaeus monodon
GCGTCCAATAATCGAACGAATATCAAGGTAAAAAATGATATATTTATATAGGGGTAGAAATGAAGAATATATGAACAAGACAAAGAAAAATTCTAAATGACATTAC
>NC_051407.1:15268255-15268491 GCF_015228065.2 Penaeus monodon
AATGATGCGCATCATTAAATTTAGCTTCATCTATCAGCATCGTTAGTGGTTCGAAAAGAAGCGCTTTCGCCTTGTAATTACTGCATTTGTTATCTGCAGTGTTGTAGATTATTTACTGAGCAGTTTCACTTTGCCAATAATTATAATCTACGCAGTTAGGTGTGGTTTACCGCTCTGTGATCGTAAAATCTATATTTAAAAGTTTGGTTCTGATGGTGTACTTTAAGATATCTGTT
>NC_051407.1:15269113-15269428 GCF_015228065.2 Penaeus monodon
TCGCTAAGATTACCCCACAAATTCTTCTGCAAAGCCATCATGCTTTCACAGACTATTAAGTAGTTTCAAAACATGACCTGAACACGTTTTTACCGCAGTAGTCTCAAGCACGTGTTAAAAGCACCCTGTCATTTAACGTGTTATTGTGAAGAGGGTCTTTACGTAGTTAATGTGTAAGAGGAGTAAAAGGGCCGGTATTATGACATTAGCATCATTATGATTTCAGTTGAATCGGTTGATCATTTCAGGTATTTTATAATCATTGTCGAGTGTGCAAGCAAACCAAAATTGTTTTAAGAATGTATTTTGGTGTAA
>NC_051407.1:15269460-15269630 GCF_015228065.2 Penaeus monodon
AGTAAATGGAGCGCATAACTTATCAATGAAAATGGAGATAAATAAAATGAGAGATGAATTAGCTAATAACCAAATAGATGAGAAAAAAGACAAAAAACAAGAATATCCGATCCCATTACGTACACATTTACATAACGTTAAAAGATTTTTTTTTACATCAAAACGTGTAC
>NC_051407.1:15269748-15270001 GCF_015228065.2 Penaeus monodon
AATAACACTATGTAAAGAACCACCTTATGACAACATCACCACATTGACATTACGTAAAGACCCAACATCTACAGAGAACACATTAACCCTACCATCTTGGGAAAGTAAAAGTGCCCAAAATAGCCCTACACACTACCCAAAGGTAAAGAAAGGGTTATATATATAGCCGGGAGACTAAACACCGAAGATTATAGGTGGACCGTTATGTGATAGAAGTATACAGTACACCATCACTGCTATGGCGTTCCTTGCA
>NC_051407.1:15271263-15271467 GCF_015228065.2 Penaeus monodon
GAAAAAAAATACACTATAGTACAAACATGAATAGATATAATTTTTTTCTTTCTTTCTTTTTCATGTACAAGTTAAAACGGAAAATTACAGTTACAATACCTGTTCTCTCAAATACCTCGTTTGTTAACTTAATGGCGATTACGTGGTGGTGCGAATAACAAAGGCGATCGGTGATGCCTTGTCGTGTAAGTCAAAATTGCGTAT
>NC_051407.1:15271486-15271571 GCF_015228065.2 Penaeus monodon
CTTTGGAATTGTAATATATGATGCGTGCGGGTGGCATGTAGAAACCTTATGCGACCCAGGATATGTTGGTTATTTAGTTGTGAAG
>NC_051407.1:15274286-15275010 GCF_015228065.2 Penaeus monodon
AGGATCTATAAAGAAGTAGAAAGCTGGTTCTCCGTAGAATGTCTACTCTTGAAACTTTTACTTCACTTGGCCTGTAGAATCTTTCCTTACCTTCCCCCCCCCTCCCCATCCCTTCCTCTGACTCCTTCTACCCCCCTCTCCCCCAAACTCCACCTCTACCCCCCTCTTACCCCCCCCTAGCTCCAACACAAAACTCTTCTATTCTCCTCCAACATCTACTTTTCTAATCTCCCTCCCCCATCTAACTCTGTCTGCTTAATCTCCCCATCAGCCTCTTTTAAAACTCCACCCCCAACCCCATCCAAACCCCATTTCCCAGCCCTTAAACACCCTCCAACAACCAACCCCATCCCTCCAACTCTCTCCTCTCTCCAACAGCCCATCCCTTCAACTCTCTCCTCTCTCCAACATCCCATCCCTTCAACTCTCTCCTCTCTCCAACACCCCATCCTCTCCAACACCCCATCCCTCACATCCCTCCAACCTTACTCCTCCACCTCTCACCCCCCCCCCCTTCCATCCTTCCAACCTTACCCCCTCCAACCCACCCCGACCCCCTCCATCCTCCAGACTCCAACCTCCCCCTTCAAAAAAAAAAGGTCTACCCCCTCCCCCCCCACCTCCTTCAACCTGGCATTACCCTGGGACCTTCTCTACGCCCGCCGCCCCCCCCCCCCTCACTTTCACTAGCGGGGTTTCATACATCTCGAAGATTGCGGATTAG
>NC_051407.1:15275507-15275628 GCF_015228065.2 Penaeus monodon
TCGACGAGACGAAGGCGCAGCGCCGCCCGGAAGGACAGCCGCCGACCGAGCGGTTCCCAGAAGCGTTTCACCCAAGGAGCTCTTCTCAGCCGCGTCCGACCGCAGGCCGGAGAAATACTTC
>NC_051407.1:15276259-15276726 GCF_015228065.2 Penaeus monodon
GTGATAGAGTATATCTCAAAGGAATGAAGTGACGTTTCATCACCCCATTCTTGTTATGTCCCCTTATGGGCTCACATCAAATTGAATCTTACACAATTTTCATTCATTTACATTCATAACCTAGGAGCAAACTTCCTATATTGTTTCAGTATTTCCTCTCTTTTCTTATCATTGCACATCCATTCTATCTGTAAAGTAACGTCATGCGATTCAACATTTCTGAATCTCTCAAGCAGTGGACATTACATAATGGGCCAGGGTGTTGGATCTCGGTGCTCCACAGACTCTACATTTGCTCTCCTTCACTCCCCCCAGCTCCCAGTAATATTTATATCCAGTCCTTAATCTCATGGACAGTACACTGTCTGTCCACCTGCTGTTCATTGAGAATATGCATTTAGTGTCTCATAGTATCAATTTTATCTCAGAGCTCATTTCTTAGTTGATCATATTCTCCTCTTTGCATT
>NC_051407.1:15277389-15278016 GCF_015228065.2 Penaeus monodon
AGAGGGAGAGAGAGAGAGGGCAAAGAAGAATCATTACAATACCAATACAAATATGACAAGGATAGAGTGATAAATATTACGAACAGAGGTAGCTGTAAAAACCATAACTAATCTTATAGAAAAAAAATGGAAGCTGATATGAACGATAAAGCCAATTTTACTGATTGACTCCCTGTTCTTCCTCAATTATCTTCTCTTTCCCCTCTTGTTCGCGGTATTATTTGCAATAATTCAGACACAACAAAGAAATTTTTTTTTTTCCTCGGCACACTTTTCGTAAACAATACCCTGTGGCCTTATCTCATATGTTCTTTCTCTCTCTATCCAATTCCTCCTCATCTCCCGTCAGTGTCCCGTCTCATTTCTCTCTTCACACTAAATTCTCTCTTTTTTTCTTTTTCTCCGCCAATACCCTATTTACTGTTATTTTATCCTTCTATCTTTCCTTTCCTTTTTCCTTCCTCTTTCCCGTCTTCATCTCTCGGTCTTTCTTTCTAGCCTCTCGATCATCAGTAGGATTTCCACTTTCCCTTCCTTTCTGGATATCGTTAAAATAGTTTTTTGTTGGTAATACCTATATTCGTAACAGTTGTATATCCTTTTACTGTTCTCATATAATTTTAAGAA
>NC_051407.1:15278105-15278258 GCF_015228065.2 Penaeus monodon
ACAGGAGACGACACCTGGATTCAAGGAGCGGATGCGGCGAGTGATGAGTATCATTGTAACATAATAAACGAAAGCGTTGTATTTTTCCAAGGAAGAGAAAGCAAGGTTATATATATTTACACATGGATGAATAGCTATAGTATAGGCTATCTT
>NC_051407.1:15279255-15279506 GCF_015228065.2 Penaeus monodon
GTCAATACTCTGTCCAAACTCCCTTTAGACGCTGAAGTACTCCGATTCGCAAAGTCTCTGTTGATTTTAAATGATACTGATAATGATAATAATGAAGCATTGTAAAGCATACACATAAGTGAGAGGTATCAGATGATTAAAAAAGAGAGGAAAAAAAAGGCATTTGGAGTGCTCCAGAGACCGGGCGAGAAGCTAGTTTTATTTTCCTGAGATTGGGCCCCCTACGGTAACAAAAATTATAGTGCATGTTA
>NC_051407.1:15279687-15280248 GCF_015228065.2 Penaeus monodon
AATGAAACGTCTGCGACTTCTCAGTCAGGCGAAAACATACATTTTCCTCTATTCCTGTGCCTACCACATGTGGAGATCACACAAAATAAATACATAATTTTCATCAAAATGGAAAACTGCCTTGGAAAATAGTTTCTGCCAGTTTCATACCAGTATGCTCGGAGAGTACACTGGTATGGGGTTTACTAAATATCACTTACTATAAAAAACTACATCTCAAAGTTTAACACAAATCACGTACGTAACTGTTAGTGACTACCAGCCTCCAGCCTTATTTTCCATATTCTCATCTTTAGCACAGACATCACAGCACGTGACCCCACTCACTATCAAAATGTACATGAACCTTGACTCTTCTCTTATACTGGAAATGCGTGACATTCCAAAGGACTCCTGATTTTGCTGTCCAAAATACCTCTCAATCACTCCTCCTTAACCGCCATGCCCAGCTGTCTCCTCAGGACCTCAGGCGAGCATCGAGAAGCGTCTCCCGCAAGTCAACATGTACATGCGCATGTATATGTATATTGCCATTGAACATGTATATTGCCATTACGGAGC
>NC_051407.1:15280609-15280967 GCF_015228065.2 Penaeus monodon
AGATAAAGGGAAACCCCAAAATGACGAAAGTTTTGGAATGACTTTCATGAACAAGGAATCAGCCAAGAGGTCGGTTCCTTCAATAAACTGGCTTGTTTATCCTTGCTCGTAGGATCCGCCCAAAACTTTCTATTCGGAATTCTACCAGTTGGCGGCTTTATCGTGCCATCTCGAGTCGCATTTTAAGATTGAAGAAAGGGCAAAGACAAAAATAAATTATGGATTGTTATTGCGGTGAAAATCACTTGTTTCTGTCAGGTAGGCCTATGTGATAAGAACGCAAAGAGGGATTGTTGTCGGGATGAAAACGCATTTTTTCAAATTAATTTTTATGTGTCCTTTTTTCTTCCGTTTTATT
>NC_051407.1:15281215-15281408 GCF_015228065.2 Penaeus monodon
CCCACAAAAGATTATTTCATGCAGAAGACTTAATCTTGATCGCACAAATTAACATGAAACTGCATAACTAACAGTATTTTAACTTCTGTTGATTTGCAGCTGGACGATGCACGGATTCTTATGCAAATGCGTTTAAGAATACAAAGTGGATAATAAAACGGGTTGCGTGAATGAGAGAGAAAATAAAGATGAC
>NC_051407.1:15281578-15281887 GCF_015228065.2 Penaeus monodon
AAAGGAGAAAAATGACTAAATAACTTTTTACACGAATAGATTCTATAACACGAAGGTAGTCGAGAAAAAAGTGCAATTCACAAGAGAATATATCCCTGAAATATCTTTATTATGAAACCCTCAATTCGAAAGTAAGTAAGAATGAACATCCGCTTGAAATAAAGAAAACTGACCAACAGCTGATGGCGTGAGAGGCGATGAACCGGAGACGTTAACGACAGTATAATCGTCCATCGTTGTGTCTTCCAGAATACGAATTTGGATGCTGGAATGGCGAGGATGGCTTTTACATTTGCATGTTATTTATCC
>NC_051407.1:15282217-15282338 GCF_015228065.2 Penaeus monodon
CATCTTTCCCTCTTTCCCTTCCCATAATACTGGTTTGGTACACGAAAAAGCTGTTCATTTCCATTTCCATGTTCCTGAGCGGGAAGTTAACATGCATTGTTTGTTGTTGACGATGAGAAAC
>NC_051407.1:15282675-15282845 GCF_015228065.2 Penaeus monodon
CAGTACACACACCTCCCTAGACCTCGTGTACAACCGCCCAAAGCAAACCCTTCTGTCTCCCTCTTACGCCCACGTGAGCAAACCGCCCATCCGGAAGGAACTGAGCGGATCAAACAGGATGCGCGAGGTCTCCAGCGTCCCCCAGAGATAAGGGGGTGAAGGAATAGACC
>NC_051407.1:15283062-15283165 GCF_015228065.2 Penaeus monodon
ATCGACAGAGAAGGTGAGAAAAGGTGGGAGGTCGAGGGAGCGAAGGAAAAGGGCGCTCGGGTATTCCCATACTGAGGATGATGGATTAATATCGCTTGCGCTT
>NC_051407.1:15283297-15283586 GCF_015228065.2 Penaeus monodon
ATAGAATGAGACAAAATGCCATTATATGCTGAACTGCCAAGCATATGTCATGTTGGTTTCGTGCGTCGCGTCATGTTGTCGTGTTAATTGCAGGCCTCATGACAGATGAGTGATATGGGGGTCATTAAGAGGTCATTAGCCACCTGGATTTAATCATGGGTCAAACATCAAATTGATAATAGGCCACGAATTCTCTGTATGATTTTAATGGTATGTGTTTATTGCCTTCTGTAATGGCTAATTACTACTGAGAAGATTGTTCGATCGATCGGTTAAATGATTTGCTGAT
>NC_051407.1:15284299-15285077 GCF_015228065.2 Penaeus monodon
CTTACATACATTTCCTTTTATATATAAGCAAAATGGAGTACATCAAATAAGAAAAGATTTAGCAGAAATATACAGAACATTTCATTCCCAAATGTAACAAACGCACATGACACATTATTTACCGAGTCTATGGCCAAAGTACGTTTATATTATTTGTCAGTTTTCATATGACACGTGAATGCCTACGAGATCTGACACCGTTTACTGATACAAGGTGTGTATAACGAGGTCTGATAAAATGCATTTCAGACGCGAATACCCGATGATATGACACCTTTCAGCTGACACGTGTATTGCATATACAAGAATTTGCATCCTTCATTCGACCCAAGAATTCCTTAAGGTCCAACACTATCTGACACAAGATCCAACACTATCCATCTGACACAAGATCTGACAACATCCATTGGACAATTGATCCGACACTGTCCAAAGACACAAGATGATACACTATCCATCTGACACAAGATCCAACATCATCCATCCGACGCAAGATCCGACACTATCCACTTGACACCATCCATCAACAACAAGATCGAATACCATGCATTTGACACCCCATCCCCCAAAAGAACACCCAAGAACTGACATCCTCCACGTGGCACAACGACTACCATTTGACACCAAACTTGACACCATTCATTCAACACAGCCTTAGACAAACGACATTAAAATTCACCAGACAGTCTTTGGCACACACAGCTTTCTCAACACTGCTAAAGGCTTTCTACTCGCGAGGCACAATATAATTATCGTTCTGTAGTGATAGGCCTACTAT
>NC_051407.1:15285867-15286073 GCF_015228065.2 Penaeus monodon
TTTTGGGAAGTGATGAAACGACTATAAGAAAAGGATCAGAGGTGTCAAAAGTAAATGGAAAAAATCCCTAACCTAAACTAACATTAAACTTCGGATACTAGGAATGATTAGGGAATCATTAGAAATGCTGAAAGGCTGGAAGGAATGACAGATGGAGAAGAAACGAGATAGGAATGACAATGGGCAGAGATAAAACCAAAGATGAA
>NC_051407.1:15286149-15286263 GCF_015228065.2 Penaeus monodon
GAGGTGTGAAAACAGGGGAAATGGATAACAGAAAAGACGAAAAACTAAACAGACGTAATAATAATTCTTATAATAAGAAGTAGATGTAACTGGCCAATCTTAAAGTCGACACGA
>NC_051407.1:15286298-15286412 GCF_015228065.2 Penaeus monodon
AAATAAAAAAAATTAAATCTCTTTAGGGTGATTGACATACAGATAAGAAGGTGATAAGACGCGAAGAAAATTGTTTGAGTAGATGATTTTTTTTTTTTTTTCTTATTCCTTCTT
>NC_051407.1:15286507-15286603 GCF_015228065.2 Penaeus monodon
TTCAAGCAATTTGTGATTAGAATTGCCAAGGATAATCAACATTTGATATTCATGACTGTGTTAATCACAGACACTAATGAGGACTATGATTAGTAT
>NC_051407.1:15286692-15286825 GCF_015228065.2 Penaeus monodon
CCATATTTCACTGAATAGAATACTTTCACAATCAAAAATAAAAACAAAATACTATAATCAACATTGAAACATGATATGAAAGTAATCACAGGCGAGAGAAATTCTTATGGATGTTGTAGCTTTCCTGCCTCCC
>NC_051407.1:15287074-15287581 GCF_015228065.2 Penaeus monodon
ATAACATCCCTCATTCTGCGAGAGATGGGAGGAGCTGAAAGGGGAGGAGGGGGTAGGAAGGGAGGGGGAGGTAGTTAGAGGGAGGGAACGAGGGGAGAGGGTGTTGGGAGATAGTATGCGTTGGGGGGGGGGGAGCCAAGACGAGGGGATGGAGGGGTGAAGGAAGGGAAAGGTAGGGGGTAGGCTGAGGTAGACAGACAGGTTTTCGTGACGCTGAAGGTAGGTCTAGAGAAAGTGCGCGCAGCCTACTGAGGCGGGAACTTCTCAGCGGCAAAGGTGTGAAGTGATGAGGCTGTTATAAGATTCCTTTCTATTTCTCATTATTCTTGTTATACGTCTGGGTCTAGTTATCGTTATACTGTTTTTCTTTTTCTTTATTCTTCAATTTCGTTTTTTTTTATTCTCGTTCTTTCCTTTCGTCCGATTTTTCCTTTATTTTATTTCCTTTATTTCTCTCTCTTCTTCGTTATTATCTTCTCTCCTACTCCTTCTTCTCTTTCCTCTTAT
>NC_051407.1:15288051-15288337 GCF_015228065.2 Penaeus monodon
CCTTTGTAATGATCTTCATCTAGAAAGAATACATTTATTGGTATTGTGAAACTTGAAAGATTACGAAACTTGATTTAAAGCTTCACTAAAACACATACAGAAATATCTACACTTTCGCCATCCTTGCCTCACCCCAGTCGCGGAAGATACAGTTGTTAAAAGCAAAATTTCCTAGCCGGCCGAAATTGCTAGTTCCATTGTTGGTGTGAAATTGGTCTCATTATGCACTACTTCCGAAGGTGATGTCGTGTAATTAAGTTAATAGTGCGTCTGTGACAAATTTTCG
>NC_051407.1:15288385-15288939 GCF_015228065.2 Penaeus monodon
GTTCCTCCTTCCTTCCTTTTTCCGTGTGAAGCAAGATGAAAGAAATTGGCTCTGATAGATGCTGTAACAGACGCTCTTATTTTTTTACGAAACGTGCATTAAACAGTCGTAAAGTATCCAGGTTTTTCTTCAGTTCACTCGTTTAATAACCAATGAACATATCCGTGCATATTAAGATTTATTTGTCACATTTGTCAAATTTGTTTGTCTCAGACTAACATGGCCGTGACGGTGGCGATGGTGGCCTTCGATTATTACTGGACATATCAAGCGTAAATATTTGAAAGTATTCATAAATATCCGGAGATAAATTAGATAATTATATATGCTTCATATATCTCGGTACAACAATCCATTCTTCTAGAACGGAGAGATTCATATACACATAATGAATATAATGAATTAATATAATGAATACTATACTATAAATATAATGAATACTATGCTATGAATATAATGAATGCGATATATGAAAATGATTACTGAATGTACTCATTGAATATATAGTCTGAAACAATAATATTTGAATATTATAAGAATGCAAACTACGAGCG
>NC_051407.1:15288971-15289142 GCF_015228065.2 Penaeus monodon
ATCTGCCATACAGAGTGTTAACAGTTAGTAACAGAGAAAGGGCAGCATTAGAAGTCTTACGCTTTATCGTAAGGAATGTTATATCCATTACTCTTCACTTGTGGCGTGAGGCGTGACTGCTGTATAAATGGCCATGTGTCAGGATGACCATCAGCACGACGGGAAGTATCT
>NC_051407.1:15289662-15290004 GCF_015228065.2 Penaeus monodon
CATCCTCACGAATACTCCGATGACGACCTTCCGATCTGACCATTTCACGAAAGCAAGAATTTATGAGTTCCGGTTGCGCCGTGGTCGCTAATAGCAGGAGACGGTAACTGATAATAATAATTGCAATAATTAATGAGGTGTCCAACACAGCGGCCTCGTTCGCATAACACGCAGTCAAACGTGAGGTATTACCGGCAAGGGTTATAAATTCTGTTCAGATATTGTGTAATGTTTTCATGATATTTTGTTAATTTCTTCAATGTTCTTCTTTTCCTTATCATTATCATTAATTTACTTGTTTTTATTTTCTTCTAATAATGCGGCTTCTTTTTTTCTTGCCCT
>NC_051407.1:15290346-15290644 GCF_015228065.2 Penaeus monodon
GTGTGCGTGCGCGCGTGTGTGTGTGTAAGCGCTTACGCAATAACCTCAGCTGACGATGAAAAGATATAATTATGTGATATCAATCAATATCTTGAAATCAATAATGTCATTACAGTTTCGCTAATGCACAGTTCCTGTTTATTGCACGGCCTTAAAATGAATCGGCGAACATGTTATTAAGCAGGTCTACGATTCCCACTGATTTCTGACTGGTAACAGTGACCTTTCTAATTATTAGATTGACCTCTGCCCCCTCCTTCCGGTGATAAATATGCCATTAGAGTGTTTCATGCATTAA
>NC_051407.1:15290923-15291135 GCF_015228065.2 Penaeus monodon
CCAGAAGAATGTATCATCTAGACCTAGAAATCCAAATCAATCACGATGATAATATTCATTGCAAAACAACACAAAAAGAGAGAGACTGTCCCTTGGCGCATGCAGTGAATTCGAAATGAGTTTCCGATCCTAAGAGCTGGCTGCTACACCGCTGAGAAGACATAGCAGTGATTACAGTGATTAGGATGGGGGAGGTTTGGCATCTGTACAGA
>NC_051407.1:15292146-15292531 GCF_015228065.2 Penaeus monodon
TCCACAGCTATTCTTGGCGAGTGTAAACAATAGAGAGCAACCTCCATATTTGCCATTTCAATTCACAGGTCCCAGGCCCTTGTAAAACTCTCTCGCTTTATCTAACACTTCTTCAGTCATAATGAGATTTTATTATTCTCCCTCGAAACGACATTCTCAAATTCTCTCTCATGTTAGAATCCTCATCTTCTTGAATCTATTAGCCTTACTTTCGTAGCCCTCGAGGTCGTCTTTCTCATCTCGGCGTGGGAAACGAGCCTCAGTATTATTGGAGCGTTTGTTGTCTTCTTGGGATACTTAAAACCTTTTATTTTTTTCCCGTTGTAGAAAAGGATAGACTGATTTTTTCTTCTTTTTTATTTCTTTCGTTGTAGAAGAGAATAGC
>NC_051407.1:15292570-15293261 GCF_015228065.2 Penaeus monodon
CTGAGAAAAAAGGGATAGCCTTTATTTTTATTTCTGTCGTTGTAAAGGAGCGTGTAAGATTGTTTTATTGTGGAAATGGAAGTGAGGAATTTTCCGTTGTATGAAGGGAAACTGCTTTTCGTTCCAAAAGAGACCTTTGGGATTTTGGATTAGGTTTAAGCTGAGCCGATGCCTTTGAAGCACGTTTATTTTACGGATCTGAAAAAATATATATATATTCCGAGCATTTGGCGACTCATTCGACATAGAGGAAAGAAAATGTTTTGTAAAAATAGGAATTGTGATCGTGGACAATACGTGGTAAGATTAATGAATGATAATGAGAAAGACTGTATGATAATAATCAATAATAACGATCACAGATAAGAAAATAAGCAGACAATAGCAGTAAACGAATAAAACAAACAAAAATCAAACATTTCCTGTACCCCTTATCCGCTGTATCCCCTCTTCCATAACGACCTCCGCCTCCGAAACAAAATTCAAATATGACGCGCAGGTCTTGTCACGCTGCCTTTGACGGCATCTAAGGAGTGTCTAGCTGCTCTCCTCTCCAGGTAGGACGCGGTAGGAGTCCCACCGTGGCTGCTTGGAGGAGTCCCTCTCTGCCCTGAGGCTATCTCGCTCTCGGGGTCGGTTGGTGAAAACCTTTTGTGACCCGAAAGTCTGAAAGTGAAAGTATGAGAGGATT
>NC_051407.1:15293374-15293461 GCF_015228065.2 Penaeus monodon
TGCGGCTTTTGTCTTATTGATGCACTTCTTTGGATTTTTTTTTTTTTACCAGAATATTTTTTAATGATTTTCACATTTTCTTATATA
>NC_051407.1:15293551-15293700 GCF_015228065.2 Penaeus monodon
TTTTTTGTATTTTTTCTTCCCTCTTCTTTCATCTACTTCAATCTTCTACCCACACTTTTCGCCTCATGATTCAATTTCTTCTTCAGTATCATAATTTTCCTAATAATTTTCACTTATAGCATTAGGTCATCAGTCTATCTACTATATAT
>NC_051407.1:15293989-15294724 GCF_015228065.2 Penaeus monodon
TCGATTTTTGGATTTTGTAAATAAATCACGTAAAAACTATTTCCTGAGCGAGGAGACGCCAATTAGTCTGTCGGAAGCAGCAAGGGGATCGCGAGCCAGCCAGAGGATACCGCTTTTTCTATTTCCTAACATCTTGTTCTTTTTTTTCTTGTTTCTTTGTTTATATTTCCTTATGTTTGAATTTCTTGCTTCTTTGGTTTTCACTTTTTCCCCCTATTTTCCCTACTTCAAACCTACTATTTCTTTCTCTCTCTCTCTCTCTCGCTCTCTTGTTCTTGTTCCTTCAATTACATCAAATCACAATTATTTCCTATTCTTTAACTGGTCCTAATGCTCCACTCTTAGGCGGCGTCACGTGACCACCGAAGGAAGTAGGTTGTTCACATACTCTGTGGTCAGACGTGTAAAGGGGGCTGCGCTGTGTTAGGTCTTTCAACATAGAGAAGATAAAAAAAAGGGTTCGCTGTGAAAGTACAGTCTGTATAAATATAATTGTAAAGCAACATGAATATGGTTTTGTGTTTATTTATTCGCCAGCTGTTGTTGTTTTTTCAGAGAGAGAGAAAGAGGTAATTATCGTAGGACTGTAAACTCGTCCATCTTGTAAATTTTAGCTTCGCAAAAAGAAAGAAAAAAATCATTACTGTTTTTTGCCTTATCACTTCTAAGTAACATCATCAGCATCACTTCCCTTCGCATTACCATCCTTTAACAATAGCATCATCATCACCAATC
>NC_051407.1:15294742-15294992 GCF_015228065.2 Penaeus monodon
AAAAAAACTAACCTGCGATAAACATCACAACTAACGAGATCATTACCTTTTCCTCTAACATATTTTTTCAAAGGGAGATTAGCATCTGACAGCAGTTTCTTCTATTTTTAACTCAATTACGAAATCTGACGGATAGGATGGCCAGACTTTCTCCAGACAGTCGAAATTCTAGTCAAATAAAGCAAAGATGGCGGCGACCTTGTCTTGCGATGCCGGATAGCCTTTCCGGTGAAGGTAGCGGACGGAGAAC
>NC_051407.1:15295510-15295652 GCF_015228065.2 Penaeus monodon
CCTAAGCTGACATACCAAGATGTCATCTGACAGAGCAGCGACCTTGGGGAGAGAAAGCAGGCGTCGATGGGTGTCCTCAAGACGGTTGTCCTGGGATGCGCATCTGCTTAAGGATGGTGGAGGTTCGTGATTAAGATTTGGG
>NC_051407.1:15296382-15296697 GCF_015228065.2 Penaeus monodon
ATTTTAACTTTTTAAACGTTTGTGTTCGATTACGTATGAGAAACGTTTACATAGATTTATACACACATTTCGCAATACATACTCAATATCATCACCCTTTATTTAAGTTTCCGAGCGTCAGCAGAGGCAAAGACATATCTGAAAATCCAAATACCCTAACTTACAAAAAAATAAGAGACATAGAAAAAATAAGACGAAAATTCTACACGTTTATTGACTATTACGGATCTGCTTTATGTCAGATCCGATCCTTTCTTATTGCTTGATCGTTTGACATCTGGTATTGGAACGTCAGCATGAGTCACGATTTATTTC
>NC_051407.1:15297213-15297562 GCF_015228065.2 Penaeus monodon
CTCCTCCCTGGAGGTTTGATCCTGACTTCTCCTCCATGCAGTCTCTCCATCACCCACGGGCTTGCACATCTTCTCGCGGGCGACAACCACACCCCCGGGGAAGGTGTAGTCCCCTGGAAGAAGCATCTTATGTAACAAGACCCTGGGGACACGGCGTGGGTCCGGGTAGAAGATGAAACCAGTTTGTTTGGTTGTGCGTTTGTGCTCAGAAGGAATGCCGTGGTTTGTGGCTGAGATGACGTCACGCTAAGTAGGGATTTGATTATTAGCTTCTGGAATCCCGTGTCTGAACATGTGTAAAGCCGCTCGTCTACGAATGGTTGGTGATGTCTGTGTTTTTTTTTTTATC
>NC_051407.1:15297615-15297698 GCF_015228065.2 Penaeus monodon
ATTTGAAAACACAAAGCAATATTGATTTTCATAGTAATTTTTATACAAATATACGCATACGGTAATTATGAATACACAAAGGA
>NC_051407.1:15297734-15297941 GCF_015228065.2 Penaeus monodon
TCGCACAAACCCACCCCTGCATTTCCAAGTTCATTCCCACAGCGCTAATGACACAGTCGACCTCACGACAAGCACCAAGGCCGAGTATTGGAAAATCTTACCGCTGTTTATGCTAACGAGAAATCAAATTTGGAAGCTTAATCACACCGGCTGTCCCTCTCACGGATAACTGGCTAATCAAAGTAGTACTGGATCCTTCTCCGGTGT
>NC_051407.1:15298209-15299119 GCF_015228065.2 Penaeus monodon
ATCTAATTGTGTATATGTACTATATTGTTTGGAGAATAAATAGTGTCTTTCCTTTCATAATCTTACTTATTTTAAGACAGGGCTGAAAATATACATAAGAATTTTTACACTTTATTCTATACAGCAATACAATAAGACTCATGATAAATACGTCTCTTCTCCCTCTTTAAGACAGATTTTGTATAGCTTCGAAATGATGACGAGTATGTTTGTTTGTTTTTGTCGACTGTAGTCTTAAATGCAGCATCACCTTTCACCAACCTTTAATCCGAGTCGTTTAAGGGGACCGTTAATGAAAGAGGCGAGTCTTTTCCGATCCCGAAACAGTCTCTGAAACTGTAACACGCGCCTCTGCAATTCTCTGTTCCTCTTCTTCAGCAGGTGCAAGTGGTGTAGTAATTGAGTCTCTGACACCTCCACCAGTCGGAGTCGTGGAGGAACTGCTGTGGCCACGACAAGAACGAACCTTAAAAAGTTTTGGTCGTTTGTTCTTTCAACTTCTGTCAATTGGTGCGACTGCTGCGACACGGCGGAAGCACCAGGTTCTCTCGTCATCCTTAAGAGTTCCTCAAGAGACAATATAGGCACAAACACAACGTCAAGGGCTTCCTGTCCCGGCGGAATACATCGCAGCGAGGAATATGTCGACGGCACAGAAACTCCTCCGTCAGATGGATCCAAGGGCTGGCCAGAACTCAAAGGCCCTGGATGAGCACCAGGCCTCGGGTTCCTTGGCCTTCGGGTCGCATTGCCGCCTTCGTCTCGAGGACGTTGGCTTGAGGCGCCTGGGTGGCTTAGGGGGATGGCCATCTTGTCCTTTGGCGGAAGGCGAGAGCTACACTGCCTGCGAGGAACGCGATACGACCTTTATATTGCATGGCAGGGTGGGCAAACGTACGCTAGCTGCTCA
>NC_051407.1:15299959-15300107 GCF_015228065.2 Penaeus monodon
AACAATTAAAGAAAAATGTCATCACATTTCGTAATGTAAATAAATCGGGAGTGGGGAATTCTTTGAAATAAATGACACTTCCAGATTTTGTTCTTTCTGATAAAACAAAGCTTTATATAAGTTTTGATGGTTTTAAGATCACTAATAG
>NC_051407.1:15300258-15300752 GCF_015228065.2 Penaeus monodon
CAGTAGTCTGAGTCATGAAACTTATCACGAAAAACGTTTCGCTATCAATCATTATCTCAGGATACTAACAGAAAACGGAGATATGATTACCTTACAGATGAGTGGTTACTAAACGAATAAAGTGACACAAAATGAATAAATTTACATTTTCAGTACACGCAAATGCACTAGTAAAGTAGGGTATGAAATAAACCATGAAAATTGCAGGACTAAAATGTAGAGATAATGTCGAGAACATTTCCCAACACTTAATAAAAGCTGCAACCTTTTTCCACGAAAGTCTCGCTTAATCAAGCGCTTCCATACTTTCATAGTTCTATTTAGGTTTTCGTACATATATATTGAATACAGCATTTTGTACTCAGCTAAAAGGCTTAAGCGTAGGGAGGCATTCACTAGTAATTTTGTTGTTTACGAATTTCAGACATCCTGCTGCCTTCGACAAAATTTAGTATCAATAATCATATTTTCACTTCTCCTACACGCTACATTTG
>NC_051407.1:15301017-15301254 GCF_015228065.2 Penaeus monodon
ACATGCAAACCCTCAGCATATGTACAGATGATGATGCATCGACAGTTTTCTTGTAATCGGTCTGGTGTCCTTGATTTAAGTTACTTTGGATAGGTGACACTATTGTTTATTACTGTCAACTGAAAGGATAAGAGTAAAAATAAAATAATAATAATAAAAATTAAAAGTATAATTCACAAAGAATACATTGTAAATATATAATATACAAGCACAGCAAATTACTACTGTTCTTTAGAA
>NC_051407.1:15307514-15307898 GCF_015228065.2 Penaeus monodon
AACATGTATACTATATACACATAGCTATAAACATTTTTTCTATGGGTAGATAATACAAATTTTCAGATAATACAGCTTTTTATTATAGGAAATTACTTCTATTAGAAAAAATCAACTTCACAAGGAAAGGCATCTTAGAGTAGCACACAAAAGTAGTTACAAGAATACACCTTACAGGAAATGTAATAGACTAGAGATTCTTAATGTGTTAATGGTTTGTGTTTTGTGTTTGGTCTGCCATACATTCTTCTCAAAACTGTTACTTCTCCAACTTAGCTTAGTACTTATACTTTTAATATCACTATCCTCCTCTTCTTTCTCTCTCTTCCTCATCCTTCTGAGATGTACAAGTTTGTCTATAAAGTTGTCCAAGTAAAAAAAGTC
>NC_051407.1:15308279-15308351 GCF_015228065.2 Penaeus monodon
GGGGAGAGGGGAGAGGGAGGGGGGAGAGAGAGGGGGGAGAGAGGGGAGAGGGAGGGGGAAAGAGGAGGGAGG
>NC_051407.1:15308615-15309222 GCF_015228065.2 Penaeus monodon
CATTATTTCTTACAAACTATTTCTTACGTCCTATCTGGAATAAAATGAATATATTAAAGTCAAGATGATTTGTAACAAGAGCATTTCAAGTATACCCTTCCATCCTTTGCTTCCAACACAAGCACCAAATAAAAGCAGATCACAATACCTGAAAGCTCTGGAAATGTACAGATTATACAGTAAAGATGAATGCAGAGGTGGCAATTTTACTTTGAAACAATCATAAAAAATCAATCCAGTTAATAAATATGTAGTATTGTGAAACTGATATTCAATCCTATAACAAATGCATTCATCAATATATTTTTTTCCCTATTCAATTAATAAATTTTAACTCATGATTCAATTTACATTCTAATCTTACTTCTAATGTACCTTCTCTCATTCTTATAAAATACTATACACATAAACCACAAGATAAAAATAGAGCAATTATAAATGCAGAAGAAAAACAAAATGGAATGCAATAGAAAATTGGAATTATAGTCCCCTAGAACATGCACATAATAAATGGAATTCTTGGTGGATTAATGCAAGGAGTACAGCAAGGAAAGGTACAAATATGCTGAAAGTCTTTTTACTTTTTTGCTTCTTTTTACCCGGGAGT
>NC_051407.1:15309293-15309654 GCF_015228065.2 Penaeus monodon
ACAAAACAGAACTTATGTAGTCATTTTACATCAATTTGTAATACAAGCTGGATGATGTGATGTCAACAGCAGTGAAAAACAATGACAGAAAGTGAAAAAAGGGTACAGTTGAGGAAAGAAAATCAAGGAGAAAGTTTGTATATGTTTGCATGCAAGCATACTCTTGTTGACACCATATTCCCACACCTATTGTGCTACTTGTATGCTAGCTTGAAACAGTAGTCAACAATCCCCTTCAGTCAAAACAACTGAATAGTTCAAATAAAATGTTCATCTACCCTCTCATTCTCCACACACAATGGGTTTTAAAAAAAGAATGACAGAAAGGGCAACACTTCAAAAAATCAACCCATTGGATCCA
>NC_051407.1:15310204-15310465 GCF_015228065.2 Penaeus monodon
CCAACAGGTCAAGGATACCAAATCATGTCAGCAAGAGCAGAGCATGGCAGAAATAACAAGGCTTGTTAAGCATACTAGTTGCTGAACTTTTAACCCAACTCTGGTTTACCTTTCAGCCTGAACACAGCCTATATGAGCTTGAGAAAATTAAAAGAACTGAACCTGTTTTCCAGAAGTAAATGCAATACTGACATTTCAAGAGAAATTGCCTGAACAATCTTGAGCAATGGTTTCAACTATGTGACCCATATCAAATGATGA
>NC_051407.1:15310908-15311158 GCF_015228065.2 Penaeus monodon
CTAACAAAAACATTATTCGACTTGCACTATAGATCTTCTTCTCTACTTATTCCAGTATCAATTACAATACAGCTTTTCTTAAGACCTAAATGGCAAGAATCCTTTTGGCATTACCCCTAAAAGAATTGCAACAGCACCAGTATTGGCCTTACAACTAACAGCCACAATCAATAAATTCTGGACACAAGTACTTGCCTTTTCTAGACTCTTGTCATTTGATTGCAAACTTTTGATTTTAAGTACATTTTTT
>NC_051407.1:15311189-15312634 GCF_015228065.2 Penaeus monodon
ACAAACACCATAGTTTTTACAAATAAAAAATTAAGTTGTGACTGTTGTCTGAGATTTAATGCTTGGTTCTAATTATCTTAAAAAAAGAGAAAGAGAAAAAATACCAGATGAAATCTCTTCCATGTTAATCCTGTGTTGAAAAATGCACTTCTTTAAAGACTAAATATATATAATAAAGCTACAGGATTAAGTACCAATATCAAGAAAAAAGAAAGCCATCACTTCAATACATTATTATATATCTTGCATATATCAAAATAAAAAGCATCTTATATTCAACTCTGTTGAAAGACAAAACAATGCTTTGCAAATATAATATATAGTCTGCATCTAAAGCACAAAATAAGCTGTTGAGCATGATATGAATGAGTGTAATACACTGAAATAAGCATTTGTATATAGTTAATATGTCATGGAAAAAAGTGGCTTCATATATGCACATGCAAATACGTAAGTATGCATGTACATATGTACACGTAGTTTTGCGAGCTTTTGCAGGGAAATGAGCAATGGTAATCAGGAGATCAAAATTAAAAGTGTTAAGTATGTGGGCCTTGGAATGTAAAGGCAAAATTTGCTTTTACACTACATACATTATCACCATTCACATAGAATGTATACCACCATTCACATAGAAAGTATAACTCTGTATGATCTAATATACAGAAAATACTGAAATGTAATTTTTTTTTGGTTCTGATTTGTTTTGTAAAGGTCTGGTGAAAAGGAACACTGTATACTGATCAATTCTCATCGATGCATATTCATATATCTATAGGCATTTACACTCTAGAACACATGCACACTTTCCCTATACCATATAAAGACAAACATACTGTTTTTATGTCAGGTATTTGAGAACAGCATATTCAAGCATTAACCTCAAAGTGCAGTTTCATGAACAGAGTGAAAACTTGCATGAATGTAAATGTCCATTAACTCTGCAAGTAACTTACCAAGTACAATTCTTCCCCAAATATAAGTCGGGACAATAAGGATAAAACCATCTTCAGATTTATCCAAATCTTTTCTAAACTTTAAGAGAATATAAAATATATACATATCATTTGTGTATACATGATTTATCTTAATTTAACATTATTTGATAAGTAAAGTTTTTAAAACAAATGCACTCTGCTTAATATCCCCCAAAATAGTTTCATTGCAATAATATTGAGATGTTTGCTTGTGTGGCTGATGAATGGAGTGTACACAAATTAGTTCTATTAGCAAATTAGCAATGCTTATTTTTTTTTAATTATTGAAAATAAACATCTCTCATTGCTACCTATTATTAACTAAATTATATAATGAAACATAGTAATTGATTACCTGACATAAATCATATGCCTATCAATATATTGCATACTAAGTCAATCATTTTTTCACATTATTCTCTAGTATTTCCATTTATTATCCATTAGTCATTAACCTTAACAAATCTG
>NC_051407.1:15312748-15312864 GCF_015228065.2 Penaeus monodon
GCCATATCACACAAATATAGTGCTGTTACGATCCCCCAGGAGCAGGGTCCAATACACCATGAATACAGCACGGAAGAGAGGGCTTTCACACCGGGAAACCACACAGAGGCATTAGG
>NC_051407.1:15313078-15313328 GCF_015228065.2 Penaeus monodon
GAAAAGGTCATTTGTATCCTCCTCGATTAGGGTTTTCATTAGAAGCCTACCAAACAATGTGGGGAGCAAAGTCTAGAAAAGTAAGGTCAGCTCTCTGTGAAGCTCAGGGATGGGGGGTTTGGGAGGATAAGTGTGCAAGGGAACAGCCAGGACCTTATACAGTCAAAACTGGTCACATACAAAGAGGATGAAGGAGACATGTTCATAGAGGAACATATGTACTAAGCTGCAGGATGATGCTGTTGAATGG
>NC_051407.1:15313406-15313870 GCF_015228065.2 Penaeus monodon
AGAAGAGCGTGAACAGTGCTTTGCGATTGCAAGCTAGCACTCTACCACTAAGCTATGCCACCTCTCTTATGCAGGAACTGGGGCCTTATGCCTTAGAAATCTGACTGCGCTTGGACAGACTACTGTATTCCATTATATTGAGCAAGAAAACGGCACTGCCAATGCAACCAATAACTGTGTGGCTGCAGACAGTTTTTTTTTTTTTTTTACTTATGTTAAAGAATCTAGCGAGATAACAAAAAGCCCATTTGACTTCACAGGTTATCTAAAAAATAATCATTTGAACTGCATTTATTTCTGTTTTAGGTAGTGATAACCTGCACAGGTTAGCCTACTTCTGGAGTCTGAATGAGCTGACCTTCTTTCCCTAGAGTTTGGTGGCAAGCATAATCATTCTCATCGAGTGAATATTTTCTTCAGTTATCATGAAGTTTTAAAAATTTCTTCATTACATGAGATTTTAA
>NC_051407.1:15315436-15316171 GCF_015228065.2 Penaeus monodon
GGGTATATAGATAATGATATCTGTAATCCTTAAAATCAATATTCATAATACAAAAAAGACTAAGGATCACCATGCCTGAGAATCCCTTCCATCCTACTTCACCCTCCCCAAGAAAATATCATCATCAAGTTCATCCAAATCAGAATCCAAAAAATTATAAGTTTTCTCTGACATCTTTGGCATCTCCTCATATCCCAGCACTGTATCAACATCAGGTATGTCTTGATCAAAAGTACAACCACTCTTGTCACCTCGGACAAGGCTCCTGTCCGGCACATCTTTGGTCACAAACTTCTCCTCACTGGGAGTACTCAGCTTGTAGTTTAGAAGGACGTTCTTCTCCTCCTCTGGCATCTTAACAGTAACAGCATCATTGCTGCTCTTCTTTTCAGTGAAGTCAACAAGGGCAGGGAGAGCTGGCTTGCGGTAACACTTGGTGCACTGGGCCGCTTTCCGAACAGCACTGTTCACATCCGCCAGGGAGCATGAGGAGGAGGAGGCTCGGTGTGATGCCCTGATCTGTGGGCCCCAGAAGAGTTTATGATCCAGCCATGTCCCATCATGGATCCATGTAACTAAGGAGGCCATTTCTTGCAGCAAGTCAAATCTGCGAATACTTGCAATCTGAAAGGGTTGAAGCAAAGAACAAAATTATATGTCATATATATTGTGATGGTGATATGGAGAGCTTTGGGTGAATTTGTCTGAAATTTAAGACTTTATAAATATAAATGC
>NC_051407.1:15316549-15316622 GCF_015228065.2 Penaeus monodon
CAACCTTATCACTCATGAGTAAATTCAATACATAAACTAAACTCACTGTAGATGTATAACCACCCACACAGGG
>NC_051407.1:15316805-15318864 GCF_015228065.2 Penaeus monodon
AAATATCCAGTAAAGGATTACTAAACCTAGTCCATCCTTACATAATAAATAAAAAGAGAAAAACATTCACATCCCATACCTGGCATGGCACATCAGCGCTAAAAGGTAAGAGCACAGTGGCAACTTTCTTAGTAACATGATGAGTGATAAAGTAATGTCCTGTCAGATAACGCAGGGCAAAAGTCCACTGGCCCCGGATAGGCGTTGCACTCTCCCCATTCAGGTTGCCTGGCACAATGAACAGGATTTTGCTTGCCTTGTTCATTTGTTCACTTGTCCAGTTATTGGGGTTCTGGGAGGGAGACCAAAGTTTTCTGTTACCATTTTTACTATTACCTTCTGTTCAGGTTATTGAAAGAATACACTTTGTAATATGCAAGCTGCTTATGTGTGTTAATGTAAAAGTATATGAATTTGTACAAGTGACTTTTATACATATACTTTATCTTAATGCATTATTACAGGAAACTTGTAAATTGTTCAAATATTTAAACAATTTTGGCACAAAGAGAAGAGAATTCCTGACATGCAAGAACTTACTTTAATTAAAAGAAAAAAAAAATCTGGGAAACAGAAAATACAACAGAACAGAAAAAAAATTCTCAATACCTCAGTCCCCACATCAGTGTCTACAATATATGGTTGAGCATAACAGGTGTCCTTAAGAAACCCAGCAAGAGTCTTCACCAATTCCAAACAAGCGCTGTTCTCTGGCAAATAAATCAGCAGTACACTGGGCAGGTTCTGTCTCAGGGTCTCCAACAGTTCTGTAAACAAATCTGGTCAGCTGAGATGGGCAACTCAAGACAATCTATCATCAACAGAAAAATTATAATAAATGTTTATAAAGGTGTGAATGACAATTAATAGTATCACAATGTAAAATATATGTACAAAAACACAGCTGCAACATTTGATTTCCATTTTTTGAATTCTTTTACAAAAGCAAGAAACTTAAAAAACGTGTATAATTTTCATCTGAGAATTATGAATATTCATTGCTTATTGAACCCAAGATACTTTATCATCCAACTGTATACAATATGCATGAACTACTCTTATTAGGCCCTGGATCAAGTCCAGGCTAGTTTGGGCCTCTATTTAATACTTAATGTACACTATATTCAGGCTCAATTTTCAAAACAAAACAATTTATCAACTTCCTTTAATATCATATGTCAAGAATACTTCCTCCCTTATATCTGCTTCTTTCCACAAAGAATGGTTTCACTTTTCTCATTTACTACATAAATGAGAGAGTACATATTTCAACAAGCACCACTATTATTTACCTGCAGATTATTCCAACAAGCAATAAGAATATATCCCCAATTTTCCCTTCACTTTTTCATCTACAATTGTTCAGTCTGCGTACTTCACCAGCTAGCAAATACTTCAGATCCATTCTCTTAACTGGATGCAAGACTAAATAACTGTAACTCACTTTTGTTTTCTTTGGTGCGGTGATGAAGGGTAAAGGTGAAAGCAAAGGCAAATATAAGGATGAACATACAGCTGATAAATATCCACATTCCCAGCTGGCTTTCCTTCACCTCTGTAAGTCAAAGACAGAACATAATTGAGACAGTAAGTTCCATGGTTCTTAACATAGAAGATAAAAAATAACTTGCTTATTGGCCAATACTTAGGTTAGGATATGCTTTGGCAAAAACCAACAAAAAATCTGCTGAATATTAAAACAATATCTGATGTAGCTGCTATAAAATGTTTGTTGTTGTTACATAGATGAACCACTACTTTTTTATATAAACAGTTTTATCAATGAACCTTTACTGCAATACATTGCTGAGTATAACATGTTTTATAATAACTGTTACCCTTTTCTAAAAAAAACTAAAATTGTTAAGGTAATGAAAGCCTTCATACTAAAGCTGCAACCATATTTGCAGTAAGGAAGTGGTATCAGCTGTTAATGGTTTTGCTCTTGCATAAGACATGGCTATATAAAATCCACATGCAAAATGAATTCAGTTTACAGAAACCAACAATTTTGGTTTACTATTTCAAATCCACAGCTACTCAGGGCTGGATTTTAAGG
>NC_051407.1:15318898-15319079 GCF_015228065.2 Penaeus monodon
CGCCTAATTATTCACCTAATAAGCATGCTTGGCAAAATCAGGCTAACAAGTGATTACCTTGGCCTTTGCTCAACCTTATTTACAGTTTTCCAGCCAATCAGCTCATGCCACTTTTTTCCACATCAGGTTGCCTGATTAGAGTGCAGGAATTTTTTTTAATCGTGTCAAAAAGACGGGAAAA
>NC_051407.1:15319412-15319648 GCF_015228065.2 Penaeus monodon
CTCTTTCTATGATAAAAGTATTCAGCCATGATGGGATACCCATCACCAGTATAAAAGACAGAGCAAGTCACAATGCCTATAGCTGTACACTAAAATTTTCATTGAAGGCCATAGTCATAGCCATTTCCATGTGATTAATGTAATGTACTAAAGACAATGACAAGTAAAATAAGAATCAACTGTATCATTCACTTGGTGAACTCCCATTTCATGTAGTCACTTTAGACATAGGTATT
>NC_051407.1:15319981-15320601 GCF_015228065.2 Penaeus monodon
GTACTAGTAATGTCAAGTGTATGGTAAACATTAAAATATTATAAAATAACTATATGTAGCTATGAAATTCAAATATGTTCAGTGATGATTGATCTTCAATCTGAATGCATAGTTAAAAAACAAAGTGCATGACATCATGTACTGTCATGATTTTTTGGAAAATTTATGCAAGTCCTTGCACAGCCAATATTACATGTACAAAATAAAAATGCTTATGTGTGTGTGCAATTACTTGATAGCCTTACAATTGTGTAGTTTCATTATTTTTTTGATGTCTGTCATAGTTCATAAAATGACACCAGTGCTTGATAATATATGACTCACTGTTATGGATAAAACATGTAAATCACCCCATCTGGCACATGCTGCTTGTTTAAAAAAACAGGCCAAAGGAAATATATTTAGATTTGAATTCTCCTCAAACTTTCACAAGTTAAAAAAAATTCCATTCTGAGATATCGTGTCTGTTTCTCTATATCTATTTGCCCATTTTCAATGGTTGGCCTATATTTCCTATGTCATTATATGTTCATAATCCTTACTAAAACCATAAAGATAGTCTAATATTTCCTACCATTTATAGTAGGTAATGCTCAACATTAGCATTATTATTATTATCA
>NC_051407.1:15321234-15321620 GCF_015228065.2 Penaeus monodon
TAATAACCTAGTGCCCCGCCAGGAGCAGGAACGCGCGAGTGCAACCGTGGCGATGCCGCGCCTGACGAAGCACCAACGACATAAATGTATCATTAGCATATCAATGCATTGCATATTGGGATAATATTATTCGCTTCATGAACAATGCCCAATTTTTCTAGAGGTTGTAAACTTATCCTCATACTCAAACAAATTTAGAATTAAATCTGTGAGAGGGTTATATGGCAAACATGAACAAAAAGAAAAAAAAAAATACTGTCAGATTCTGTGTTTCTTACCACTGCTAGAATAGGGTTTACAACAATGGGTTTACATGAGCGTAGCGCATGTATGTACTAGGCATGAGGAGATTGCTTTGGCTTGGAACATCAATAAGAGATGTGTTT
>NC_051407.1:15321922-15322768 GCF_015228065.2 Penaeus monodon
TTTAACAGTAAATTTCATTAACCTAACAGCAGGGACACACGTTCCCCTCGGTACATGTGTTCCTGCCTCCTTCACCTGCTTTTCATGGTCTTCAATCTTTTTAATATTTTTTGGTTTCTTCTCTTCCTTCTTTCATCATGCCTCTCTGTAGATCTCCTCTTCCTATCTTTACTTTCCAGTTTTCTTCCTTGATCACTGAGATTTGACCTCGCTTTGAGCTAGGGGGGGTGGCAGGTGAGGCAGCAACATGTGGAGTGGCTGGCATTGGTGAGGCAGCAACATGTGGAGTGGCTGGCATTGGTGAGACAGCAACATGTGGAGTGGCTGGCATTGGTGAGGCAGCAACATGTGGAGTGGCTGGCATTGGTGAGGCAGCCACATTTTTAATTCTTTATGCTGTGAAGGTCTTCTGAGACAGTTCCCTTATATGTTTCATATAATAACTTTTGTTCTTTTGAGACATATGGTTCATGTGGTAAGAAACTCGAAAAAAGGGAGATGTGGTGAAGATTGTGATTGTGGGTGACACAGACTATGCACCTCAAATTCGATGCTTTCAAATCACTTCTGAAATTTATTTGTTCAGAGCTGAGAGTTGCCAGAACAATCAAGATAATCAGCATTGCCAACTTCATCCTCTGTGGACATTTTATAGTGCAAAGACAACTCAAATCAAAGCATAATAGCCAATAAATTGCCTGTCTTACAGGTATATGGCATGCTTGTGGGTTGCACCCCTGTACTTATTTCTAAATTATTTTTTTATATATTTAGCATGCAAATACACAGAAATTGTTCCTGGGGTAAAAATCTAATCTTTAACCTATACTCAACATTATTAGTACC
>NC_051407.1:15322960-15323624 GCF_015228065.2 Penaeus monodon
GAACCACTACCCTGTAACATCACATCATGATAAAAAGTTCTAACAAACACACAAGACAAAACATATATGAATAACTTCCATTTTTCATTTTTATAAATACCACTATAGAACTTCATGAAATTTCTTCATACACTCTCCCTATGACCCCACCATTTAATGCAACATAAACAAGACATCAAATATGAATCAATCTTTCAAACTACCACTTGTAAAACTTCTTATGCAACTTACCAAAGACAGGGGAGAGTGAAATGTAACAGCCAGTGGATGGACATAAGGAAGAGACGATCTGCACAGTAACTGCATAATGAGCTGGAGCTCCCCAAGATGGCAGCAGCTCATTCCAAAGGGGGGGAATATTGTCAGTCCAGTTGGCTCTGGAGTGAAAAAAAAAAGTGTGGGAATAACTGTGATAGGAATATCTATTTTTTTCTTGGTATGGATTTTTTTTTCAACCAGCTTTTTATCTTAAATCATATATAAAGGGGTAAGTGTATCATCACAGAACATATTACAACAAGAAAGTTTAAAATTTACTTCAAAGAAACTTTAGTTCATCAGACAAAACTCTGACAAGATAAAGAGGCAAAAGAGTTTTAGCTCAATAATGGTGTAAATCAGCTTTTTAACTATAAATTCTGTAAACAAGTTCTTGTTCTTACAT
>NC_051407.1:15323801-15324034 GCF_015228065.2 Penaeus monodon
GGTGGCTCTGAGCAGCAATGCTTGGGTAGTGACTAAATATATATATTACATAAAGTACTAATGATGAAAGGTTATTAGCAGTGATATAAAAGAAACAATAATCATTATGGAACACGTCATTTAACTCATATCACAGACTGCTACATTAAATTCCTGAGTAGTACATGTGCATAAACCCACTGACCTTCATACTTTCACTTCTAATCTTTATATCAATCAAACTAATTCATTTC
>NC_051407.1:15324066-15324504 GCF_015228065.2 Penaeus monodon
TTCTGACAATATATATCATCTGAAAAAATAAAGACTACAGATATCACAACCACCAACTCCAAGACATGTACTAGTTTACATGTTAACCCAATGCTACCAGGAACAGTAATGTCCATTAGTTTTGTTTTGTGAAAGTTGTTCAAACACAGATGACTACAGAAATTCTCAGTCAATATGGAATCAATTACATACAAGGCGTAAAATTTGCTGTCGAGCACTTCAACCTAGGAAAAGTCGGCCTGATCTTTGCCATGTGCAGCCAGTCTGGCCAGCCCACCATGGGGAGCTCTTGCACAAGAGTGAGGCTTGAGAACTAGACCCATATCCAGCACAAAGCCAGAATATCTCATGACAGGTAGTTATTCACAATGGCATGAAGTTAGTAAAACTAATAGCCATATAACAGTAAAAAGAATATCACCAATAGCTATACAGAAT
>NC_051407.1:15325282-15325563 GCF_015228065.2 Penaeus monodon
GCACAAAAATGCCATCCCCAGCAATAATGAGCTATACAATTATCTAAAAATGATAACTCTAGACAGATTACTTTTGTTATCTCTAAAAGAATATTGGTGAAACAACAATACAAGTATTGCACATAAGGATTTCATCTGTCTTAATATGTTAAAAAAATGTCACACACAGAAGTCTATCAGTAGATAAGAACAATTATGATATTTTTTTACCAAATGTATCTGTGAATGGGTTCAAATGACCAGCCACCCTAGCCTCCCACTAAAGATTATAAAAATCACAC
>NC_051407.1:15326386-15326489 GCF_015228065.2 Penaeus monodon
CTACAAGTACCTGTGTACAATAGGTTAACAACCATAAACAGTATTTTCACACTACACCCATTCTTCTTCTCATTCAAGAGAAAATTAAACACCAACCTACACC
>NC_051407.1:15326589-15326957 GCF_015228065.2 Penaeus monodon
CAACAATAAAGATATAAAAATTAAATAACAGAATGGGCAATACATGAAAGACATAGAGAAAAAAGGATCCCATATCCTACGTTTCTGGCTCTCCTACAACACGCGAGACAAGTGTGCTTCGATGGAGACACTGCAAGTCAGCGTCCATACACTTCACAAGCGAGACATTGTAGGAGATGTTCTTGAAAGGTGCAGACTGTATAGTCACAGGCAAATACGCAGAACGTTGGATATGGTCAAGGTGCAAGAAGAAAAAAACATGCCAGTCCTCAAGCTTGGTGTTGTGATGATCTGCAAATTTTGTGTAGAAAGATATCACTGACCATTTTCTGTTTTTATTATGTGTTTATACAACTGCAATTCTGATG
>NC_051407.1:15327303-15327712 GCF_015228065.2 Penaeus monodon
CTTCTTGAGGATTATAAAATCTACATGAATAGTTCTTTGTCTGTGTATATTTCTATCTGAAATGAGTGACATCAAAAAGAAAAAGATTCTTTACACTATACTAATCAAACTCACTTTAATTACTACTTCAAAGAAATAAATGAGAAATATAGGTCGGTAAGAAAACAATAAATAACTGACAGAATGATCTACAAAGGAAACTCAAAACCACAATGATGGGACAAAAGCCTCAAGTTTCATCCCCATGCTGCCAAATCATATACAACAACTGCCATTGCAAAAAAGAAAAAAGAATGGCATGGTAAATGCATTTTCAAGGTGAAATGAAAGCTTTAATAAATGTGGTGCCCCTGACAGCATTGGGATAAAGGTTGTTGCTTTTTTCTGTCATTGTGCTTATAATCATGCT
>NC_051407.1:15327919-15329001 GCF_015228065.2 Penaeus monodon
ACTCTTTCTGAAGTGTTCGTTCCTTTAGGTAAAACAGGAGGTAATTGTTTTTATACTAATCATCACTAAAACCTCTGCTTTCAGCAAACTACTCTGACATGTTAATTTTACATTATAGCTAGATCCAATGATTTTTAAAATCATATAATATCTAGTTACTAAAACTAGTTGATCTCAATATTTTAATTACAAAGGCTATCCCAAAAGTTTTGCAACAAAGGTCAAAATCAACAAAAGAAACTCTCTTGCACAATGCTTAAATGACAGCTCACTACAGAAAAAGAAATATTCTAGCACCTACATCTGAAAGAGAGTAATGAGACTTTTCTGTAACACAACTCTATCAACTGAATTTCTAGAGGCCAAGATGCAATCAGAAAAGAACATGCAGAGATACTTATACAAATAAATATTATGGTGTCAATGCCATTGATAGGAACACTGAGGTTTTTTGAATCTATTATCTGAGAGAAGCTGAGTAACAGCCCTCTTTCTGAATAGCACAAAAAAAACAGTCACTATCCAATTGCATCTACTAATGCATAAAGTGGAAATATATCCAAAACAGGTAAGACAAATTATTAATTATAAAATGTAAGATGCAAAACTTTTGAGGATAGCCATCCACCAACTTAGCTAAATATCAAATAATATCCTCAAGTATTCCTTGAGGCCAAAGCCAAGGACTCACCAAAATTCTCCTTCTTTGGCTCCCTGAAGCCAAAGTTACCCCCTGTCCCTTGGTCTGTGATGATGGACAAGTCATAGGTGTGGTTGGAATAACCAAATCTATTGAAGAAGATGCAGTCCCACATCAGGGTGTCCACCAGCGGGAGGCTCACATTGGACAGTGAGAAATTCCGGCACAAAGACTCAGTGTTGTCTCGTCTCTTGTAGCGGAACTTCAGGGCTGCAACAGATTTATGAAAATTGTAGGATTTCCACTGTAAATAATTTTTTTGTGTATATTTTATAATTTACTAACAAGGTTTACTGCAGTCATTCTTAATTCTGTAGATACTAATTCACAATAATCATTTACATAGCATAAAAACTACTTACCTCCCTTACGTCTGCACTCA
>NC_051407.1:15329035-15329471 GCF_015228065.2 Penaeus monodon
TGCTACTTTTTGTTCATATCCATTGCTAAAATAAAATAACTATTCAGAATTGAAATTGCATCCTTCAAACAGGGTTTTCATAACCCAATCCACATTATTCATTAATTATTAAACCAAACAAGTAGCAAGCACTTACTCTGCCAATTAGGTGCAACAAAAGACAAGTTCATGGCAGCTCGTGTCAGCATCCACGTATTGTAAAAATACATCCGTAAAATGAAGGGCAGTTTGTCAGGAGGTGTGAGGTTGGCACTTTCGATGAAGCATTCTGTTGGGAAAAGATGCTACTCACAAACAGACACACAATAAGAGCAGTACTTATTCAATGGCTTGTTATCTTTTTAGCTGTATCATCTGTTTACCTGAAGCCATGGGTGTCATTTAAGCTTTTTCTTGAGTGGGGGAGGGCAAGGGTGGCTAGGAAAGCATAGAAAAC
>NC_051407.1:15329543-15329751 GCF_015228065.2 Penaeus monodon
TCCTTGGAAAGGGTGGGGAACTGCCCCCTAGCCCCCTTTAACTGAAGTCCCTGCCTGAAGCTACTTCCTATTTGCATTCAACTCCTATTCATAAAACTGATCTCCATTTGAATCTTTCAAAGGCTTGGTTCTTTTGGTGACTGATCAGTGGCATAAAGGGAATAACGGACTACAGCTCTAAAGATTAAATTTCTGAAAAATAGATGGC
>NC_051407.1:15329854-15330273 GCF_015228065.2 Penaeus monodon
CTTAAGACAATGAAATAGACAAACCGATGCTGTTCTTACATTGCAGATGACATACAAATGTAAAAGTTGTAGGAATGCTGGGATATAACTATCTGTATGTTGCTGTTACCATCATCTTTAAAAATAATAATCATAATATGAATCACACTTATGGGGGCTAGCAACACTTTGGATAAAGAAAAAAAAAAATGAAAATGAAAATGTTGAAAGCAGTTTAAATTTCAGATCTACTATGCTTGCAGAATAAAGGTAATTTTATCTATTTTTTTGCTTCAAATAAATTGCCTTTGTTTATAATGTATATAGACATTTTCATACATATGGTAACAATGAATTGTCAAGCCACTGATGTTGTGAGCTTAGGGTCTCACTATTCTTGGCAATGTTGGGTTACCATCTGATTGGCATTTTGGTTTGCA
>NC_051407.1:15330365-15330621 GCF_015228065.2 Penaeus monodon
CATCTTTTAAAGTATATTGCTAAAAAGTCCTTGGGGGTGAAGCTCCATTTGGGTGCGAGTGATGGCTCACTCCCACCCTACCCTCACCCATTGCATCCTCCCCTTCCTCATCACTGCAAAAAGTTTTGTATGGCTCTCAATATGTTTATGATATATTACAAAACAAGATTATGGGAAAGAAATGACAAAATGTCTGAAAACTAGGATTTTTTATAACATCACGTCAAAGCAACAACATGACATAGTAGCATCAGGG
>NC_051407.1:15330669-15331507 GCF_015228065.2 Penaeus monodon
GGGCAGGAAGACACCAAATACCTAATTAGATATCATTAATATGTAAAGTACCTAAATTAAAATATTCAGATTCCATCAAGGTAACACAGCATATTGTATTCTGCATATTGTAGCTGCATCAGTTGTCAATGGAAAAGTTTACTCTTCACAAGACTGGAAAACTCTGCCATTGGAAAAGTCTGAATTTCACTAATCTCTCATTAAAAACAAGTTAATTCTAAAAATCTGTATGTATCATTAGGTAACCAGTTGTGTATTTCATGAGATGATTTGGAACATTATGAAGCAGTTGCAAAGGAAATGCTACCAGATGTCAACTACAAGGCAAATGCAACTCAGAAACATATCAGAAAGAAGGTACCCAATGACAAAGATGCACCAGATCTATATATGAATGCCTGAGATAAATTTTGTATCACCACATTTTATACAATTGTTGACATACTTGAAACTCAGATGAAAAAAAGAAGAGAGATATAAAGAGAAATAGCAGACAGATTTTCTTTTCTAAGTGATGTGCCACTACCACATAAAGACACTTTATCTGTTAACACTGAAACTTATTCTCAGTGCTGTTAAAAGCTTATTGATGCTTACCCAGGCGATTTCAACAATAATTTCTCAGCTGAGCTTCAGCAGTTTCATTCATATGTGCACCTTAAATTCAGTGAAACAAAAAATGTAAAAACAAGATTCAGTCATGCTGAACTTTATAAAATACTTGTAGAAGATAACATTGAGTGTGCCTTTCCAAATGTAGACATTGGCTTCCGTATATCTTTAGCATTAATGGTCACAAATTGTTCAGCTGAATGCTCATTTTCTCAGTTGAAGCATA
>NC_051407.1:15332094-15333177 GCF_015228065.2 Penaeus monodon
GAAAATCCCATCAGAACAACTATGCAACAAAGTAGGCTGGATGCCTTATCTCTATGTGTTACACAAGATCAGTTTGCAGTTAAAAAAAAGCAGGAAGGAATTTTTCAAATGTAAGTAAAAGTATACAAAAATAAACATTGTTTCCTTTCATAGTGTTAAGTTTTGTTTAATTTTGATGGATAAAATTTTGTGTGGTTTATTTTGTTTATATTTTGAATTACACATATATGGGGTACCAAGGCCTTAATTGCTTGGGGTCTCTAAAGGACTTAATCCGGCCCTGAGTAACATTTAGGAACCTATGGAATATTTCTCACTCCTCATTGCATAGAGCCCTAAAGATATCATTAGGCTATTTGCAGCCCAAATATTTGATAAAATAATTCATTACTAAGGATGCTAAACGAAATGAAGAAATTCACTATGAAATGACATTGACAAGTTTTCCAGCATTATAAAGCAAGATACAAATAAGTAAACAGAATGGCAGGAGAAGGAAACTGCAACAAAGTAGCATCCAATCAGCTGCAAAACTCGCAACAGGTCTATCATAACCAATGGTGCCCATCACCTGCTGTACCTAATCTTAACCTATACAGAAGGACTTCAGCATCTCTTAAGTTTGATCACATTCCTCACAGATATATTGAAATAGTAATGTGATGTTAGTTACTGCCTATGTAAGCTAACTGATTGACCTCTAGGCCTCCATCAAACAAAAATCTCTGAATTACTCCATACACATTTGGATGTTTAATGTGTTTTAGGAATTGAGAAATAGTTTTTCCATTTTTCCTTCTTTTTCACTTTTTCCTTCTCCATTTTTCTTTTTTTCTCTTTTGTGTACATTCTTTTTCTACTTTCTTATCTCTCTCATTCTATTCCCTAATGTTTTGCTTTTGCTGCTTCTTTTTCCAGTGAATTATGAAAAAGAAGCAACCACATTTTTGGATTGTGTGACTAGTTGTTGTATAACTTTTTATTTAATGTTGGTTTGAAATTAATTATCAGAGCAGATTACAAGGAAAAAACTATTTTATGCAATGAATAACATACCCAATTATGGCAGATTATAGTAATTGA
>NC_051407.1:15333925-15335086 GCF_015228065.2 Penaeus monodon
GATGTGCCATAACAGCTGTAGGATGACCTGAATCCTGCAGCTCTGCAAAGAAGTGTGAACCTTCCCATCAGTTTGATAGTAATGTACATAAATACCATAGGGCATGAGCCACAGGTGCAATTATATTTAAAAAAAAAAGATATGGAAAGTAATTCACTCTCCAAATAAGTTGAGAATAAAACCAATGAAATTTCAAATAAAGGGGCATTCTCAAAACCAGATCCCTTGGATGGCCCTAATATTAGACACTAGACACTAGTGGGGCTCTTGCTAGAATTTATGCAAAGTTGGTAAGGAAGTAATACAAGATTGAACATTTTTTTTACTTGAAAACATATAAAAAATATACTAGCTGAACTATTTCCTATCTTTTTTTTTTTTCTTCATAAAGCCCATATAATGTTTCCAACTGTAAGACAGTTGTACTTCACACAAAGCACATATTTTGATACCTCAAAAAACAATGGAAAACAAGAATGTAGCTAGTCTACAGTTTTCAAACACATAAAAAATGTAAAAATGTGCTACTGTATTACCTATGTTATCAAATTCAGCTTTATCATTAAGGTCACACCAAGCTTGACCTCAAGAAACCCACTATTCCTCTCTCCCTATGATCAGTTGTACCAGGAGAGGAGAAGGCATGGTATGAAGGGAAAATGGGTTCAACAGTACTTATCAAGAGCTCATGGCCTACACTTGAGTCTGGATCAAGGTGAATGCCAAAAAGCTTTTAACTTAACCATGGAAGACAAGACACCTAATAATCAAAGAAAGAATTATATAGAAAGATCCCATATTCCTTAATACATAGAGAGAGTTGTCCAAGCATGTATACTCAAAGGATTATACTATTATGCATGATCTTTCCATAAAAAGTTTGAGACATTTTGTCATACCACTTATCATAATTCCAAGATTATTAATAGAGACTACTTGTCATTCTGGGCTCTGAGGAATCAACAGCAAATGTCTTTTATTCCAAACTCTTTTACAGAATACTGAGGCTTCTTTTAATTAAGACAGTCTTTGTAAGTAAAGCACATAAAAGTCAAGGGAAAATAAGAACAAAATTCAAAAGCTAGATGACATATGTTCATAGAAGTACCTGACCTATTATCATCCTTTTTTTAGCAATACCCTTTGCATGATACAGGGGGA
>NC_051407.1:15335135-15335948 GCF_015228065.2 Penaeus monodon
GTACAGACTGTTATATTATCAACAGTGACATGTTATAATATCATGAAAGCTGCAATTCATATACTAGTAATAGTTGATGAGGCACATTTGCGGTATGTTCACTTCCCATTTACGAACCAACCAGCCAGCTCTTCTCAGGGACCCAACACAGAGCAAGTCATTTTAAGAGCTCTAACCACAAGGTACATTTCAAGCATTCAAAGTGGCGCATATTTACATAAAAACTATTCCAATGATGCTTGCCATAACAACATCTCATTAGGTGAGACTGTGTAATGAGCTAACAATGCAAATTAGGAAATTGTGAAATTAGCGAATGAAGGTTGGAACACATTGTGCATAACAATTAATTACTATAAGAAATCTAATGCTCTAAAAGAGATATGAATAAAATGAAATCTTACATGGACTAATGGTAAATAGGATAATCAGCAAAAGTACAAGTTTCAGGAAGTATTTTAATAATGGTAATATAAAATATCTTTATAATATAATATCAATAAATATGTAGACTATGCAAAACTGGACCCTATAAACATACTATTGGAAAAAAGAATATGCATATAACATTGAACATATAAAAGGAAAAAGAATATAACCTAACGCAAGGAAAAATCAAGGCACTAAAAGAACACACAAAGAGACAGACAAACCAGCCATTAGAAACAACACAACAGTAAATGTAGCATTGCTAGAACCCAGTGGAAATAATGTAGTATATGTTCTACAACATAATTACCATTTCTCATTTACATACAGTCTTGTTTAACAGCCTATGAACATCATTAGAAAACTGAATCACCTGACAGATGA
>NC_051407.1:15336208-15337062 GCF_015228065.2 Penaeus monodon
TTTGAAAAATTGTATGACAGAACTACACAGGAAAAGATGGAGGAAAAAAAAGAAAAAGAAAGAAAAAATAGAGGAGGAAAAAAAAAAAAAAAAATAAGGAAAGGATGGAGGAGGAAAAAAAAGAAAAATAAGGAAAGGATGGAGGAAACAAAAAAAAGATAAGGAAAAAAATGAAGGAAAAATAACAAGAAAAAAATAAAGGAAGAAAAAAAATGGGAGGTGGAAAACAGAAAAAAAAACAAGAAAGGAAGGAAAAAGAGATAGAAAAAGAAAAGGAAGAAAAAAAAGGAAAAAATGAAGGAAGAAAAATGAAAAGGAGGAAAAAAGGAAGCAAAAAAAGGGAAAAAGGTGGAAACAATGAAAGTAGAAAAAAAAATAAAATTGAAGGAAGAAAAAGAAAGAAAAAATAAGGAATAAAGAGAAAAAATGGAGGAGGAAAAAATGAGAAAAAAAATAGAGACGGAAAATAAAACAGAAAATTAAATAGCATGATAAACACAAAAGCTCCCCCCCCAAAAAAAAAAAAATTACCTATATATCTTTGTCTTGTACCACAAAAGCTCCCCTGCTCATGGCTGAAAGATACAAAAAGCATTTGCATTTCCCTCCTCATTACTAAATCTATTTCTCAGTTCATAAAATACCTTAAATTTCCTAATGCATAATAAGATATTCAGAAATTTTTCTTACAGAAGCCTAGAAGTCAATCCATTAGTCTACTTAGGGAGTAACTAATGTCACATCACTATTTCAATATATCCATGAAGAAAAAAAAAATGTAAAGAAATTCTTTCAAATGAGTTACAAATAAAACCAATGAAATTTGAAATAATTTGGCATTCTCAAAAAATATC
>NC_051407.1:15337093-15337424 GCF_015228065.2 Penaeus monodon
AACAGGAAGCACATCCTGTTTCAACAAAAAGCCTTTAATTATCTATGCAGAACCCTTGTCTAATTTCTGAGAGGCCTACACACTATCTTTTCACAGCTATGGACACCAACATGACGGCACTGTTGATGTAATGCTGGACAACGACTTAAAACTGTGTTAGGCTATGATATCATGGCCAAAGATTTGAAATTATATAACAGTAAATGGGAGGGATATGATGTAAGCAATAAAAGACACTGTAGTAAACTGGAATTCCAGTTACCTTAAAAAAATAAAATAAAAAATAGTTGTAAGAACACTAACTGCAGCTTTTAGACTAGTGTTCCCAAGC
>NC_051407.1:15337852-15339367 GCF_015228065.2 Penaeus monodon
ATCAAGAGCACATAATCAGATTAAAAAAGGTAATAGCACAGACAAAAAAAGGGTTGTATTACTTGTGTCTAGCAGCAAGGCACTGCAAGCATGTTCTGAACATGTAAGAACCTGTAAGCTCTCTCTCCTGGCTGCCTACTTGCTAAACTCCTTTAGACTAGAAGCTTATATTATAGTTATACAGAATCTGTGTCCTTCCCGACTAATCTATCTGGGTACAGTAAATGTAGTGATTTGTCAACCTTTCTGGAAAGAGACAAGCAATTCAGCTATACGAAAAAAGTATTGTGCTGAAGGCCACTCCAAGCATCCTCTAAGCACCTACCAAAATAATGATTAAGACCCAAGAAAATTCAACCTAAGAAAGATATACAGTTGGGCATAAAGAGTATAAATATCATGAGTCAACTAAATTATCACTTGGTCTGAGATGATTAAAATTAACCATGAGCAAGAATGATATAATTATGGTGCTGTTGAATTAGACAGGTATCTACGTCAAAAGAAAGATGACAAACTATGCACTTGGCTAAACAACAATGTTTTCAGTATCCTTTTAAGAAAAGGAAAGTCTTTCGAAGGTGCAATGCTGCCTTTACATTGTATATACACTTTTAGCATTTTTACAATTAAGAAGATTATAAAAGGGATACAGCATCTGCTTTTTACAACTCAAATGTTGGCAGTTTACAGTAACAAGAGTGACTTGAAGCTTTTGTGATTCCTTTTAAAACAAGAGATTTTACTTATATTTTAAGACTGAAAATATTTTAAGAGTAAAAGTCACTTTCAACATTAATATAACAAAATCTACAGAACAGATTCCTTTCCAAATTACTATATAACAAAAACAATTTATTCAGAGAACAAGAAAAGACAAGAAATTATTTGAATCGCCTAATGATATAAATAAGCCAAAAAGACAGATCCTATTTGGAAACCCTTAACCCTCCCAAAATACCAATAAAAGTTCTAAAATACATATCTATAAAACATTAAACAGACTCCTTCATAAACCAATAATTGTACAGTTCAACAACTTAACAAGAATGCGAGGACCAAGGAAACAGTACATTTACACCATAAAAGAAGTACCAAAGTCAACACCAACTCAATACAAAAAATAGAATTTATTCAAAATACCATTTGGATCGATGCGCATGACTTCGCAGTTCCCCTCACTTTCATGTCTGAGCTGGAAATGAAAAAGACAGTTTAGGAAAATAAACAAAAATAACAAATAAAATTCAGTTTAAGATACGCTCTCGTTTCACTCCCCTCTCAAAACACTCTCCATCAACACCCTATAAAATAAATTCCACTTTAAGAATGAAATCATCTCTATGAGAACAGAACATAACCCAATCTCTCATGAAATAAACAATTAAACAGAAGAACTGTACCCCACAAACAATAAACCTGTTTCACACTGACAAGGAAAAGTACCTGAAAATCAAATAAGGCATACGACCTTCACCATGAGAGGATAGGGATGGAACGTTTGCAACATATGTA
>NC_051407.1:15339489-15339704 GCF_015228065.2 Penaeus monodon
GCAATATGTGGTTTTCAAGGTCATGTCTAAAAAATTCTTACTTTAACTAGCTCTTTCCAGTTTAGTTTCTGTTATAAACTTGGTTAAACTATTTTCAAATTAAAAGAGGCAAAGCTTGATCTAAATAGCTGATCATTGGTAAAAATATTATTGCTAGGATTCAATCACATAAACTATTTTATTATCCATTCAGTAGCAAAATATCCATGTGTCCC
>NC_051407.1:15340673-15341490 GCF_015228065.2 Penaeus monodon
ATTATCCGAGGTCGGCAAAAAAATCAAATAAAATCCTCCAAACTGACATGAAAATACTCACCATGTGATTACAGGAGAGAGGCTTCTCTTGTATTTCACACAAGAGCGACTGGTTATGGTAGCAATGTGGTTTCTTATTACACAAATCAGAGGAGTCCATCGCCAAGGACGGTGTGGCTAAGAAAAGCACTTCCGAAATTACGAGGACAACCTTCAACCTCCACATGGCTTCCAAGGACACAGCTACATAACTTGAATGAAGAACATTAAACGGAACTTGGTCTACAAGGTTTTATGACGAGTTATGGGAGTGTCGAAGAACGGCGTACATCCACAAGCTGTTCGTTCGACACACAAGGTATCACTGAAGGGTCTCAGGGTGTATGCCGTCATACGTCGCTTATCTGTTCAAGTTGCCGGTTGCAAGTTTGTGGTTTGTTTCTCTTTTCTTGCAAATTACGAGAGGTGTCATACTTTGTATAAGCATTAATGTCACATAGAATAAAGGCAATTGTACCAATGAAGTGTTTTTCTTTTTTAATGTTTCCTTTTGAATTTAACAAAGGGTAACTGGCAACTCATATGCTAATATGGTGGTGAACACGATGTCTTTAACAAAATTTTCTTTTCGATTTTTTTCAGTATAAATTTATTAATCTCACACGCGCCACTGGACCCACAGAAGTAATAGATTAAAGATCTCGGAGCATACAACGTGTGCGACAAGTGAGAGGTGACCTTAAGGAAAATGTCAATCCTAAAAAAAGACACTTCCACGTAATACATATATATCTTCCAGACATTATCACTAGAGTAT
>NC_051407.1:15342198-15342637 GCF_015228065.2 Penaeus monodon
GTAACCGCTACACTTTCCTTTCACTTCTTACCGCTTAACTATTCCCGCCTCAGTTGGGGAAGTTTTAATCTTTTCTGTGTGCGATTTTTTCCATCTCCCCTAAGCATTTTCCTGCAACAATGTCCTCACCCTCCCCTCAAGCAACCCTATACTTATCACTTATCATTTTCAACGTCTAGAGTTGAGATTTTATCATATCGTTTTATCGGAGATGATGGAGAGTACTATTTTCGTGGGTGTAATTTCTCCGGAATTTCGTTTCATAAATGCCATCCGCTTTCGCACTCGCTCTGACTCACCTAAGAATGCGTGTGCTTCCTATTGCATTTTTTTACATAATTCGAAAGTAATTCAAGTTATGGATCATGTTTTTATGTGAATTTCAAGTGATTTGAATGTCTACGTTTTATACCCAGGGTTGCGTAACGGGCCAGATCTC
>NC_051407.1:15344644-15344854 GCF_015228065.2 Penaeus monodon
CTATGCAAGTATGCATCTGTTATGTATGTTGAGAACCTAAGTAATGTATGAACTTTCGCAAAGAAGTCTGTAGATCTTGAACAGACGTATTTTTAGGTAGAGTTGCAACAATATATCGGGTGAAAATAGAATCATCTATTTCTTGAGAGACTCTTCTTTTGAATGTCAGAAAATACAGGTTTTACGGTAAGTTTTGCTCATGGTTTATTG
>NC_051407.1:15345087-15345286 GCF_015228065.2 Penaeus monodon
AGAGAGAGAGATTATCTCTAATGCTATCCTTCTTGTCATCATAATAATAATCACAGTACACACATTGTCTCAAACGTATTGAGCAGTTTTTACAAGTTGTTGAAACGATGATTACACAGAATACATTAGTAACCGCTGTAAAAGGCACGGTTCTCTTCGCTATTATATGCCGATGGGTAACTAAACAAAACATTACCAG
>NC_051407.1:15346372-15346577 GCF_015228065.2 Penaeus monodon
TCCCCCTTTCTCCTTAAAACCTCTTTCCTCTCCCTTACTTCCCTTTACCCCATTTCTTCTTTAAAGTCTCCTTTCTGCTCACTTTCCTCCCCCCCTTCCCCTTCTACTTTCTTTCTTAACCTTCCCCTCAGATAGTCGTTTCTATAATAGATGTGTGCAAACCGAACGACTCCAACGCAATGTACGTATTTGTTTCAAAGAAGGG
>NC_051407.1:15346710-15346781 GCF_015228065.2 Penaeus monodon
CATCAGGAAGCATTATTATTGGTGTACCGTACAGGACATGCAAATGAACGAACGGACGAAACACAAGCAGC
>NC_051407.1:15348399-15348662 GCF_015228065.2 Penaeus monodon
AAAAAAAATTTGTGATACGGTATTATTCCTATTGCCACAACTGTTTACAATAATAACATGGTAATGATAGTATGGAGAGCAAGAATAACGCCGACTCTGATATAATACAGCAAATCTGTGTATGTGTGCTTGTATCACCTGCAATGTCGAGTGCAACGTTAACTGGATAAACGGTTCTTGGCAAAAATAAAAACTAGAAAACATGTATAAATCTTTGCCTCTGCTTTTCCTGCAATTAGCGTTACTAATGATGGTGAGCAAAA
>NC_051407.1:15357832-15358023 GCF_015228065.2 Penaeus monodon
CATTAATTTTGTTGGTAATCTTAATGTTACTCTCACTAACCGGTGTCAGGAATTATATCATGATGCAGAGAAACATGTTATCTTTAATATATCTGTTTTATTTTATTTATAAATTGAATTACAATTCGTTTATAGGTATCTGTGAATCACTCATATTGCTTACCTATTTCGAAACAACATGTCCATTTTTC
>NC_051407.1:15358842-15359089 GCF_015228065.2 Penaeus monodon
AAAACAAAATGCATCGACTCCTCTTGAAAGTTTTAAATAAAATTCAAAATATAACCTCTAACCTTTACGCACTGGTTAAGAATGGCATCGTTAGTGGTAACCTGTTTTTCTTTTCCTTTCTCTGAGTTTTAAAGAAATACTGCGACTATTTCTATTTTAGGGGAATTATTGGCACGTCACGAAATGATCTTGCGGTAGAAATTAAGGTTTAAGAAGTTTTTCATTTTAGGTTATCATTAGTAGGTAA
>NC_051407.1:15359221-15359698 GCF_015228065.2 Penaeus monodon
TGGTTTATGAGTAGAATGAATACGTTGCATTAATAAAAAAGTATTATTGAATAAGCGGGTAAATTGATAGATTGATTTCCAGTGATCTACTTCCTTATTATTCACTGTTTTATTGATCAACTTACTGGACTATTCATTTTATCTTTAAACTAATATATTAGCGGATAAATGTTACACTCACTTCTATATTTATAAACTATTTTTCCTCAGTACATCAAACTGAATAATTTACTATCTTAAACAAGCATATGTTTAAATAAAAAACGCGTACCATATAAAAGGTATGATTAAATGGATAAATGATAAAAATGTGTGAAAATAGAAACAGAGACATTTACATCAACACATGAAAAACGCGAGGAAATTAATAAATCGGCGAAAATGTAAATCATTAGAAGCATAAAACAAAAATAAATCACGAATATCTTTTCTCTTCCTCGTATTTCAAGCCCTCCTCCCCCTACTCTACCTCTTCGT
>NC_051407.1:15359748-15360926 GCF_015228065.2 Penaeus monodon
CGTGAAAATAGTACACACACGAAGAGGCATAGCGGCGAAGTGAGTCAAGGAATAGAAGTGCTGGCAACGGGAGGGCGAGTTGGCCCTTCCACACACGAGTCTCCTTCCTCAGTGAGCTGGGAGACCTCAGCCTGTTTGGTTCTGTGTGACGACCACTCGCTCTCTCATAGCGGGACTGTACAGTGGGAGTGTTCACTATCCAGGTAAAATATATGGTGAATTTTTACCGTGCTTCTTCTGGTGTTTGTGTAGATTGGTGTGTATATGGTGTGTTGTGTTCTGTTGTATTTGGAGTGTTAGTTTTCGAGTGTGTTGAATATTGTCTCCGAGGGAGAGAGAGAGGTACTGGGAGTGTGTTTATTTTCATCACTTTTAGAACACACTCGCTCACGCTCTCTCCCTCTCACACACACACACTGGCTTGAACTTGGGAACCGCGCCTTCTTCAAGACCATACAAGGAAGTGACCTCAATGACTTGCTTCATGGATAACCTGTTTATCCTTCTCTCTATCTATGGGAATGTGAATGGCCGTGACAACCTCGCTATCCTAAGAATTATTTGCACTTCATGAAAGTTTTGTGAATCAAACTCGCGCGGAGCTAGACCGGAGTGGCTGCCTGGCTGTGCGGGCTCGAGGTGCCAACTAACGATATATCAAAACAGACTGTTGCATCATAATTGGATCCTGAAGTTACCAAATTTTTATCAGTTTTCAAAACCATTCGGAAGAGAAAACTCCGTAACGCCATCTTCCCACAAGAAAGAGACCGAAAGTACACGATGAAATGAGAAAGAGAATTTCGTCGTGTGTGAAGACGTTTTAGACACTTGAATTCAGAGGGACCAGAAACCGGGTCATTATAGTGGTGTTGGGTGACACACATTCTTAACCTGGTCTCAGTGCGAGCTCCCTCACCCTGCAGGAAACGTTTGTGTTCCTGCCTCCTTCTTATGATAAAGGGAAAAAATAGTGTTTTTTGGGGGTAACAACTAGTTGATATGGAGTGATTACTTCCTGTACTTGATACACATTTAATACGGTTTTGCACGCCTTAAAATTAAATCTTATTGTTAAATGATGACTATGTGACAAAAGGTGTGAGGAGTGTGTAGGGTCATTATGTAAATATGTTCAACCTGCCTTTGTAGTAAGAATGTTAGTATTATCGATTTAT
>NC_051407.1:15361024-15361853 GCF_015228065.2 Penaeus monodon
AAGATCTTATACTTAAATCCACTGTCAACTCAAGATGCATTCACGCATAACAAATGCAAGCCATATGTTAACTCATGGGAAACCATTGATTGCACAGCGAAGGGTGATATTAATGAAGATAGAGGGATTATCCAAAGCCTTAGCAATTAATTATAGAAATGGTACTTAATTGCATGAAGTTGAGGGGATGTCACTGACAAGGTTAATTAAGGTGGTGATTATGGCCCTTGGTTTCCATCAAATAGGAAAGGAAACAGAGTGTCTCTTAAGTGCTTTTGGTAATGTGTCTTCTACGATACATTAGGAAACAATGTATGAATTTGGCTTTGTTGAAGAGTGAAATTAGACAAATTTAACGCTGTATGTTGTCGGTTCGCCGAAGTTGCTTTGGTAGGTTAAATTAGCGGAATGGAAAAACAGATAAATTGAATAATTTCAAATATTTTATGATTGCAAGTCAAACGTATTTTTTTCTATGATTTCTTATCTGTTGCTATTTCTCAATGTCTTTATTTTTTCGTTTTTCTCTCATTGTATTTTCATAATTAAAGTTTGAATCTGAAGGAGTAAGGGGGATGCATTCTGAAATGACTTTGCTGATAGCGCCCGTCTGAGTTTAATTGTAAGTTAAGTCTGAGAAATTGTTAAGCTTTGTGTATTCAGCGTGTACAATTTGCAATGTTTATGTGTGTGTGTGCATTGCTGGATCGGTGATTCTTGATTTCATGCTGCAATTAAACGCTTCTGTCAGATTGTTGAACATGCATTTTTTGTAGGTTTGCTCGATGCAGCAATATGAACATTTGAAGTAGTCATTAGAAATCGTCAG
>NC_051407.1:15362599-15362728 GCF_015228065.2 Penaeus monodon
GCATTCTTTCGCAAGCTCCATGCATTCGCAGAGTACCAGCCAAGACATGTTATTTACCCCCAATATCTTGTCAAATGTTGGAAAGTTCTCGCAGTTCCTCGGTGCGACAACTAGAAGGGAGAAGACATG
>NC_051407.1:15362970-15363204 GCF_015228065.2 Penaeus monodon
TTGAGCATGCCTTCCTCCCCCCCATAGTGGTAGTATGCTAGGCTATGGTTCTTGCTGAGTGAACTGACACACTTGTCCGGACGAATCCTGTGTGAGCGGCACGGCCACCAGAGTCTCGCGCGCTGCTTAAAGTGGAGAGGACCGAGCATGCCATTGTGTGATACACGGCTTGGAGGTCTACTACATGGGCAGCCGTGCCATGCGTCAACGGTACTTGCATGGGTCCGCTGACGG
>NC_051407.1:15363620-15364183 GCF_015228065.2 Penaeus monodon
TTGAAGAGAGGAAGAGAAGAGCCAGAACCAGATAGAAAAATAGACAGCTAAGCGTACTCCGACCCTTAATTACAGACGGCCAGAGAGACAAAACGACAGACGAACAAACAGACAACAAATTACGACCCACGAACACAACCTTAAGCCAACTGCGCTTCGGATATACATCCCTATCCATCTCTATATTTCTCGAAAGCGATGACCACCGACCGTGCGCTCATATTTATAGAATAATTACCAAAGGGGGCTTAGCATATTATCGGAATTTATTGTCTCCGCTGCTGCCCCCCCTCCCCCCTCCCTATATCCCCCTCCCCCCAACTCGTGCGTTTACCAGATCAGCATAAACAAAATCCAGGAATCCGCCATGGCCGTGTGTATTGCATGACGGAACAGATTCATGGCTAGTTATTGGGTATTAGAGTGCTTGGTCTGTTGGGCGGTTGGTCCGTCCGGTCGCCTGGCTTAGGGCAGACCAAGGCCTGCACCGAGATTGGTCGATGGTTTTAGTTGCAGCGGGTTGCAGCTGGCTTTCTTTACTGCAACGCTGCTGTCGCGCGGTA
>NC_051407.1:15364300-15365223 GCF_015228065.2 Penaeus monodon
ATCTATCGGTTCGTTTCTCTTCATTGTTAGAAGAAAAACAGATGCTGCATTTTCTTTTCCATCCACGTAAAAAAAAGTGAACATCAACTCTTGTTTTTTTATCGTACAAATCTTCATCACATCTTGAATGAAAGAATAAAAAAAACGCTCTAAAAAAAGATCACACTTCAAAGCTAAAAGGGAGGGGAAAAAAAGTCCCCGAAGTTGGCATGTTCACTCACAGTGGAATTTCGGGCGTAAAGGCTTCTCCCTGTGAATGAAGTCTTGTCTCGTAGTTCAATATCCCTGAATGAAGCTCTTGTCCCGAAAGGCCGTTACACCAACCCAGGTAGCATTCGAGTGGGCTGTGGCGCGGAGCTGAGCATAATATTCTTCTGTTTGGAGTAAAATTCTTCCCCTTTTGTAATTCCGGTTTGCGTTGAAGTGCGAATGCGGGATGGTATCCTCTGATATTCCTATGGTGTAAATGGATTGAATAAGGATTTTCGATTTTGTTTTCGGTTTAAGTTTTAAGTTATGGTGTATGGGTATGTTAGGGAGTCTTTGTGTCACGTTACGGTTTTGCGATGAAGTTCTAGTTCTAGTTCCGGTTCATGTTAAGGTGTGCATGAAGGGGGGGGGGATGTTGTGTAGGTGAGATCTTTCCCTCTAGTTCCGGCTTGCGTTGGAGGGGATGAAAAAATGGCACTCTTAGGCTTGATATAGATTACCCTTCCAGTTCCGGTTTGCGCTAAAGGGGATTTAAGGGGAAATCTTTTGTAATTCTGGTGGTTTTTACTCTTTTTTCCCCAGTTTGCTGAAGTGATATCGATCTGCTGGTAATTTTTTTCCCTGCAGTTCTCATGTGCGTTGAAGTGTGGATGAGAGGATGATACTCTTGGTTTGCGAGGATTTCCTATCGACGGTTTGTGTGTGTAGTTTGG
>NC_051407.1:15365308-15366281 GCF_015228065.2 Penaeus monodon
TCGTTGTATTATAAGTGAGCATTTCGGGTTAGCGTCAGAAGTGTGCACTTAAGAATATTCTTTGTTTTCTATGACTTTTCCCTTCTAGTTCCGGTTCGTACAAGAGTGCACATGTGCGGGGAATATACGCAAGGGAAAAATTCCTTTTTGGGTACTGAGGATTTTCCCTTCTACTTCCGGCTCATACAGAAGTGCCCCTGTGCTGTACGGGGAATATTCTATTTTCGAATATATATGTCTCCCTCCATATCCGGCTCGCGTTGAAGTGCGCAAGAAAGGATAATATTCCTCTGTGTGTGAGAGAGAATTTCCCTTCCAATTCCAGTCCGCATTAAAGAGTAAATGAAATGATTGAAAAGAGACTGAATACTCCGCGGGCTGAGGAATGGAGCGCTGTTTGAAAATCGTGAGAAATCGTTCCGTAAGAATAATTTTTGTTCCGTTATGTGAATCGAGGTTTGGAAAAAAACTCTTTTTTGTGTCTGGTATTATTAAAAAAATATATATATGCGTCTGTTGATAGAAATAAGGGATCAGTATTGATATGGTAAAGATGCTCTTGTGTGGGAAAATAAGCGACCCAGGTTTAAAATTTCTATCACATTATCACGAATAAACAACTCGTATTATTAATATATGTCGTATCATGAAAATTAAGAAATTCTTATAAGAAATCCGTGTAGTTACAGATATTTAATAGCTATCTAATGCAAGCGTAAACAATAAAGTTAGAATTGAGATGGTTAATTAGCTGTCTTCCCAGAAACACAAGACGTGGTATAATAACGCACTCATTGATAATTACAATTCATTTCACTCTCCTCAAACACCAAGGCAATTTACCGTCTTGGAGAGCGAACGGAGGAGCCTTGAAGAGGTCACGGGGTCACACGAGGCTGGGGGGTGGGAAGGGTAGAGGGGGAGAGGGGAGCGGAGTTCATGACCCCGTCGGCAGCGAACCAGACGCGGACGT
>NC_051407.1:15366691-15366855 GCF_015228065.2 Penaeus monodon
CAAGTGAGCGCTCAAGGGATTTTGTTCGTGTTAGTGGCGGGAAAAAAATTAATTCAGAAGTCATTTTTAACGGAATCGAATAAGGTGGAGGTTCGTTTCCCTTCCCTTGTCTTTGAAGGAAGGGAAGGATTTTCAGGGATTAATGAGGGTTTTAGGGATGTAGG
>NC_051407.1:15367009-15367668 GCF_015228065.2 Penaeus monodon
ACAGTAAAACTCCAACTGAAATAGAATAAAATGAAATTTGCAGTGACAGTAATAACCTTTTAGACTTTCGCAGAAGACAAGGAATCGGAGTCAAGGTGATGTGAAAGAGTTATTTGCGCCTTTGTTATATATGAGAAAATGTTCCGTCCTTATTGTTAAAGTTTAATTTGTTCTTCGGTGTTCTCTTTCTGTTCTCTGATAGTCTTTTTCCTGTTGTTCTTTTTTTTTCTTCTTCTGGTGTGTTCGTTCTTTGTTCTTTTCTTATACTCCTTTTCGTATATATGTCTTGTCTTTGCCAGTTGCTTTATTCAGTTATTCCTTATCCGGCTTTACTTTTGCCTCCTTCACGCCCTTTTCTTCCCGTTTCTCCGGATTCTCCACCTTTTCCTTTCTCGGGTAAAGCGATTAAAAGATGAAATGATGAATTGGTCCAGACTCCTTGCTTGGCGGAGATTTTGAAAATGGGGATTGATTGATCGTCTGTTAAGTCTTCCTTTCTTGGAAATTAGGAGTGGGTCTGGTTCTTTTTTTATTATTGGTTTTTGACTTTTGTTTTATTGGCTTGTTAGTTCTAAATTATCCACATCTGTCGGTGATAAACAATCTTTGCCTTTGTTTCTCACTTTCACTCATTCATTCTCACACGCAAGCGCGCGCAA
>NC_051407.1:15367861-15368170 GCF_015228065.2 Penaeus monodon
CATGTAAGTAACCGTATTTTCCTCCGAGAGAGTACGTAATTGACCACAGTGTTCTGGTTACAGCACTGACCCCAGGGCTGACGTGAATCCAGGAGGGTCTGCCTTTGTTTTAGTCAATGATGCAAAGACACTTCAGTTCACACGCTCACGAGTATGTCCAGTCACTTTTTTCATTTCGTGTTTAATGTCGGTTGCCTTTTTTTTGTGTTTTTCTTTTCTTTTTTTCTGCTTGTGTGCTGTTTTTTTTCTATCTTTCTCTTTCTTTTCTCCCAACTTACTGGTCCTCTGTCTCGCAGTCTCCCAAAGTCC
>NC_051407.1:15368506-15368816 GCF_015228065.2 Penaeus monodon
GGCAGAGACACCACGCGGTCGGCCGAGGTCTCCCAGAAAAGCCCTGACTGCGGGCTGGTGAGGGCGAAGGTGCGCTACAGGAGGTGGCGATACCGAAATAAACACGAAAAGGTCCTCCCGGAAACACGGCGGGGACGGGACCACACTTACGCACGTGCAGACACATTTATTTGCACTTACTCATACGTATACGGTGATTTACACGTACGATACGTAGCCGTGCATAAAGGTATTCACGTAGATGTTTACGGATGATTGTGAATGTGGATACGGTTGATGCACGCACATATGCACATGTACGCGCGCGCGT
>NC_051407.1:15368903-15369118 GCF_015228065.2 Penaeus monodon
TCCAAACGCATGGCGACGCAAGGCAATATATGCAAGTAGAATAACCTATCAAGGGACAAATTAGCATAATCTTTTCTTTGAAATTCGCGCCCAGGACTGCGCGGGAAAAAGGATGATCCCCCCTCCCCCCAACCCTGCCCCCACCCCCAAGGAAGGGGAAGGGAAGGGGAGGGGGGAGAATGGGGGTGTAATTTAAGTCCGGCGGTGTCGCTATT
>NC_051407.1:15369466-15370094 GCF_015228065.2 Penaeus monodon
TCAGGGTATGGGTAAAGGGGGTAGGGGGGAGGAGGAAAACGAGTCTGTGTCTTTGTGTTCCTTAATTCGGTGGAACTTCAAGGTATGGCGAAGAGTCATAGAAGGGGAGAAGGAGGGGGGAGGGGAAAGGAGGAAGAGAAGGTGGAGATAGAGGGAGAGAGGGAAGAAAGAAGGTAGGGAAGGGAGTTCGGAAGGGAGAGAAGGATGGAGGGGGGCAGGGAGGGAGGGAGGGATGAGAAAAGGTGGGAGAGGAAGAAGGAGGGGGAGATGGAGGAAGAGATGTGGGGGAGTGTAGGTGAGAGGATGAGGGGAAGGCGGGATAATAAAACGGGAGGAAAAATGAAAGAAAAGGCAAAGAGGAAAAAGGGAAAAGGTAAGAAAGGAGGAAGAGAAGGTGAGCAGAAAGAGGACAAGGAGAGGGAAGAGAGAGAGAGGAGGAAGTAAGTAGAAGATAAAACGATCGAAAGAGTGGAGTAGGGAAGAGAGGAAAGGGAAAGAGAGATGTAAGTGAAAGGGGGAGAGGAAAATGGTAGAGGGGGTAAGGGAGGGAGCGAGGATATAACGAAAACGATAGAGAGATGGATGGAGGTTGAAAGGGACAGAGGGAGAAAGTGCTAAAGAAGGAGAG
>NC_051407.1:15370211-15370444 GCF_015228065.2 Penaeus monodon
TCTAATGAGAGCCATCGTTCGATCAACAGTGACGTAAGAATCCCACCAAAATTAATCTGGCTAACTTCTATATAAAAAATAGTTCGACAGAGAGAGAGAGAGAAAAAATCGAAGCGTCTATGCATATTCTGTTATGTAAGCTCAATGCAATAATACAATGTATAATGTCAGAGGTTTGCTGTATATGCAATATATGATAATAAAAACATATACATTACCCCATCTTTGGAGGT
>NC_051407.1:15370677-15370987 GCF_015228065.2 Penaeus monodon
CATGAGATCTATCTCCCTTTAACATTACTTCCCGTCTCAACCTCCACGTGCGTGTGCGGGGTATGTTCGGTTCGTCAGTAAACGGGGGGAGGGAGGGGATGGGGCGAGGGGCGAGGACAGATTTCTTTAATAAAACGCTCAAGGACGTTATATTAGGCTTTCCTCCCCCCATTCCTCTCCCCTTCTCCCCTCTTTCCCCACTTTTTTCGCTCTTTTTCCTTCTTTTTTTTTCGCTTCTTCCTCCTCCCTCACCCTTTCATTTTTACTCTTCCCCTCTCACCTTTTACCCCTTGTTCTTCCCCGCTTTGCC
>NC_051407.1:15371096-15371323 GCF_015228065.2 Penaeus monodon
CTTTTAGAAAAGAGTAGAATGAGATTGGGAGGATTTAAAAAAAATCCCTTTTTTCAGAAAGTTTGTAGGGGGGGGGGTGAAAGATGAAAGTCTTCAAACTTTTTAAAAAATTAAAGAAATTTGAGAAGGAAGCAGGTAAGGGACGGGGAGGGAGAAAGACGTGAAAGAAGGAATAAGAGGGTATATGAGAATACCAGAGGGAAGAAACATCCAAAATCGCGAGTTTT
>NC_051407.1:15371432-15371659 GCF_015228065.2 Penaeus monodon
CAAACAACCAAACAGAGACAGACACAGACGGAAAAAAAAGACCACATTTTACGCCTATTAGTAAATGTCTCGAATCTCAATGTTCTTTCCCGGGGATGTCTTCGCCTGGCTAACTCTGACACGGCGTTCAGCTCCCGTGTGTTCAGCTGTTCGTGAACGCTTGATGGCGTGAATTGGTGAACTTATCGCGTTGGGACCAAATCGGAAGTTTATAACGATTGTGACAC
>NC_051407.1:15372073-15372481 GCF_015228065.2 Penaeus monodon
CTCCCTCCCTCCCCCTCCCTAAAAACACACCACTTTAACCCCCTCCCCCTTTATTCCAGCTCAGTTCACCCACAAATATCTCATTTCTTCATTATCCAGCATAGGCCTATAACCCCACCCCACCCCATTATCTTTTCCACCCGACTCACAACACCCATTTATCCGGACTCGCCGCCACTTGCTCACTTAACTGGATCACAGGCCACTTAAGTGTTGCTCTGAAGGTTGTCCTGTGCGCCTCCACTAAGCGGCTAATGGCTCGCTAGCGGCCGCCAAATCCAATTTTTATTTAATTTCCATAGATTAAGGGTAATGGGCGCGGTGTCCCTGCGTTTGGAGGGCACTCGGAGGTATGTTTGTGTGTATGTGGGGGGGAGGTGGAGGAGATGGAGGTAGAGGGGGTAGGAA
>NC_051407.1:15372699-15372775 GCF_015228065.2 Penaeus monodon
TAAGGGGGGATAAGGTAGGTGCATCTGTGTGGATGGAGATCACTGCATGTGGATGTATTTGTCGTTAATTTGTGGC
>NC_051407.1:15372794-15374085 GCF_015228065.2 Penaeus monodon
TTTTTTTTCGAAATATTAACACTGGTCCAGTTATTGCCGTTATATTTATTTTGTTTCTTTTTTAGTATTTTTAAGGTAAAATTCTATTTTTAAAAAATAATCACAGTCACTTCACAGTCCAGTAATGACAGAAAACACACTGAAAACAAAAGTCAAATGCATTTTTTGTCATTCAGAAGAGATTTAATTCAAAAGAAAATATTTTAATCTTCTTTTTTTCCTGTGTGTAAATCCATGCATACAATTTCCAAAACATGTCCGCCGTTGTTGCAATATCCATATTTTGAACGGATTTTATTTGTCTTCTATTGCACGTTGAAATGCAACAGTTTGTCGCAGCAAGCCACAGTTTAATGCCTTTAACACCCGTGTATATATTGTCCAGTTGCATCCCCACATTGTTGTTGCAACGATATAGGGAAGTCGCTTTCTCTCAACCCTGTTTTCTGAAGGTCGCTTGCTTCAACGTTGCACGCATTGCCAGCTCTCTCGCTTGCAACCGCGCCTCCTCCTCCACCTGGCTCAGGTCGAACACCGTGTATATCGTTGTTATTAGGTCTCGGTTAAGCCCGAGTTTGAGATTAAGTCCATGGCGGTGCATGGCAATTGAGTGGGTTGCAAGGGGGGAGGGGGAATGGGAGGGTGGGGGTTAGGAATTGGGGAGGGGGAATGGGAGGGTGGGGGCTACGGGGTTGGGAAGGGAGGGTGGGGTGGGGGTTAGGATGTTGGGGAAGGGGTAGGGAGAGGATCAGGGAGGGGGAGGGCGGGGGAAAGGGTCGAGTTAGGGGAGGGGAAGGAGGAGGGAAAGGGTCGGGTTGGGGAGGGAAGACGGGGTTAAGCGAGGAGCAGAGGAAAGAAGGGTTGGGGTTGAGGGAGGGGTAGGGTCGGGGATGGGAGAGGAGTAGGGGGAGGGAGGGAGTAGGTTTGGGTTTGGTGGAGGGATGGGATGAGGGACAAGGTTGGAGGAGAGGAGAGGGAAGGTGAGAGAGGGTGAGAGATAGTGGGTTGGGGGAGTGGTAGGGGGAGGATTGGATGTAGTTGGGGTAAGGCAGCGGGCAAACTGGGTAGGGGTAGGGGTAAAGGGGAGGAAAAAGACGGGGGGGAGGGGGGAGTTATCGGGAGAAGGTAAGGGTGGGTGTGAGTCACTCTTCGAGAGGTGTCTGCGTTCCTTGGGTTACCCCCCAACCCCCCCTCTCACTCCCTGACCCCCCGACCACCCCCCTCCTCAATGTCTTCATTTTTTCCCATCTGTCCTTTCTTCCTTTTTGTTCTTATTCATTCATCTCTTTCG
>NC_051407.1:15374356-15374432 GCF_015228065.2 Penaeus monodon
CTGTCATTATCCATATAAAATCCGCTTTATCCAAGTATTTTTGCTGCTTTACTACGTTCATTTACGTTGCGTATAT
>NC_051407.1:15374608-15374768 GCF_015228065.2 Penaeus monodon
AAGTGACCGTTCCCGGTAGCCTCTCCCCAGTAGCCTCCCCACGCAATGCCCAGTTCCCAGGCGCGTCAACCGGGAAATGTCTTTGTCCAGTCAGCTGTTCGTTATTTCCTCCTCTCGCTCCGGATTGGACACGTCTGATTTTTTAAAACGTCCTTTTCGG
>NC_051407.1:15375015-15375209 GCF_015228065.2 Penaeus monodon
ATTGAGACTTGAAAACTGCTGACGTCATCCCACGGGATTAAGTGGCGTGTTGGCTTGACGATGATGATGTAAATAAAGAACAAGGATTTCTGTTTTATTTATTTTGTTTAATCGCAATTGAGAAAATTTTTGTTTTCGTTTAGTTGTTTTTGGAAGGGAGAGAGAGGAAATATAGAGTACATACGTACTTACAA
>NC_051407.1:15375467-15375682 GCF_015228065.2 Penaeus monodon
CAGAGAAACAGAGGAGGAGGGATGGACGGAGAGAGACAGCAAACGGACAGACAGAAGATGGCATATTGTTGCATGAATAATCTTGCAACTGATTTTCTTCTTTTTTTCCACATGAAGAACTTTCTACCTGGATCTCACCTTCGATATTTAAATCCTGTGAATAAAGTCTGTTAAGTTTATTGTTCTTTTATTTAGAGTGAAAATTCTCAATGTCC
>NC_051407.1:15375984-15376283 GCF_015228065.2 Penaeus monodon
ACCAGATATTCAGCATAAGCAAATATTAGCTTAGCATTACGCAAACCTATTGTTTTACCTTGATACAGAACTCACGCCATCGTTTTGTTGAAATTGCAATATTGCACCCGTATCCCAGCAATGTAGTTAGCTGTTGCAAGAACGTGCACAAACGACATGGAATCAATACTGCATGCATCCTCGACAAATCATGCAGTGAAGTATGTTGCATACGACATAGATACCCAACGTTAACAATAAGCTGCATGAATACGTGTGCAACATTCTTGCAAGGTTGACATACCACAACAAACTGTAGG
>NC_051407.1:15376337-15377398 GCF_015228065.2 Penaeus monodon
CTGTAACGTTATTTGATCTTGTTATAGTTCTTCATCTATAACTTTTTTCCCCTCCTCATCCTCCTTTTTCTTCCTTGCCTCCTTTATTCCACCTCTTCGTGCTCGTCTTCTTCTCTCTTTCCCCTCTGTTTCTTCCTTATTTCCCTTCCTCTCCTCTCTTCATCTTCCTCTTCCTCACACCCTTTTCATCACTTTTCCTCTCTCCACCCCTTCCCTCTCTCCAATCTCTCTTATGCTCCCTCTCATCTTTCTTCCCTGTCCTCTCTCTTTTCTCCTCCTTCCCTTCTCTCTCTTCATCCTCTCTCATCCCTTCCCTCTCTTCCATGTCTCTCATCCCCTCCCTCTCTTCTCTCTCTTCTCTTCCCTCTCTTTTCTTCCTCTCATTATCCTCTTCCTTTCCCTCTTCCCCATCCCCACTTTTTCCCTCTCCACCATCCCCTCCCTTCCCCTATCCTACCTACCCACCCTTTCCCTCTCTCTTATCCCCCTTTCCCTCTCCCCCATCCCCTCCCGTTCCCTCTCTCCTTCCCTCTCCCCCGTCCCCTCCCATTCCCTCTCTCTTTCCCTCTCCCCCATCCCCTCCCGTTCCCTCTCTCCTTCCCTCTCCCCCATCCCCTCCCGTCCCCTCTCTCCTTCCCTCTCCCCCGTCCCCTCCCGTTCCCTCTCTCTTTCCCTCTCCCCCATCCCCTCCCGTTCCCTCTCTCCCATCCCTATCTTTCCCTCTCCCCCCTCCCCTTCCCCTCCCTTTGCCTCTCCATGCAACAAAGGGACTCGATTTCACGTCATCGCATCGCCGGTTTTATGCACGCAAACATATCGCTCGACAAGGAGCATTGTGGGTCCATGCAGTTATCATGCAGTCTGTCGGAACCTCCCGCGTCATGCACGAGGTTCGAAATCTTGTGAGTGATGTTCACTGATTCCGAATTTATTCATGTGGTGGATGCATGATTTCTAAATTTGCCTTTTTTCGAGGAAGATGTTGGGGTGAATGGGGGACGTTGCGGGGGAGAGGGGAAGGGGGTGAGGGGAGAGAGGGGGAGGGCAGTGATTGACATACA
>NC_051407.1:15377492-15377607 GCF_015228065.2 Penaeus monodon
GTTGTTTGTGCATAACCATTCACGCACAACACACATCTCAGTCCCCCCCCCCCACCCTCAGCCGCATTAAGACCACGCCCCCTAATTAATCGCTTCCCTCAACCCCCCCTCCCCA
>NC_051407.1:15377738-15378044 GCF_015228065.2 Penaeus monodon
CTTGCCTCTCACCCCCTCTTCCACCGTGACCCCATAACCCCATCCTCCCGCACCCATACCCCTTAACCCCACCTTCCCTCACCCTTCCCCCCACCCCTTCCCCCCCTTCCCCTTACCCCCTCCCCTTTACCTCCTCACCCTTATCCCCAACCCGATCATGCATATTTACGAGACCCGACGCGCGATATTAACCCGATCGTGTAACAACACAGCAGGATCGGGTTAAAATTCTCCGTCAGCAAGAGGCTGAAAGTTGGGCGGAGAAATTTGTGTCACTTCTAATTGAGTCGAAGAAGTTTGAGAACG
>NC_051407.1:15378319-15378532 GCF_015228065.2 Penaeus monodon
TTAGTGAGAGAGAACCTTATATATGAATGAAGAAAGAAAAAAAATACAGGCAAGGGTACATCAACTTCTGTCGCATTTTCCCACGCCCTTTATATTTTTCCCACGCCAACGGCTTTCGCTTACTTGCTTTATTTAGTCATAGCATGGAATAATCTTTGACATGTGAAATAATCTTATCTATTTGGTATTTCTTTTCCGGGAATGGGTAATCTT
>NC_051407.1:15378914-15379174 GCF_015228065.2 Penaeus monodon
GAAATCTTAATTCCGTGAACGTCTTGAGAGAAGGAAAACGTGTAAACAAAGCAAAGGGAATGACCTTATTGGCAGGAGCTCACTTTACACGTTTTACGCGATGCGCGCACAGAAATTGATCTCGAGAACTCGAGATTCCTTTTACTCCCTTTACTCGTTCTACCCATTTTACTTTTTTTGCTCAGTTTGCCAATTCCGAGTAGGTAATCGGGGCCCAATTCTGAAAATTGAAAATTGTCTTGATTGACAGATGGATTTAC
>NC_051407.1:15379471-15379619 GCF_015228065.2 Penaeus monodon
TAAAAGGAATAGAAGAAACCAGGGAAGGAGAAGAAGAAAAGAAATAGAAATTATTTAATAATACGAGAAAATAACTGACAGAATGACCGCATAACCGACTGTTTGACTGATTCAGTGACTTATAGGATATATGGCAAAATAAATCGAA
>NC_051407.1:15379727-15379901 GCF_015228065.2 Penaeus monodon
ATTGCAAGGAGAGACGAACTCGTGTGTCTGCGTGCGTGCTTGGGAATAAATCTTCCTTTTGCCTTGAATCTCTGTCCTCGTGTGTGCTCGCGTGCATTCGTGTTTTTCTCTCTAACGCGAAAATTCAACGTGTTATCCACTTGTGCTGCCCTCTACCATCCATCTTTATCCGCG
>NC_051407.1:15379960-15380167 GCF_015228065.2 Penaeus monodon
CGCGGCAAGACGGGGAATTTCCTCCTCTTCCTGGGAATATTTGTAGCGTCAGATTAGTCAACAAGCTGGAGGGAAAGTGTGTGAGAGTGTGTGTGCAGATTGTGTTGGTTTTTCACCGAGAGAAGTTCGTACAGGAAGCCTTGCATTTACCTGTATGCTGAATAGGTATACACACATACATACACGTGCAAGTTAAAGCCCCTACGA
>NC_051407.1:15380582-15380702 GCF_015228065.2 Penaeus monodon
TTAAAAACTAAGGCAACATCATGCTGTAAAAAAAACTAATTTTATAAAGAGCAGAGGTTTCATTCCTGGAAGAAGGGGGATGGAAAGACGATAAATAACCTGTTTACTGTTTTTATCGCG
>NC_051407.1:15381009-15381098 GCF_015228065.2 Penaeus monodon
TGTTATCAAGATGTCGTGCGTGTCCTACAACATTGATTTTTATTCTGTCAAGGTGTTATTTCAGGGTGTCAAGTGATCTCGTGTCCACC
>NC_051407.1:15381402-15381629 GCF_015228065.2 Penaeus monodon
TAGATATAAATATTGAAATCACCTCGACCATTTTTGTCACGAATTTGCGTCTGTATCATGGCATTTCAAGCAAATTTTCTTTTCATCTTTACTTCGTTCTTTTTTCTGTGTATATAATCCACAGACATAGAATTTCCTGGAAGGATTCGGTAGGATTTCATAGGTTTTACGGACGACCCGGAAGAATCATAAGAAATCAAGAAAGATTAAGGTTGAACTTTTTTTTC
>NC_051407.1:15381677-15382081 GCF_015228065.2 Penaeus monodon
GATTGTTTCCAAGGCGTGTTATGAAAAGTTAATTTAAAGAAAAAGTGAAAAAATGGAAAGATATTTTCTTGTGATTTCTTTTTTTTAACTATTGATAAAGAGAGAATCTAATAATTTAGAGAAAGGAATGATTAAACTGCATAGTTTCTTCATGATTATTTTTTTACGTTTTCTATTTTGATGTTTAGTTAAGCTTTTCAAGTTTTTTTTTTTTAAGAAAAGCAGTCAGCCATACTTTGTAATTAGTTCCTGGTACTTTATATAGAACGAGAGAGTGCAGGAGGATTTTTTAAAAATCTAATATTGACCGTTTTAGGCCTAAAAGTTTCCTGAACTTTGGAGGTTTCTTCATGGGTTGTGAGGAGGCGTTTTTTGGTTGTAGATTTTAATGTTGCTTCACTCTC
>NC_051407.1:15382638-15382900 GCF_015228065.2 Penaeus monodon
TGTGTAACTAAAAGATTTTTTTTTCATATTTGCACACATTGGCACACACCGGTTTTTTTGAGTGCAATAAAAGCATTTCTGCAAGATATGCTCTCACTGTATGGATTCGTGTCACAGCTGTTAGTTCAAAGGCTTCATGAACAGACGTGCCATTATCCGAACGTGGATTAAGGTCAATGGCAAAGCGGCTTTTTTTTCATGAGGAGTGGGCCGGCAAATATTGATGACTGTTGGGTCATGGGGATGATGATTTCTGTGTTGG
>NC_051407.1:15383167-15384477 GCF_015228065.2 Penaeus monodon
GGTCGTCTAATTTTATGTAAAAAAACAACAACAGCAAAATGAGCGATTTTTACGACACTATATCTATCTTACTGTATTTTTTAAGCTGATTTATATAACATGTTATTATTATTCAATAACAAATAGTTGCTGAAGGGTCATCTGCTTCCACCAAATATCTCTTGCAAAAGATTCTGCAAGGAGACTTTTTATGCAATATGCCTCGGAAGAATGTGAGGATTTTTATGCAACAGACAAGGGGCATTTTTACCCTCCCTATTTTCTCCCGTGTTTCTTTACTTCCGCCGTAAAAATAGGCCTGTGTTCCTGACGAGGATATATGTGAATATGAACACAAACACCCATTTCCAAATCTTAATTGGATATTAGAAACAGATACCAGTATCAACCATACGAAAAGAAAAGAAAGAAAGACAAAAATAATAATTAACAGCTGGAAATACAAAAGAAACCTCCCTCCTCCCCCATCCATCACACGCAGCAAGAGATAGCATGCCAGGTACCAAGACTTATTGTTTGCTGTTGACCAGGTGTGGGTTGTATTGATTAAAAGTGAACGCCGTCCCCTCCCACTCCGCTCCACCAATGAGCTGTCTTCTTCAATGTTTGTAAACAAATCGGCGTCGGAGGGACCAAGGCCTAGCAGTCCGTCCCAGCTTAGGGTCATGTCGTAGGGTACGAGGACAGGTCAAGGCCGAATGGGGAGCGAGGGGAAGAAGGGAGGAAGCGGGGAGGTGAGAGAAGGGTGAGGGAGCGAGAATAAGAGAGAGGGGGGTGAGACAGGAGGCATAGGGGGAATAAACAATGCATTGAGATGTGAGAAGGTCAGGTCGAAGCCGAGGGGGAGCGAGGGTAGGGGAAGAAAGAGGAAGAGAGGAAGGATGAGCGAAGAAGGATAAGACAGGAAGGAGAGAGGGAGCTAGAGGAGGGATGAGAGAGGAAGGGGAGAGGGGAAAAAGGAAGAAAAGGGGGAGATAAGAGTGGGCTGAATGACCTTCTTCTCTTCTTCAATTCCGGTCACTCCCTTGTTTCTTATTCCCTTAGTTGTCTTTCTTTTTCTTTTCTTTTCCCCTTTAACTTTTTTTTAAATTTTCCTCTTCCCCTTTTATTTCTCTTTCATCCTGTTTTTTTTTTCATTCTCACTCTTCCTGTTCGTCTCCTCGTACATTTTTTTTCCGCCTGCCTTATCCCGCAATCTTTGTGTGTGGCGTAACGTGTGTTCAAGACGACGTTTTTCAAAGTTTTCAAAGGTAAACATGCTTGAAGGCACTGGTTTATTTTGTTGTTTATTGTACGTGCTCAAGTCATCT
>NC_051407.1:15384911-15385123 GCF_015228065.2 Penaeus monodon
TCTCAGCTCCTTTCCTCTCCTCCACCTTAAGCTGCCTTAGAAAGAAAGAAAAAACTATAGCCTTCGCAATGACCGTGAGGAAGCCAGTCTGGTCCATGAGAATGCATTAATAGTATGGAAACAAAGAAATTCCTCAACCCACTTGTAAGGTATCGAGACTCACTCTGTGGATCGAGGTTTGTTTACATCTGTCGACTCGCCAGATAGTGATA
>NC_051407.1:15385304-15385461 GCF_015228065.2 Penaeus monodon
ACCTTCCCTCCTCCCCCCCCGCTGTTCCCCAGAAATAGCAAGATCACATTCCCCTTTTTACTCCACCCGCGTCCCCGTTAACACTGACTAGGTCAAGACAAGGTCTCGACCTCCAATCATACCCAGGTCACGACGAGCGATCGCAGAATGCAACAGT
>NC_051407.1:15385646-15385727 GCF_015228065.2 Penaeus monodon
ACCCCCGTGTTTTGTTTCCATTACACTTATTTAACATAGGTATACTAGATATCTCTATGAAAGGATATCAGATTGAAAGCA
>NC_051407.1:15385886-15386077 GCF_015228065.2 Penaeus monodon
GTATTCACTATCGAGTCCTTTGTGTAAAACGTATTCAGATTTTTTTTTATCCGTTTTTATTTATTAAGTCTAGTTGGCGGATGCTCGGTCTGGCTGCCTGACATATGCATGGCGGTATGCAAGCTTTTATGTTAATGAGATGCATGATGATGCTTGGCAGTATTTTTATTAGCTTCTTTTTTTTCTTCCCT
>NC_051407.1:15386336-15386693 GCF_015228065.2 Penaeus monodon
ATAATGAAAATTTACCTAATGCACCATTTCGTTCATAAACCGCTTCTTGTATTTCCATAAGCACCTCTTATCTCCGCCGGCCAGGAACTTGCATGCCCATAAACCCGTTTCTCCGTCGGAAACATTAATCACGTATTTATACCCGTGTGACGTAAGCAACAGAAACCGCAGCACTGTATTCCCGGTCACGTTTATACTCTAAATCATCGAAATGTTATATATATAAAAAAAAAAGTCTCTTTTTTTTAAGCTCGAAGTCAGTGTCGCCAAAATGTCCTTGTATTGATATAAGATGTGCTGGCATGGATTCTGTATTTGTTTTGGAGTTTTGTCTATTTGGGTTTGTATTTAAGATGA
>NC_051407.1:15387587-15387874 GCF_015228065.2 Penaeus monodon
CCGAATAACTTATGTTGACTTATTGAATGATATTGACCTTTTAAGTTCGATTATTTATTATTTTGCCTGAACACCTGCTTCTTATTTATGTTCTGAAGAAAATCATTACTTTTACTTTTTTGTGTCAATATTTTGAGATGCTGTAGTTTTTGCTTTTTTTTCTGTTTCTTATTATCTATTTGTAGATAGAGATTTATTTTCTTACGGTACTGAATTTAGTAAATCTAGTGACATTTGGCATCTGTGCATAACTTATGGAAATTATTTTATAAAGATATGTATATGTA
>NC_051407.1:15387908-15387990 GCF_015228065.2 Penaeus monodon
CTCTCTCCCTATCTTTCGTGACCGCTATGTTTTTACAGTCTTATCATTTCTTCAAGAAGGAAAGACGGGAAAACAGACAGTC
>NC_051407.1:15388162-15388720 GCF_015228065.2 Penaeus monodon
GTCTCCAGTCTATAGTCTCTAGTTTCTCCTTCCTAGAGATTTGCACATTTTGGACTGCCGGATGTCTCTATATGAGGAATGATATTTCACAATTCCTACTAAAAAAAAAAAAAAAACTTTGTATATTGTGTCGATGTATTCTGTTTATGTATCTGCATGGTGTTAGGAAATAGTGATGATTATTTAGGTTAATGTAACGTGTTGAATATAATAGCATGTTGGGGGATGTCGTTTGGTTATGATAATGCAGTGATAATGGCGTTATTATAAAGTGATGTGAGGGATTATCGCAATTAGGCCCCTTATATTTTTTTTGCATTATTAATGAGGTGAAAAAAAATATATATAAGTTTTCATAATTATGCTTTATCTTTACGCTCATTATTAATTGTATAATTAACAGCATATGTTTTCTGTTGCAAGTGTTGATGTTGCATTAAAAAAAAAATTACTCAGTATACGAAAATTTATTATTAATGAAATTAAATTTTTGTATTGGGTTGTATGCTTTTCTTAATGAAACGCCGGAAGCTGCTATGCTCACGAACAAAGTTACAT
>NC_051407.1:15388935-15389552 GCF_015228065.2 Penaeus monodon
AATTAAAATACAATATCGTACCATATATATATTTGCCTGTTTGATGGACTGGCAAAGATATTTAGATTTTTCGCTATGGCATTCCATAATCTATAGATATGTCGATTGGAATGCGCGTCCTGTTGCGGTTCCGAGGGAGGGGGGAGGGGGGAGGGGAAGGGGGGAAGTGGGGACATGGGGAGGGGAAGGGGGGAAGTGGGGACATGGGGAGGGGGAGAAAAGGACACATGGGGATGGGGGAGAAGACGAGAGACATGGGGTTGGGATATGGGGAGGGGGGAGAAGAGGGGACATGAGGAGGGGATAGAGGAATTTTAGGGAGGGAAGGGATATGTGGAAAAGGCCAAATAGGAAACAGGAAGAAAGGGAAGGCGAAGAATGATGAAAATGAAGAAGAGGGGAACTGAAGGATTGTGATGGGGATGGGGAGAAAGGGAGAGAGGGAGGGGAAGGAAAGGGAAAGAGGCTATGAGAAGGGGAAGAGGTCATAGGGAGAAGGAGATGAGAGGAGGGGAGATGATAAGGGAAGGGAGTGGAGAAGAGGAGACGAGGAGGAGAGAGATAAGGGAAGAGAGGAAGAGGGTCTTGTGTTTTCAGTTGTAAATTTTATGTATCCT
>NC_051407.1:15389980-15390077 GCF_015228065.2 Penaeus monodon
CCTTCGTACTCTCCTATTTCCTACTATGCTATTATCTTTCGTTTTCTGTATTCCATCATTTTGACATTTTCTTTATTTATTTCTTCCCCTCCCGTTT
>NC_051407.1:15390117-15390245 GCF_015228065.2 Penaeus monodon
GTACTTACTCTCCTATCTCGTTTTCTTTATTCCATCATTTTGACATTTTCTTTATTTATTTATTCTTTTTTCTCTTCCTTCATTTATTTATTCCCCTCCCGTTTTTCCTATATCGTCGTTGGATCAAA
>NC_051407.1:15390550-15390754 GCF_015228065.2 Penaeus monodon
GGGGAGGGGCCAAGAAGAGGGCAGGGAAGGGGGGTTATGCTGCAGTGTTGGTGTCTAGACCCAGGCGTTGGCATAGACAGCGAATCTTGTTTTGTCTTGGAAGCCAACGGGTTAGATATTTTAATAGTCTGTGGGCTCTTCTCTTCTCTTTATTTATTATTGTCTGTGTGAGTATTGTCGTACCTTCTTTTTTGTGCATCTTTT
>NC_051407.1:15391287-15391464 GCF_015228065.2 Penaeus monodon
CACTGTTTGCATCCTCGGTCGAGCTCTGGATTATCCTCCAGTGCCAGCTGAGTCAGAGTGCCACGCGACATTATCTTTGGTCCAGCTCCTTTGCGTAAATAAAGGAAGATAGATTGTGAATTCGCGCAGGCTGGAGGTGTTGGGGGGGGCATTTTTAGATTTTCGTTTTTGCAACTG
>NC_051407.1:15391845-15392951 GCF_015228065.2 Penaeus monodon
GATACCCTTTTCCATTAACGGCAACACATTCAAAGGAAAGAAAACGAAGGAAAGAAAAAGAAAGAGAAGAAAGAGAAAAAAAATAGATATTTACCTGCAACACTAGCAACTTGATGGCACTATCTCTGGTTTTAATTTCCTGCTGTAACAGTGCCACGAGTGCCAGAGACACCTGCCTATTCTGTGCCTACCCTGACCTGTTTTCTTTTTCCTGTCTCTGTTTATCTGGCTTATTTCCTCTCCTTTTCGTGCTATCATCCTCAAAAAAAAAAAAAAAAGTTGGATGGATTCTTTATATAAGACGAATGAGATTGAATATCATTGTATTGAGGATAATTGCGATTGTAAGAATGTTAGTATGGATAACCTCACTTTGAGAGCGTTACTGGTTATAATATCGTGGTTTACGGAACTAAAATATATGTAAGTAATATTAGAAGATAAAATAAATCAATAAATGCGCGCGTATCCCCTCAAAGGAAAATCAGTGTGATAGTCCTGTTTGTGTAAGCGACCACGTGTTCCGTTTTCTTTCTGTTGCGAACGAATTCAATATCCGTGAAGGAGGCTCCGGGAGTTCGTGAAAAAAAAAGCGTAAATAGGTAAGAGAGGAAAGAGAAATGAGGGGAATGAGAATGGGGAGGAAGGAAGGAAAGCGGAGGGATAAGGAGAGAGGGGAAGAGGAGAAGACGGGAGGAGGGAGGAAAGGATAGAATGTGAAGGAGGAAAAGAGAGAAAGAAGTATAGATGGTGCAGAAGAGAAGTTGAAAGAAGAGAGACAGAGAGAAGATTGAAAGGAATGGAAAACATAAAGATAAAAAAAATATCCTAACATGGCAAATAAGAAAGAAGAGGGAGGGAAATGGAAGACGAAAGGGATTTATAAAGGGAATGAATGACCGGAGACGAAGATGAAGATGGAAGGAACAAGAAAAAGAGGAAGGTGGGAGAGAGGGAGAAAACAAACTGCTTTTATCTTACTCATAAGCTGGTGGTTTGGCGGATGTTGAACTCTTGAAGAAACAAAAAAAAATCTGTCCTCATTACAGCTAACGAGGTTATTGAGTTCGGTCTTCCAAGAGTGATAAATTACACGAAGAAAGGGA
>NC_051407.1:15393034-15393121 GCF_015228065.2 Penaeus monodon
AAGTAATTGAATGAGTAAATAAGAGAAAGAGAGAAAAACAAAAGGATTAAAACAGAGACACGATACTGGAAAACGAAGGTAGGAATA
>NC_051407.1:15393199-15393888 GCF_015228065.2 Penaeus monodon
ATATAGGAGGAGCAAATTACGACCGAATGGACCTTGTCGACAAAGGTGATATTTCCTTTCTTCTCTGCCGCTAAAGACCTTTAAAGGAGTAGAAGCTTTTGAGAACCTTTTTTTTTTTTTACCTCACTTGTTGATTACAGATCCTTCGCTTTGCCTTCCCAACTGGGGGGGGGTGAGGAGAGGGGGGGATGAAGGGGAAAGAAGGCGGGGGAGGAAAGTTGGGGAATAGGAAGAATGCACAAAGAAGGATGGGGAAGGATGAGGGTGGAGGCGGAGGGGAAAAAAGGAAAATATTGGGAGGAAGAATGGAGAGGAGAGGGAAGGATGAAGGGAAAGGAGACGGGGGAGGAAAGTTGGGGAATAGGAAGAATGGAGGAGGAGGGATGGGGAGGAATGAGGGCGAGGGAAGAGGATGAATAAAGAAAGGAAGATATTGAGAAGAAAAATGGGGAGGGGAGGTAGGGATGAAGTGGGGAAAGTTGGGGAAGAGGAAAATGGAAGAGAAATGGGTAGGGATAAGGGGGTAAATGGGCGGGTTGGGGATTGGACATAGGAGAGGAGGCGTAGGAATTGAGGAGAAAGATGGGGAAGAGAGGAAAAGGAGAAGGGGAAGGAGGATTGTCAAGGGACGAGAGCAGGGGAGAATGATTGGGGAAGTAGAAAATTAAGAGGAAAATATGGGTTAGTTA
>NC_051407.1:15394093-15395067 GCF_015228065.2 Penaeus monodon
AGGGGCTAACAATAAAGAGGGGACGCTCGCCACTTACGGGTATTTACTTGTTTGGGGTACATGGAAGTCATGGGTACGACTGACTAGTTATTTAAACAGGTGTGTAACATACTAAGACTGGCGGACTCGGGTACAGACCTGTGTGGATAATTTTAATGGATGTGGGTATGATTATCCTGCGTGGGTGTTTAGTAGCTGTGGGTATGTGTGTGGATAGCGGAGGATGTGGGTATGGAAAGTCCGTGCGGGTGATTTAGTAGAGATGGGTATGGCACGACGTACAAGTGGATAGTTCTTATTGCAATAGTTATGCTAATTTTCTTATTAGACTGTTATTATTACTTTTATCATTAACATTATCATTGCTATATTTATTCCACGTATGAGTCATTTCTTTCTCATTAAAAAGGGATACCTATAGATCAATAACAAAGACAGCTTATAGTAATTTTGACATCGACTTTATTCAAAGTCAGAATTATTTCTTTGTCATTTAGCATCACTCTATCTTTTATTTATTTATTGATTGATTTGCCATTGTTTTCTGTTGTGATTTTTTTTAATCTATCCATTTCATGATGTGATTGTATTAATATTTTTTTTACATATATATTTGTTTTCGTTATGTATGTATTTATCTTATTTATTATATCGTTTATCTGGTATTCCCCGACCTTATCAGTTTGACACACCATACCATTTTAAATCCTCTGGTATCTTCATGGTAATCGCACATACCATACCATATCCTTTCCTTTGATATCCTTATGATATTTACGCAACCATACCATTTTCCATCTTTTGGTACCATTATGGTAGAAGGACATACCATGCCTTTTTCCGTCGTTTGGTTACCACTCGAGTCAAGGGGGATCACTTAAGTGTTTCTTCAGTTTATATTTGCGTCATCTTCGGGGGTAATTTTATATGTCTCAAGATCGCAGGTTCAAGAAGGAGCCTTGTCTATTTATAGA
>NC_051407.1:15395306-15395514 GCF_015228065.2 Penaeus monodon
TTGTCATATTCGTTCATTTATTATTTCCTTTATTATTTTCGTTTTTATTTCTGTTTTTATCATCATTCCCTCTCCTTTCTCTTTCCCCTCTAAATGCTATTTGCGTCCATCCAGTGTTATCTTTTACTTTTATCTGGCTCCATCTTTCACTTCTTATTCTCTGCTCCTTGTTCATCCCCTGCAACCTCCTCTTTTCCTGTTCTTTTGT
>NC_051407.1:15395557-15395724 GCF_015228065.2 Penaeus monodon
ATTTTATCTTTTTCCTTCCTGTATTTTTCTCACATTCTCTTCTCTCTATCACTCGCCGGTATCTCTCTCATTCGTCTCTATCTCACCCATCTCTTTGGAAATTCCTTTTTCTATAGGCATTCGGAAGAGATAATGATGAAAAAATTCCGTTTTATTTTAGTTAAGCA
>NC_051407.1:15395897-15396048 GCF_015228065.2 Penaeus monodon
TTGAAATTTGTTGGAAGACAAGGAATTTCGATTTCAGTAACTTATCTTTGCCTTCAGTCGTGTGCGAAGAGGAATCGTGTATTAATTTAGATAGGTCTAGAATGGCGAGTGTATAGGCCTATGTATTGGTTGGTAAGTGAGAGTGAATGGG
>NC_051407.1:15396205-15396804 GCF_015228065.2 Penaeus monodon
CATGTGTCTGTGGCGATGCATTTCGCACAAGACCATGGAGAGTACTCTTCACGGGAGTCGTCACTGAGTCGTATTAAAACCCGCAGTCGTATTATCCTCTCCAAAAACGCGTATATCCATTCCAAAACAATAAAAGACAAAAAGCCTACTCATGCACAGAAACGTCATATCTCGTTAGAGAAAACGCGTATGGTACACAAGGTGTTCACTAGTACAGTGTCCTTGCTGAAGACCTTGGCACTCGGTTGTCAGCTTGGCACCTGTCGTCCGGGAGTGCCAGTGTGCCTGCCCGCTTAGGAGCTTGTGTCACTCTCTGGGCACTGCCTCTTCCGGCGGAAAGGTCTGGCGTAAGTCCCGTGTATAGACCTATTAAGATGTTATACTGAGTGTTTCTAAATGCCCTCTGCCGTGTCCTTTGTTTGAGGGGGAGGGGGGAAGGGGAGAGGGGGGTAAGGGTTTGTTCAGTGCCCGAGATAGGCGAAAGTTCGAGAATCTGTGGCACGGGACGAACGCGGGTACAATGCCAAGTTTGTGGAGTGGAGGTTGAGGCTTAAGTTAGCACAGTAATAAGTCTGAATGCCGTGCCGATAACCCAACAC
>NC_051407.1:15397007-15397156 GCF_015228065.2 Penaeus monodon
AAAAATATCATTTACGCTCATTTGAACTTTTCTCTAGGTTTTGCGATTTACTAACATTCTTCCAGATTTAAAGACGTGATTTTGAAAATGTACATTTGATCCAAGTGTTTATAAAATTTATTGAGACTTTGACTCCGTAAAAAGGTCCG
>NC_051407.1:15397218-15397724 GCF_015228065.2 Penaeus monodon
AATCAAAATATAATATTTTCCATGATTTACTATTATCTTATTTATTCGCTAAACTGTTAGTTCACGACTTAGTACATTAACTTTTTTACTAACTTACATAATTTTATTTCGGAATCCACTAAGCTTGAAAAGCAAGATGTGAGACAGACAGCAACAAGAAAAAGATATAATAATAAAAAAAAAAAAACACACAACCATTAACATATATTTAAGAAAGAAAAAACCATAAATTCAGAAGAAGAAAAAAATACACAGAAAAATAAATGAATAAATAATAATAATAATCATAAGTTGGACTTGTTGTTTACTCCGAGCAGAAGTACACCAAAGTTGGTTCAAATGAGGCAGCCATTCTCGCGGAGCTAAACTTGACGTCAAGCCCCGAGTTCTTGCCTTTGACTTGCCTTTACGAAGGAGTCGTCTCCAAAGAAAGCTTGCGAGGGATTGCGGGAACTCGGGAACTGTTCCGAGTTGGGGATTCTTGAGATTTAGTTTGATCTGATTTT
>NC_051407.1:15398099-15399046 GCF_015228065.2 Penaeus monodon
CTGCTTGCAAGAGTTTAAATATTTTCCCAAATAGAGATTTAATAGCGAGAAATGAGCCAATTAGATTTTTTATATTTTTATATATATTGTATATTTATTAATCTGCTTATCGGAAATAAATCCAGTGACATTGAATCTGTCTGAAGTTACATTTAATAAATTTCTATTTATGGAAAATATTGATAATCTTTCTTTTTTTTCTGAAGTAAATGGTATATACGAAATTTCTACATGGAAAAAAAAATCTTTAGATATTGGTACCGTTTAATGTTTCATCGAACAGATCAGAACAAAATTGGACTGCAATACATACAATGGTAATGTTTTCAAATGCATAGCAATTGATCAGATAGACAAATGAACATTGGCTTTAGACTGCTAAAATTGCAGACATATCGGCTTACCAATTAAAGGGAAATTGCTATGTCTGTCCTAACAACTACTATATGATTTTTTTTCTCTCGATACTGACACGCTAGTAACATGTATTGTCTTCTTACATTCTACTAACAATATATTGTCTGCTAACAATCTATTCATTGTCTGCTAACAATCTATTAATTGTCTTCTAACACTTTAAAAACGATATATTGTCTACTAACACTCTCTTCTCTTCTAAGTCATTGCTAACAATCTGCTGTCTACTAATCTGCTAACACTCAACAAACAACCTGTTAATTGTCTGTTTAATGAGCTACTAACAAACTAACTTTTGCTCCCCCCCCCCCCACCTCCTCCCCAGCAGGCACATGAAGCCCGCTGATTAACTGCTTTCCGTCCCTGCTTCTAACCGGAGTAAGTAAACACTGTCCTTATCATTCATTATCTCTTATCTTTGCCATTTTCATCTCCGTAATTATGGATATAGTAATAAGGTGTTGCTTGGAAATGTCTGTAAATTTATTTCGTTAAACATCCTTTTTTTTGTATATATACCGGTGTTTGAG
>NC_051407.1:15399204-15399930 GCF_015228065.2 Penaeus monodon
GATAGTAAAGTTGTTCTTTCACATTCAAACAAATATATTTCGTAAGATATATTTTAACAGATTCTATAGGTTAATACATAATTTAATGGTGAATAATAGCAATGGGTTTTCTCTACACCATTTCATGCCGTTGTCATTAACCCCTAGATTGTTTTTCAAATTAGTTGAAACATTTATTATATTAACAAAGTAACTCTCGGCTCTATTATAATTAATATATTTTGTATATTTCCGCATTTCCTCCATTCTATTTTGCATATAATTCTTGTTATATATATGTCTGTACCCTATACTCCATATATGTCTATACCCCATTCCCGATTATAGAGTCAGTAATAGGATATCTCCTCATTTCCTTCCTTCCACCATTTAGTTCTAAATATAGCTCTCGCTCATTATATAGGCCTACTTAAACTTAGCCCACGCCCCGCCAGGTCAGCCTAGGTTAATGTCAAGACACACACACGTACGTAACTCGAGAAGGGCGGAATGTGACCTGACCTCCAGTTATGCGCCTATGCCCCGCCCTCCTCATGCCAGAGCCGATACCTTCCTCATGGCTAGCTATGCGAATGCCCAGGCCAGCCAGAAATGCCCCATCCCCCCCTCAGACTATAAATATAGAGAGAATCCAGCCGGATGGCTCGAACGTGTGCGCGATTACTTTTGTCATGTTACTGCTGTGTTCTTTTCTCTTTCCGGTTTGGGTTTTCGATGAGTCTTGTC
>NC_051407.1:15400036-15400103 GCF_015228065.2 Penaeus monodon
TTCCTTTTCTTTTCTTGTGGTTGTCGGTTGTAGATTTCGTGCTTTGGAGCTTGCTACGTTGTAAAGC
>NC_051407.1:15400259-15400834 GCF_015228065.2 Penaeus monodon
CATACATAATGTTGATACATATGCACAGACACATGCGCACAGTACGTACATACAAATACATATAGACCCCAAGAATTTGCACTTGTATTCGTAACTTTCCGTCGTCAATAGTTTTGCTCTTCCAAGAATTCCTCCAAATGCGTGACACATGTACTGTACGCTTCATTCGATTAGCGTGCTGATAAAGTACACGAGCGAAACGTTATAAGATTGAGTAGATAGTTGATGAAGTGACAAACAAGTAAGTGTGGATGGATGGTTTGCCTGTTTGTCTTTCGTGGCAGTTAGGTCTTTATTTATGTATGCTTGTCTGTCTGTTAAATAGTAAGGGATCCTGTTTGATTGTTAGTGGCGTCTGTTAATGAGTATTTTTTTTTATGTATTTGGTTAAAAAGAATGGAATGAAAAATGGAAATACACATGTATATGTATGTATGTATGTATACGCAATTAATCCAAAAATTTGGCCGAAACATGTATCTGTACCGATTCGGCAGCCAAAGTATTTGTGTTTTAACCGTCATGACAATTTGCTCTGAAATTGAATTAAGTTTTTTTTTCTCTATCTCTCTCTT
>NC_051407.1:15400965-15401100 GCF_015228065.2 Penaeus monodon
TGTATTTGTATCCTTTGATGTGCTGTTAGGTATTTAATGAATATTGGCCAGTGAACATGTTATGATTTATTTTTTGTATGTTCATTGTAATACGAATTGGAGGAGGAAGGTGTGTTCTGTGGTATCTAATGTTAT
>NC_051407.1:15401395-15401572 GCF_015228065.2 Penaeus monodon
ACAAACAAACATAGAAGACAGCATTTAAAGACAGAACTTTCCAAACCTCGCAGGAATACACATACAGGCAATTAGTATATGCATAGTAGCTAGGTTTAGCCAAAAATATCGGGGGGTGGGGGGGGAATATTGCTATGCAGTTGCAGTTCATTTGTTTGAGGAGATACGCCGTGCAGA
>NC_051407.1:15402223-15402430 GCF_015228065.2 Penaeus monodon
GATAAGTGATTACGTGCGTAAAATGTTTCTGAATACAGGTAATTATTTTTCATGGCTACAGGCTTTTGCCAAATAAAAAACAAAACAAAATAATTTACCTTGTGTTTTTCCTGCTGTTATTTTTTCCAGTAAGTAGGCCTATGTGTATCATTTGATGTGTTGTTAGATTAAGTATATAATGAATATTGGCCAATAACCATGCCGTGA
>NC_051407.1:15402717-15403545 GCF_015228065.2 Penaeus monodon
CAAATTTACCTTCTACTAGAAAAAAAATGTCCTAAAGATTATTAACAGTGTTTTCTTCGTTTTTTTTTTCATGCTACGTCCCTGCTTTATCAAAAACGTCTACGTCACATCACTCTTGGCACTCCTGAATGGAACCGTGACATGTATTCTGTGCTTCCGGTACTGCCTCGTGTCACGTGATGCCCTGATTCGTGACGTCATCTCCATTCGTGACGTCATCTTCCTTCGTGACGTCATCGTGTAGAGGATAAAACGAAGTGAAAGACAAAATGGCTCCAACGGCTACTATCGAAACAATCGCTATCGTCCGTCCACTTAAGGTAAGTTTTTTCTTCTTCTTCTTCCAAGTGTGTTTACTGGTTTCGGGGATCAAGTGTTTATTTATTTTTTTTTCCTTGTCGTTCCCTTTCATATTTTGTCTGTTTTTTTCACATTTTTTTTCACGATCTCGAGGGGTAAGTGACACGAAGATTTCGTTTTTTGGTTCATTAGTCCATCTGTATATTGATTTTGTTGCTATTATTTCTTTATTTAACTTTATTACGTATTACCCATATCGAGCTCTTTTGCGTGACGTCCGGATTTATTTATTTTTGTCACAAATTCTGTCGTTGCATATATGCAGAACAGGAATCATAAGTTGCAATTATGCAATAGATTTTAATGCAACAAATATAAAGTTGTTTTATTTAGGCATAATTTGATTCACCACAGTAGTCCAAAAAAGAGTTCTTGACAAAAATGGTTCATGGAAATAAGACTAAACATAATAGGTTAAATAGGGCAGTCCAGAAATGTATTCCTTTCAAGTAAAGTTCACACACTCAT
>NC_051407.1:15403891-15404060 GCF_015228065.2 Penaeus monodon
GAACTTGAATAGTCATATTGCACAAAATGGCAGTTGGACAATAGAACGGCCATTGTCATAATGTTACAAAAGAGATGTGCTTTTAACTTTCAATTCAATGTTTAAGGTGCATTGTGATTTTTGTCTTTGATTACGGATAATTACTTTACACTGGTTGTTTTAATGTATA
>NC_051407.1:15404095-15404424 GCF_015228065.2 Penaeus monodon
ACGTGCTTTAGAAAGCTGTCTTCGTTTTAGTAAAATGTAAGAGGGTATTGTTCGTGTATAATTATAGTTTTGGCTGTATGTAATATTTAAAAGTTAATATGATTATAAGAAATTGTGTAATTTTTTTTACACTTTTTGGTAAGATAATTAAAAAAGAGTTTAAAAAGCGTCAGGGAGAGAATTATATATTTATAGAATATGGTAGTGGCGAAAGAAATAAAATCAAAATATATACTTAATTCAGTTTCATCAAAATCGCTGGAAATCATTAAATCGTAAATAAAAGTACGTATCCTGGAAAAAAAGAGAGAAAAAAATACTGTGATTTC
>NC_051407.1:15404943-15405187 GCF_015228065.2 Penaeus monodon
CGTCCCCACAACTCGCCGCTTCTGCCTCGCCTGCAGCCCAAACCAGCAGGTGAGAAGCGGCGCAGGTAGTTTGACGCTGTGAATACGAAGTTAGTGGGCGTGAAAGTCGAAGTTAGTGTGAACAAAGTGTGGTCTGGGACTGAAGTTTTTATTCTGTCTAATGTTTTTTTTTTATTGGGGGGGGGGGGTGAAGGGGGAATGAATTATTTTATTTAAAGTCATTCCTGTGGTTTTTATTTTTATT
>NC_051407.1:15405221-15405958 GCF_015228065.2 Penaeus monodon
AGTCTGGATTTTTTTTTGTTTTCTATTGTTGTTTCGTAGTGCTGTTTATCAGTTATTTTTATTTATTGATGAATATTTTTGCTTTTGTTTTCCTCCAATTCCTGGGCGAAGTGGACATAGTTTTGCCTTATTTATTTACTTATTTGTCCATTTTGCGATTGTGTGTATAAAAGTAGACAAGATGGGCGTGAGACCAAATGTGTGGGCGTGAGATTCTATGTATGAGCGTGAGACTATATGTATGGGCTTGAGACTTAATGTATGGGCGTGAGACTATAAGTGTGGGCGTGAGATTCTATGTGTGGTCTTGAGACTATATCTATGGGCGTGAGACTATATTTATGGGCGTGAGACTATATGTATGGGCGTGAGACTATATGTATGGGTGTGAGACTATATGTATGGGCGTGAGACCATATGTTTGGGCGTGAGACTTTATGTATGGGCGTGAGGACAAGGAAGCAGGAGTATGGTAGGCGTGCGTATTCTTCACCTGCACAGGAAAGGGTTGCAACATTAATTATAAACGTGGGCGGGCCTGGACCCGTTCTTCATGGGCGTAAGCGAGCGAGAACTATTCTTGCGTGTGGAGGAGAACTGTTCAGGAACTGTTCTTGGTGGAAGTGAACATTTCTGAAGTTGTGCAACGATCCCTCGTGAACTCTTGTGTTTACGTGCGTAGGTGTAGATGGATGTCAGAGAGTCCGTGTGTTTGTATATCTGTTTGAGTGTTTGAA
>NC_051407.1:15406055-15406372 GCF_015228065.2 Penaeus monodon
ACGTGCGTGTGCGTGCACCTGGGCGTCTATAAGGGAGAAAAGGAGATATAGGCACAGGTTGGCACAGTGTCAACAAACGAACCAAATCATTAAGTCTCAGGTAACGGCAGGTGGCTCTGTCCAGGTGGTAATGAATGTCAAGGGCGAAGTCTCATGGTGTCAGACAGGTGGCTGTGTTGGCAGACTGTCATATAGATAATTATGAAAGGTGCATTTTGCTTGGAGATGTGAAGGGAGTGAAGAGGGGGGGGAGAAGGAAGGGAGGGGGAGGGGGAATGAGGGAAGGAGGAGCGGGAAGATGAGAGGGGGGAAGGGAA
>NC_051407.1:15406439-15406580 GCF_015228065.2 Penaeus monodon
CGCGCGCGCTTAAGTGAGTGTGTATGGATGAATGTTTAGCATACGTGGAGGCGGGGTGACTAATGTGTGTGTGCGATGCGTGTGGTTCGGGAAGATTATTCAGCTTAAATTGAATTACCCCGTCATGGATGGTGATGTCAT
>NC_051407.1:15407188-15407344 GCF_015228065.2 Penaeus monodon
AATCCGTTGTGACACACATACAGGCGAGCACAGGTGTTCCGATGATGAGTCACACAACACCTGCGCGAGAACAGGTGTTGTGGCGGTGTATTCCTCTGTTTCTCTCGTTTGTGTTAGCCTCTATTTTACAATGTTACAACGTCTCATTTGCTGAAT
>NC_051407.1:15407639-15407739 GCF_015228065.2 Penaeus monodon
ATTCCTTCGTTGTCTTTCCTCTCTTCCTTCTCTCCCTCCGCCTTCTCCTATTACTACTACATCATAGGACATGTACCTGTGACATAGAATATCATCTCAT
>NC_051407.1:15407835-15408149 GCF_015228065.2 Penaeus monodon
CATATTGAATAACGAAAACGACAATGAATGATGTTTTTAGTAACGATAGTGATACAATGAACGGGATGAGTAATAAAGACGAACGATACGATGAAAGATAGTGAATAACGGATATCATGAAAGATAATGAATAACGGATATCATGAAAGATAGTGAATAACGGATATCATGAAAGATAATGAATAACGGATATCATGAAAGATAGTGAATAACGGATATCATGAAAGATAATGAATAACGGATATCATGAAAGATAAATCTCCTCATTTTTATGATTCCATTTCGTCATTATTGAATATCAGGTCGATGGTTGA
>NC_051407.1:15408205-15408294 GCF_015228065.2 Penaeus monodon
GAGAAATAATGTTGATGGCAGATTTTTATGCAGATTTTTTTTCGGATTTATTTTCATGGTATCGGGAGAGCGGAATATGTTATTTCACG
>NC_051407.1:15408710-15409330 GCF_015228065.2 Penaeus monodon
CACGAGCAGAAGGAGACTGTAGACTGAACCCCTTGGGCAGTGAGGTTCGTTACCAGGTTCAGTCCCGAGATTTTCGCCGCACGCTCGAACGGGGAAATACGAAGGGAGGCAGAGAGGGGAGGAAGGGAAGAGCGGAAGGGAGGGAAGAGCGAAGGAAAGTGGAGATGGGATAAGAGGAGAGGAGGAGGGTGAGAGGAGAGGAGAGAGGTTTGTACAAAGGGGGATGAGTGAGAAAGTGTGAGGAAGAGAGAGAGAGATGAGAAGCGGGGATGGGGATAGGAATGGGGAAGAAAGAAGGAAGGAGGTAGGAATGAAGAAGAAGAAGAAGGTGTAAGAGGGGAGGTGCGAGAAGGGTAATTAGATAAGGAGAAGAGATGAGAAGTTCGGGAGGAGAAGATAATGAGGGAAGATAATGAGGAGAATTACAGGAGAGGAGGAGGATGGAAGAAGAATATGATGTGGGAAGAAAAGGAAGATGAGAAGAGAGGAGGAGGATGGGGGAAGAAGAGGAGGATGAGAGAAGAAGAGGAGGATGAGAGAAGAAGAGGAGGATGAATGGAGAGGAGGGGGATAAGGGGAGAAGAAGAGGAGGGGAGACTGGAGAGGGTGTAGATGGGAGG
>NC_051407.1:15409388-15409628 GCF_015228065.2 Penaeus monodon
AAAAAAAAACCAACCCAGATTACACACAGACACAGAAAAAAGAGCCAAAAGAAAAGAAAAAAGGAAAGATGAAAAAAGAGGGGGGAAAAGCAAAAAAAAGAAACAAAAAAACAAAAACAAAAGAGAGAGAGCTGAGCCGTGACCCAGCAGCCTGAGGGAGACGACCTGTGGTATTCATGAAATACTCAGACGCCAAGAATTGTATAAAGTGCCTTGGATGCTTACATATATGTGCGGGAG
>NC_051407.1:15410122-15410414 GCF_015228065.2 Penaeus monodon
GATTTGCCTGTCGAAATAACCATTAACATTCCCGAAAGCCTAATTAGATGACTTGGGTTAATTTTCCTTATATATTGTTACATATAACATGGATATATTATGCTTTATGTCAGCAATGCATAAGGTTGAAATCATAGACTGTTGTTGGTGGTCCGTAATGTAAAGGATGTCTAATGCAATAATTATGATGATGTTGATATTATATTTATGTCACTTTTGGTGTTAATAGTGGAAGGCAAAAAATTGCAATGGCGGTGTCAGTTGTTGTAGTTCTGCAGTATAGCTGGTTGCG
>NC_051407.1:15410448-15410618 GCF_015228065.2 Penaeus monodon
CGTTCGATGCAGAGGAAAATGTGACAGTGTATTTGTTTTGTTTTCTTTTAGTTGCTGAATCTTTACTTTGGAAAATGTTGGATCGTATTTCGTCATATTTAGAAGATTTTTACTAACGGTGCAAAATGATAGCTTGGTATAGTTTGTAAAGCATATAGTTACATCATAAG
>NC_051407.1:15410775-15410950 GCF_015228065.2 Penaeus monodon
TAATTGTAAAAATGGTGAAAAGATATGAATTTCGAAAATAAAACGAATACGAAAATTGGACGAAACAACGTTCCTCTCTCTGTTTATTAGACTGCTAACGGTTTAGAAACAATTAAAGGGTTGATTCGCCTTTGCACTTTTATCTACCAGTATTGTTAACTGTTATGGCAAGAGG
>NC_051407.1:15411186-15411423 GCF_015228065.2 Penaeus monodon
GCATGTCACCGCAATCTAAAACGTGCATGAGCATAAACTGCACAACATGATCTATAACATAACGCCAGATTGCCAATAGAGGATCGTTTTTAGGTCCGTTATTGCAGAGCGTTTTAGGGTAAAAGAGTAGGGGGGGGGGGGAGCTGAAAAAAAAAAGAAAAAACGAGAAGGATATTTTTTTGCGGAAGGGAAGGAGGGAGAGGGAGAAAAAAAAAATAGATATTAAAAAAAAATCGA
>NC_051407.1:15411457-15411620 GCF_015228065.2 Penaeus monodon
TGGTTTACCTCGGGGGAAAGAAAGGAAAACGCTGCATTTGCAATCGAGCAAAAGTCAATGAGGCAAAATCAACATTTCAGGACGAGGGGTTTTAAATTTTTGATATCCAATCAGGAACGCTTTTATCATAACAAGTCCATGTCAGTTGCAAATGATACAGGGT
>NC_051407.1:15411815-15411931 GCF_015228065.2 Penaeus monodon
GGTATTTTATTTGTTTGGTTGATTTGAATTCTTCGGTTGTGAATGGTTGATTTTCATGACGAATGTTATTGAACTAAATAAAATAAAAGATATGGGCAAGAGAGAGGAAGAGATTT
>NC_051407.1:15411963-15412102 GCF_015228065.2 Penaeus monodon
GCGGACATGCAAGCTCATCTGAATTGCATTTTGTTACGTGTTGCATGTAAGTTTATCGTTGCTTGCTTATGTGTGCACGCTCTTGTTTATGAGCATGGTGCATAAAATGCGTAGGAAGAAAGCTGATGGCAAGATCGTC
>NC_051407.1:15412349-15412565 GCF_015228065.2 Penaeus monodon
TGTGATTAAAAAATAACTTTGGTTGAAAATACAGAATCGGGCATCGTGGGACCTCTGCTTCTTTTCATCTTTAAGCGAACAAGCGCCGGATTCCTACGATATCTTGCTCTGTCAGTATTATTTTGCGCGGGAATGCTGGCCGAGGCGTGTAATATATAGCGTACCTTCCTTTACTTTCGTCTTGTGCAGTTCTTTGAGAATATGTTCTTTTGAGAA
>NC_051407.1:15412870-15413842 GCF_015228065.2 Penaeus monodon
AGCAGTAACGAATTTTATGCTTTGAAATTAATTAAATGCATCTTTTAGTTTTATACTTGACCAGTAGCTGAATGTCACGCCTCACTGAGCAAGCAAGTCTAAGGATGACGATAAAGATTTTTTTTTTTAAGTTGCAATGTTGCAGAAAGACGTTGCAGAAAGAAAGTCGAGTCTGAGAAAACCGAGTCACCAGATCCTATCCCTAACACCCCCTCTTCTATCCCCCTTTCCCTCTCCCTCTCTTCCCCTCTTCCTCGTCTTCCCCCCGCCCTCTCTTCCTCGTCTCCCCCCCTCCCCCTCTTCCTCGTCTCCCCCCTCCCGCTCTTCCTCGTCTCCCCCTCCCCCTCTTCCTCGTATCCCCCCTCCCGCTCTTCCTCGTCTCCCCCCTCCCCCTCTTTCTCGTCTCCCCCTCCCCCTCTTCCTCGCCTCCCCCTCCCCCTCTTCCTCGCTCCCCCCTCCCCCTCTTTCCTCGTCTCCCCCCCTCCCCCTCTTCCTCGTATCCCCCTCCCCCTCTTCCTCGTCTCCCCCCTCCCGCACTTCCTCGTCTAACTTGTATCTCGTCTCCCCCCCTCCTATCCTCTCACCATCGTCCATCCCCGTTTCTCCACCTCTCCTCTTTCTTATTCCTCCCCCAATCCCCTATTCCCCTTCCCTATCCCTCACCTTCCACCCACCTCTCCTTCCCCTCACCCACCTCTCCTACCCCTCACCCACTTCTCCTTCCCCCTCACCCACTTCCTACCCCCCACCCACCTCTCCTTCCCCTCACCCACCTGTCCCACCCTCCCCCTATCCTTCTCCAAAGGAATCCTAAGGTCCTTTGAAGAGTATAGCATTAACGCGATGACTGACATACGTAACGTGGAGGTTTGCTCGGCCCTTTTTTAGCGATGACGACGCAGCTGCGGTAAGACGAAGTCTGAGCCGGCTGAGGGGAGGGCGTTCGGACGCGAGAGGCTTTGCAGGTCGTGG
>NC_051407.1:15414181-15414373 GCF_015228065.2 Penaeus monodon
AGTTTGTCTTTATTTTGAAAAAACTATACAAGTCCTTTTTTCCTTCTTTTTCCCCACGAGGTATATTGAGACATGAAGGTACTGGCAGGTGCATTTTTGAGTACCCGGGGTTCACTTTGCGGTTTAGTCTTGCGGAAGACTTTATCATATTCACTCTGTCTCTCCCCTTTTTCTCCTGCCTCTTTCCTAGAT
>NC_051407.1:15414479-15414580 GCF_015228065.2 Penaeus monodon
CGCCCTTGTTCTATCTGTTGCCAACACACACTTTCATCCCCCTTTTCCAACTGTTTCACTCGTCATTTTATTCTCTCATATTTTCTTTTTGGTTTCGTATG
>NC_051407.1:15414863-15415512 GCF_015228065.2 Penaeus monodon
CCAACATAACCCTCATTTCGTCAGAATAGCCTTGCCATCTACCTCTCGTCTCTCTCTTTAAGCTGCCACAGCTGGCTTTACCCCCCTCCTCCTCCTACTCCTCCTCCACCCCTCTCTCTCTCTCTCTCCTTCCCTCTCCTCTGTCTGCCCTCTGGCCATCCTTTCTTTCTCTTACCTCTTGACTTTTATGTCTTGTCTCCTGTTTTCTCTCTTTCTTTGATTTTTTTTTCTTATCGTGTTTGCTCTCATTGCTCTGCTTGTCTCCCCTTTCTCTTATGTTTATCTTTCTCTTCTTGTCCCTCTTGCATATCTCCAATCATTTCCTTTTCCCTTTTCCTTCCTCCCCTTCCCCTTCTTTATCCCTCTCTTTTCCCTTTCCCATTTCCCCTTTCCGTATGTTCCCTTCCTCTCTCTCTTTTTTTCCCTTCATCTTTTCGTTTACCCCCTTTTCCTCTCCCCGTTTCCTTCTCCTTCTCCTCCCTCTATCCTTCTTCTCCTTCCCCTCTCACCTTTCTAGCTTTTGCTCTTCATACTTATTCCATCTTCATTCTTTACTTGTGGAGAAGGATCACAAACTTCCTCTAACACGTAGGCCTATAGACAGACCATTGCCATTTTCGCCAACGGAGATTGGTGACGGTAACATGGA
>NC_051407.1:15416087-15416488 GCF_015228065.2 Penaeus monodon
CATGACCCAGACAGGTGTGATATTAAACTTTTATGCGTGGATATTACACTTTATGAGTTGGGTGGCTCGGTGAATGTTAAATATGTTGAATATAATGATGAATGTTGAATGAGTGACATGGTGTGCTGAATGTTGAATGAAGTTGGAATGGACGTTGATTAAGTTGCAATTTCGGTTGAATGTTGAACGTTTGTCTCGTGTTGTCGAATGTTTATGTTTAGAAAAAATAAACTTTTCTTTACCAAAGCCAGAAATGACGATTCCTGTCTTGTTTATGGGGTATCGGATATTAATTGATGTGCGAATTAATTATTTCGTGCATTTAATGTAAATGAAATGACTTTAAGAAAAAAAAGTTATATAATAGTTATATTAAACAAGAGCACAGCATCATTCTCTTG
>NC_051407.1:15416530-15416700 GCF_015228065.2 Penaeus monodon
TTGGGTTGAACACATCTTCAGGGTACAGTTTATTTCTATTTTTATTTTTTCCCTCATCTTTATTGTCGTCTCTCTGTCTCTCTGCCCAGCGGGGGCTCAGAGATAGGCAGCATCGGCTTGTGTGCCATAATAGCAGTACCTGAAATAGTCTCTGTTAGTATGGTTTTCCT
>NC_051407.1:15417019-15417180 GCF_015228065.2 Penaeus monodon
GTGCACGCCAATCCGTCCTCGCATCCCGAGTGTTTATCTGTCCCTGCGTGTGTGCAAGAGCCGGGTCGTGGCGCCATCCCCATCTCCTCGACTGGGTCGTTGTGGTCGTATGTCACACCTCGTCGTGTTTTCCCTCGGTCGTTCGCGCGGGGTCGTCATCG
>NC_051407.1:15417621-15417855 GCF_015228065.2 Penaeus monodon
ACTCATCCTCACCCCTTCCACACACACTCACACAACCCACCCCACCTCCCCCCTTCCCCCCTTCCCTCCATCCATTAACCAACCAACCACACCACGACGCCGTATGACACCACAGCATCGCCAAGAATGACACAAATGGCACCGCAACAAGGGCAACAGGATCAAGTTTTCACGTGTGTCACTCGAGTCCTGACACGGCGAGGAGTGCAGTGACTTCAGCAATTTGTCACGATC
>NC_051407.1:15417904-15418022 GCF_015228065.2 Penaeus monodon
CAATGTAAGGAGGAAGTGCGAGATAGGAGCGTGATGGGGGGAAGGGAGGAAGGGGGGAAGGGGGAAGGGGGGACGGGGTGAGGGAGGGAATGAGGTGGATCTTGTTAAGGTCATTGGG
>NC_051407.1:15418963-15419350 GCF_015228065.2 Penaeus monodon
GATGGTAATAATTAGTGGATATTAGACATGGATGAAGAAGAAGAAGAAAAAAAAAACAACAGACAAAGAGGTACAAACGAAAAGCCTAAGAAAAAAAAAAAAAACAATAATAATAATAACAATAATACCAATAATAATAAAAATAAAATAAATATAGGAAACAAAGAGAAAAGAAATAAGGAAGAATAAGCTTGAAGAGAAAGTATTGCGCAATGAGGATTATCGAGGAACCGATGTTGCTAACCTTAGCTTGATCTTATTATTAGCAGGTAAGTGCTGGGTAATCGCGTGGCAAGGGCTTCCATTGGCTTTCTATTTCATTATTATACTCTATGGATTGGCTTTTATCGGTTGGTTTCGTTTGGGCTTTGCCGGGGGTTTGCAATA
>NC_051407.1:15419427-15419568 GCF_015228065.2 Penaeus monodon
GCGGCATTTGGTTTGTTGTTGCAATTATGCTTTTACTTGTCTATTGTTTTCGTTTTTTCGGTAGGTTTCTATTTATTTATTTTTTCTATTTTTTTGTGTATTTTTGTCTTTTCTGATTCAGTCTTCTTTTTCATAATTCAT
>NC_051407.1:15419669-15419873 GCF_015228065.2 Penaeus monodon
TCTTCCCTTCTTTTCTCCTCTCCTCTTCCTTTTGTCATTTGCTTTGACCTTAATTTCTCTCCTCATTTATTATTAATGAGACCTGGTCGCAGTGGAATGCTCAGAACTGATTGGACATAATTTATTCATGTTATTGATGTTTATGAACTTTCCCTGAAGTTAAATTCGGTTTCGTTATAAGGCGCGTGGATTTGATTCTGTTGT
>NC_051407.1:15420040-15420191 GCF_015228065.2 Penaeus monodon
ATAAGCACATCTTTCGTAAACTTAAAAACAACAACTTTATTTCACTTAGTACGTGATTTTTGGAGAGGCCGCCGAACCGTTACATTTTGGGAGCCCGGCGGGAAAATTTGAATCTCCTGGGATTTTGCGAGCCCTTGCCAACTATAATATA
>NC_051407.1:15420372-15420554 GCF_015228065.2 Penaeus monodon
GTGAAGATAATGCCTTTTCCTTGCCCCGCTTTATGCTCTCTTAAGGGGGGGAGGGGGGCAACAGCTACGAACACACGCTATAGAGACGAGCCTGGCTTAAAAATAGCGAAGCGAGAGTATATAGAACGAGGATAAGGGGGGAGGGGGGGTTAATACAGGCGAGGCTAGTGGCGGTGTTTCAA
>NC_051407.1:15420598-15420681 GCF_015228065.2 Penaeus monodon
TTATTGTTGTGGGTAGGGGTGGGGGTGTAAGGGGGTGTAGTGGGCGTTGTTTTGGGTGGGGGAAAGGGGGGGGAACGGGGTCG
>NC_051407.1:15420976-15421070 GCF_015228065.2 Penaeus monodon
CTTTTTGCACTTCTAAGTAATATGCGAATACTCTTTCTTAGGTATGTGTGTTGCAAGGAAATTATTGATGATTCCTAGTATAAGGAGTCAGGGA
>NC_051407.1:15421126-15421597 GCF_015228065.2 Penaeus monodon
GCCGTTGCGAGCATTGCAGAGGAATCACCGATACCTGAGAGCAACGCGAGTTAATGAATGGAAGTAGTAAAGAACGGCCACGACCAAACACACTGCGGCTTTAAACACCGCAGCGCGAAAGTATCTCCTCGGGCGCGACAGATACGAATGGTGGGCGGGGAAAGAGCGCAGTGGGCGTGATCCTGAGACGGTGGGCGTCTGCAGGGAGGATGAAGCGCCCAAGCAAGTCGCGGGCGGTCGCTACCGGAAGTATAGCAGCGTGCAGTAACCCGGGTTTGGTACTGGCAAGGGACGTATTGATTTAGCGAGAGAGAGAGAGAGAGAGGGAGAGGGGGAGAGAGGGAGAGAGTGGGGAGGGGTAAGAGGGGAGGGGGTGAATGAGGGAGAAGGAAAGAGGGAGGGATAGAGAAAAGAAGAGAAGGGAGAAAGGGAGAGCTGGAGAGAGGGAGAGGGAGAGAGCGGGAAGGGGAG
>NC_051407.1:15422891-15423135 GCF_015228065.2 Penaeus monodon
TCAAAGACTCAATAGTAGGGCGCTGTGTGCATTTTCTTTTCTGTGGGAGAAGTAGCAATATACTTTTTTATATCTTTCCAATCACCTTCAGAGATTGCCTCAGTACTAGAGCCTTCCCCTACGCCTCCCTCTCCCCTTTCTCCTTGCCTTCGCTCCCTCCCCTCGTTTTCCTTCCCTCCTCTTCCCCTGCTCTCCCCTCTCCTTCTCCTCCCTCGCTCCCTACCTCTGCTTACCCTTCTCTTCA
>NC_051407.1:15423231-15423445 GCF_015228065.2 Penaeus monodon
TCCCCACCTTCCCCTCTCTTCCCTGCGTTCTTCCCCAAGTTTCTCTCTCCTCTTTCCTGCCTTTTCCCCCTTTCCCCTTCTCCTCCCCTCCTCCTCTCCCTTGTCCATTCCTCCCCTCCTCTCCCTCTCCCCCTCTCCTTCCACTCTGCAGTAGTGACAATAAAAAAAGTGTTCCGATTCGAAAAGCCTGTTTTTCGCTAATCCGTGGCCGAAA
>NC_051407.1:15423480-15423574 GCF_015228065.2 Penaeus monodon
AGAGGACGAGTTATAACTTAATAACATCCGACGAAGTGATCATTAACCGGCCATCCTCGCGCTGTGTCAATAGACAGACGCGACTAATGGTCCT
>NC_051407.1:15423956-15424278 GCF_015228065.2 Penaeus monodon
TGGAATAAACTCGGTTAAAGTGAATCCTTCGCTCCCACGTTCTCTCTCAGAGATGGGAGGATGGGATGGAGGGGGAGTGGAAGAAAGGGGGAGGGGGGAAGTAGACAGGGAATTGGACAGGTAGATGTAGCGGGGGGGGGGGGTGAAGGGGTGAGACGGTAGTCCTAGCCTATTCGTTCTAGAAGGTGGTTTTGTGGTTCCTTTGTGGTATGTTGTGTGGTCGCCATTAGATACGGGAGATGGTTGCGGCGCCGCGTTAGGTATGGTGGCGTAGATACCAGAAAGCGGAGGGTGGTGGCGGTGGTATGCAGTGGTTTGGTTA
>NC_051407.1:15424464-15424842 GCF_015228065.2 Penaeus monodon
AAGGAATTAAGGAATATAACGCAAGAATTTATCTTTTTTATTGTTGCTCAAGAGGATTTATATGTTGATGTAAATATAATCACCCCAAAAGAATACGAATATTAGATAATTAGATACGTAAAACAAATGATTGTTTTGTTTATTGTTTGATTTGTTGCTTTTATGATGGATTGTCATTTATTTATTATTTCTATTATGATGTAGTTTTTTATTTTCGTATATTTCAACTTAATTTCTTTTGATTTATTGCACTATTTTATACAGTTTCCTTGTTATAATTTCTTAGTGATTATTAATAGTAGTGTTTACATTTATAAACTTCTAAACGTGTCACAGAAATGTTTTGAAGTATATTTTAGTTTTTATTTGAGAGACAAA
>NC_051407.1:15424990-15425081 GCF_015228065.2 Penaeus monodon
AATCTGTGTCTAGCCGACGTTTTATGTATATGAAGATGAATGGATTTAGAGAACGAGCCTGGAGGAAAATACGTGTTTGATGTTGTTGTTT
>NC_051407.1:15425405-15425521 GCF_015228065.2 Penaeus monodon
GAACACACTGATTAAAAATAACCATCAGTGGCAAGAAACAGCAAAACAAACGAACAGAAGAATTCCTTGCGAAGTCGTCCGCTCTCTGGCACCATGGTCGCTGTGGTGCCACGGGA
>NC_051407.1:15425836-15426010 GCF_015228065.2 Penaeus monodon
TTAATTATCGTTATTTTTTCCATTTGCTTTATAATATGAATGCCAGTTTTATTTTATTCTTATTGTTAATCAAACGACGGTGTTGGCATTCGGAAACAAAAATATGACGATATTAAAAGAATCCACTGAAATTCATCGTAAATAACATATTAATAATCTATCCGTACAAGGTAC
>NC_051407.1:15426175-15426367 GCF_015228065.2 Penaeus monodon
TGCTAATAAGGATCTGTCTGTAAATACGCCAGTTTTGAAATATGTCGTTATGTATTTTTCGATCTGCAATACGGAGCGAGTGCGATGCAAAACACGCGCTTTGCTTTAATCATTTACGAAGGAGAATCCGGGCCGACGTAAAACACGAAATGAACGAAATTAACGAAACGGGAGGGAGAGGGGGAGCGAGGC
>NC_051407.1:15426875-15426971 GCF_015228065.2 Penaeus monodon
TGAGAGACAAGTTCGCGTGATCGCGTTTTTATGTACATGTCTATGCTTGCTTTTAAGTTACACAGAGATTATATGCAGACGTGTATGTGTATAATG
>NC_051407.1:15427011-15427614 GCF_015228065.2 Penaeus monodon
GATAGTCGTTGATATTTTTACGTATGCAAACAAACGCTCTCACAATATAAAGCGAAATTCAATTCGACGGTTGTATTGTGGAGGATACATACGACACGTGCGCAAAAAATAACGCGGAATTTACACATATGTACATTCTAGAAATTCGCGGCGGATGTAGTAGCAATAAAAAGGGGACGGACAGGGAAGGTAGATCACTTGGCTATACCTTCCCCCTTCTCACTCTCTCCTCTCACTCCTTCCTCCTCTCCCCTCCCCATCTCCCTCTCTCTCTTCTCTCCTCTCCCCTCCCCATCTCCCTCTCTCTCTTCTCTCCTCTCCTCTCCCCTCTCTCTCTTCTCTCCTCTCCTCTCCCCTCTCTCTCTTCTCTCCTCTCCTCTCCCCTCTCTCTCTTCTCTCCTCTCCCCTCCCCATCTCCCTCTCTCTCTTTTCTCTCCTCCCCCTTCGTCCTCTCTTCTCCTCTTCCTTCTTCTCCGCCCCCCCTCCCCCTTCTCTCTTTCCTCTTTCCCACTACTCCCTGTCTCCACCTTTATCCTCTTCTCCCTCTCTCTCCCCCTTTCCCTCCCTTATCTTTGTCTGTCTACCCCCCTCTTCCCTTCTTCT
>NC_051407.1:15427751-15428065 GCF_015228065.2 Penaeus monodon
TGATATCTATTTGAGGATTTGTCTTTAGTATTATAAAAACCTTCATTTTTCCATCATCATTGATATTATTTATTCAGGTTATCCCCATCTTTTTTTTTCATATTATTACTTATCCGTCTTATAGCTTCTTTAACGACACCTCTCCAGTGGGAAAAGGGTAAATAAACATGATAATTGGATATGTAAGTAATCGGATATTTTGTGATCGTGTGATCTGGCTTACCCGCAAGCCGATAAGCTGAGAACAAGCCTAGCAACAGCGAGTAAAGTTGCAGTGTTGCATGCGTCACGGGGAGGGGGATGTTGCAAATAAA
>NC_051407.1:15428375-15428537 GCF_015228065.2 Penaeus monodon
TAAACCGCTCGAAAGCGACTTTTGAAAAACAAAAAGAAATTTATGGCGTAATTTGGCACTGTTTCTCCGAGTGGGCACTCCCCTACCCCCTCACGCCGTATACGCATCATAAATCCCCCCCCCCCCCCCATATCATTTTAATATCTATGGCGGAACGAGTGA
>NC_051407.1:15428777-15429121 GCF_015228065.2 Penaeus monodon
GGGGCTACCTACTGGAGTTAGATTAACGAAGACTATTGTATGGAACATGAATCGAGGGGACACTTATAGAAAACTGAATAATGGTCACGGAATTTTAAACACAAAGAGAACCCCTTATCTTAAGATGACGAACAAGACAGCATCCGGATAAGAGGCAGGTGTGTAGGGGTAGGAAGTTAAGAAATGGGTGAGAAATAGGTAAATGCGAGGGATAGGAAGGGGAAGGAGAGGGGAAGATGAGAAATAGAGAATAAGGAGGGACAGGGAGCGATGTAAATAATAAGAGAATGGGTAGGAGAGAGGTGGGGAGAGATACAAGGTGAAAGACCAGGTAAAGGGCAAGC
>NC_051407.1:15429202-15429456 GCF_015228065.2 Penaeus monodon
GAACACGTTGAACTCCCCTGGCCTCGCCGCCGCTTGCTCAGCTGGCGTTTTGATAGGTGGCGAGGGCGTGACGTGACCACAGCTGGTGCAGATGTGGGCGGGGCGGAGGGTTGTTATGGGCGGTCATAATGGGCGGTTCCGGAGATGGGTCATGTGGTTAAATGCGTAAAGTGGGGGGTGGGAGAGAGGAGAAGGCTAGACGTTTAATGGGAGATGAGGAAGAGAAGGATTAAAGATCTGGGAAGAATGAGTTG
>NC_051407.1:15429495-15429655 GCF_015228065.2 Penaeus monodon
CAGTAGCAAAGATGTAACCAATATAGAACTTAAAATAATTCCAATTAGGAAGCCAACAAGGGAGGAAAGAGAAATTTTGCAAAGAATGGTAATGATTAATATTTTATTGGAAGAATTAGAAGAGAAGAAAAAGTTAATAAGGATAATCTATGATTGAAGG
>NC_051407.1:15430322-15430405 GCF_015228065.2 Penaeus monodon
AATATCAAGCCCTGTAATAAACCATCAACAGATCGATAAACATCATCTACAGCGCAGCGGGAACAAGCAAACGGACACAAAAG
>NC_051407.1:15430815-15431322 GCF_015228065.2 Penaeus monodon
TAACTACTTCCCCTTGATCCTCTTCCTTCTTCCTTCCCCAGTCGCTTACCACTCTTTCCCCTCACTCTCTGTTCCTGCTGTTCATCGTTCTTTAGTTCTCTTCGCCTCTCTCTATTCTTTTTTTTTCTCTCATTATTCTTTCTTGCCCTTACCTCCCTTTCCTCCTCAAGTATATCCTTCTCTTCCCAATTCTCTCTGTTTTCCTCTTCCTCCTTCTCCTCTTCCCCATTTCCTTTATCCTCCTCCTCCTTCTCCTCTTCCCCATTTCCTTTATCCTCCTCCTCCTTCCCTCTTCCCCATTCCCTCTATCCTCCTCCTCCTTCCCCATTTCCTTTATCCTCCTCCTTCCCTCTTCCCCATTCCCTCTATCCTCGTCCCCCCCCCCTTTCCCCTCACGCTCCCCGAGGGTCGCAGGATGATCGTCCCCTCTTTAAATCCATCGAAACGAGTTTTTTCTTTCCCCTCTCTTCGCCTTTCCTTTCTATAGTGATGTTTCCACTTCCTTTC
>NC_051407.1:15431534-15431837 GCF_015228065.2 Penaeus monodon
CTTTGCTTAACACTGCACTACGATATTTTTCATCACTTGCCTTCCTATTGTTCGTTTCCTTTCTACCGCTTTTTTCCCCATTTTCGCTCCCCCCCCCCTTATTCTCTTTCACTTTCCTTATCTTTTCACCCGTGAGTGAAATCCAAGACTATTTTTATTTTTATTTCATGTAACAGAAAGGTGCACCGTGTGTTTCTCTTCCTCTCCTTTCTTTCCTCTTTCCTCTCTTTTCTTCTTTTCTTCCGCTCTCTCTTCCGTCTACCTTCCTCTTTAGCTTCCTTCTTCTTGTCTTCGTTATTCCCC
>NC_051407.1:15431942-15432158 GCF_015228065.2 Penaeus monodon
ACACACACACCTTTGTTCCACAGCTCTCTCCTTGTTTCTCTCTCCCCTTTTTTTCTTTTTTTAATTAACTCTCTTTGCATTTAATCTCCTTCTTAGCCTATAATGCCAACCACCCTTACTCCCCCTCCTTACTAACCCCCCCCCTGCCCCCTCACTCATAAAGCTAATATCTGATGGTCACAGATTTTGCGCAATTTACGACATTGGTTTGTAAAG
>NC_051407.1:15432343-15432460 GCF_015228065.2 Penaeus monodon
GTTATCTTCTTTTTCTTTGTCTTTGTCTTTATCTTCTTCGTCTTTGTTTTCATCTTCTTCGTCTTTGTTTTCATCTTCTTCTTTTTAATCTTTTCCTTCTTCTTTTTCGCTTCTTGG
>NC_051407.1:15433047-15433179 GCF_015228065.2 Penaeus monodon
TCCCCTGTTTGCCCTGGGGATAATTAAAATGGCACTTGTTTTAATGGAATGCTAAGTGCAAACAGAGAGATCCCGACGAATCAGCTACATATTAAATGCTTTATCACGATCTGTAAGGCTTATTTTTTCTTT
>NC_051407.1:15433414-15433531 GCF_015228065.2 Penaeus monodon
AGCGTGAGCGCTGAGAGGGAAGAAGGCCTATTATGTCGAGGCTAGGTTCAATAGGCCTATCAAGGACCCACAAGATCTTCGTGGATAAGGCGCGGATATCGTGAAATATAGGCAGAG
>NC_051407.1:15434137-15434339 GCF_015228065.2 Penaeus monodon
AGATGAGAAGAGTGGTCTAGAAACATGAAAAAGAAGACAGAGAGGAAGAAAAACGAGAAGATAGATAATGAAGATGACAACAATAAATATAACGAAGAGGAACAGAAGAGAGAAAAAAAGGTAGAAGAAGAGGCAAACATGAAAACGAAAAAAAGAGACAGAAGACGATTAATCGAAAGGAGGAAAAGGGGGAAGGGGAGGA
>NC_051407.1:15434410-15434492 GCF_015228065.2 Penaeus monodon
GAAGTGCCCACAGCCAAGGTATATGCGAGGATTATCCTTATCCCCGCGGGCGGTCGCCCTTAGGGAGATAATATCAGATTTT
>NC_051407.1:15434922-15435044 GCF_015228065.2 Penaeus monodon
ACAGTTAAAAAACAGTAAAATAAAGAAAGACGTAGATGAACTGAAACAAATGACACGGATGAGTCAATGAGACTATGTGGTGAATTCCTTAGCGAGGGGGGGGGGGGAGTGAGTCCTCCGGG
>NC_051407.1:15435067-15435223 GCF_015228065.2 Penaeus monodon
ATGCTAATGAGGAAATGCGTCTGAATCGGCGATGGGAGAGATAGATCGACTAATAATGAATAAGTAAGGGAGGTTAAGTGAACAGCGAGAGGCATGGATGAAAGAATTATGGTAATAAAGGTGAATCTCGGATGTTTCAAGACATACGCGCATACG
>NC_051407.1:15435337-15435582 GCF_015228065.2 Penaeus monodon
TACGGCAGAAATGAAGTAAGCAAGAATATCCGAAAGGAGATAACGAAATGAGAAAAGCAAATGCACGAATAAAAGCGAAAAGAAAATAAATAAAAATCGGTAATCTCGTTAAGAGGGAAGAGGATGAATAGACAGAAGACAAAAAGTTAATAAATCAATGAAATGGAAATTATATTCCTTTTCCAATCCCGGAAAATTCTCCGAAGACGAAGCGATACGTAAATAAACGAAGTAAAAGGGAAACG
>NC_051407.1:15435741-15436076 GCF_015228065.2 Penaeus monodon
TCCGTGAGAATAATTCCTCGCAAACGAAACGCGATCGCTACGATTCCGTCCGCCTCTTTTCTACTCTTGCCGTCCTGACTGATAATTAGAAATAATGATAGTTGTCCCGAACGCCACTTAATGATAATTAAGGTAATTACTTACGGTAGCAGTTAGAAAGACAGGGGCGAAGGGGAGGGGGAGGGGGGAAGGAGAAGGGGGATGAGGGAGGGATGAAAGGGTTGGGGGGGTATGGGGGGGAGGGATGTTGTAGTTTGCAATTATGAAGACGTTGTCGTGTTGCTTCGCCAGGTGTCCGACGGAGTGGGGGAGAGGAGTTGAGACGAGAAGAAGGA
>NC_051407.1:15436551-15436641 GCF_015228065.2 Penaeus monodon
ACTTAACTGTTCCTTGGTAACTCTGTGTGGTTAGTTTTACCGATAAAAAATTATAATGACTAAGGATGCAAAAGAAGGAATCAGCCGACG
>NC_051407.1:15436767-15436975 GCF_015228065.2 Penaeus monodon
GACCCTCCCCCCTAAACACAAACAAACTCACCACAGATAAAAAACACTCACATCAGATAAACACATTTATGACAAAGACACATTGTGATAAAACCACATCTGTTACCCAAACGGTTCACTATAAGGTTCATTTGAAACGAACCGTATTATGCGGTTCTGTTGTGTCATGAAGGGGGGAGGGGGGGAAAGGGGCGTGTGAACCATTGAT
>NC_051407.1:15437193-15437485 GCF_015228065.2 Penaeus monodon
TGAAAATATTTGTCCCAGATTACAACAATTAAATTTTAAACGACTGTGTGTATATAGTTAACTTTCTGTACTTATTTACATACCTGTTATTGTCATTTCAGAATGTTATTTGGGTTAGTTGTTGCTCCAAGGAAAACTGAGATGATTCTATTGTGTATGTTGGGGAAAGGGGGGGGGGTTATGGATGGGTTGCTGTGTGTGTTTCTATTAAGAATATTTTTTTTCTTTTTTTATGTTTATGTCTGTTACTTTATTTTCTCGGTGCATATGTTTGTGTTTATTTATGGTAGTG
>NC_051407.1:15437852-15438178 GCF_015228065.2 Penaeus monodon
TTCCCATGTTTTTCCTCACCGAGACGGGCATGATCCTTTCCCACGGCGCCAGCAAACAAGGTATAAGTTACAGCCTTCCTTGCAATGCTCTCACCTCCTCGCCCCCTTCCTCTCTCCTCTTCTGCCCCCCCCCCCCCATCTCCCCCTTCGTCTCTCCAGCTCTCTATATCCTCCCCTTCCTGTTTCTCATTTTCCTCTTTCCCTCATTTTTGTCTCGTCCTTTTCGCTCTCATTTTATTCATTATGTATATGTATTTCTTGTCACTTTTCTCCTCTCTGTTTTACCATTTTTTCTGTTAATATTCTTAGTATATCCTACACTCGCA
>NC_051407.1:15438669-15438866 GCF_015228065.2 Penaeus monodon
GTACTTCCCCCTCACTGATCTCCCCATAAGTATCCATAACCGGCTGTTCGTTATCCAAAACGTCTGGATAATATAAACATCGATGCGGTTGGATAAAGGGAGAGGGGGCCGTTTGCTGGGTTTGATAGTGTTACAGTGTGTGTCTTTTATCCCTCTCTTGCCATGCAGGATGTTGGTGCCCGGGATCAGATAACGCC
>NC_051407.1:15439069-15439251 GCF_015228065.2 Penaeus monodon
CCATCCTATGGTTCTCATGGTTGAAACCTGATATTATGGAGGGCAAAGGATTTTTGTAGAGGGGGCGGGGGGGGGGGAGGTTGCACCGGTTAATAATACATTATTGAAAAAAGTAGTTTGCGCACTGTGTTGTTTTTAATATCAGAAAAGAATATCTGAAAAATTGTCTTACATTATTTGTT
>NC_051407.1:15439390-15439494 GCF_015228065.2 Penaeus monodon
TTGTAGACCTGGCAGAGACACAGCCAACGCTTTCTCCCTTCACCTGTTGCGGGCCTCAGCTGGGACCTGTTGTCTGGCGCAACTCGCGCCCGCCGCCGCCGCCG
>NC_051407.1:15439840-15440166 GCF_015228065.2 Penaeus monodon
TCGCTTCCTGTCACTTCACATATACGACCTATTTTTTCTAGTATTTGTCTTTCCGCTGTATATCATCTCCTTCGCCCACTTATTTCAGGCTCCAGATTACCTTCTCCCCCCCCCCTCCCCCCTGCTTTTCCTGCTATCTACTTCCCTTCACGCTTTTCCTTATCCCCTCTGTTCTCTTCCCCCCCCCCCCCATGCCTCATCTACCTCCTCTTCTCTTTCCTTTTTCCTCCTTCCCCCTCCCCTGTATACTTCCTTATTCTTCTCATGCCTTCCTCTCTACTCCTTTATCGTCCCCTTCTCTTTCTCCTTCTTTTCCTCTTATCTTT
>NC_051407.1:15440347-15440413 GCF_015228065.2 Penaeus monodon
TCACGTAAAGGTTTATATACCCGAGGGAGGATACTCGTTCACGCGATCGAACGAGACGTATTGCCC
>NC_051407.1:15440940-15441090 GCF_015228065.2 Penaeus monodon
TACCCGGGCGCCCGGGAGTACTGGCAGAATGCGCGACTGCCGCCGCTGGTCGTATTTTCGTCCATCGAGCTCGTATTTATAGACTTTTCTTGTCCTCTCTTCGCTGCGGTTTCGGTAGTGCCCGGAGGCTGCTGGTTCGTCCTATGCTAA
>NC_051407.1:15441562-15441742 GCF_015228065.2 Penaeus monodon
CCGTCTGTTGCATATGCTATAGCTACATGTCATATGGTTTATTTGCTGTGTAATCGTGTATGCATGTATGATTATGTACTGTTTACTATGTCTTCTGCCGTGTTTTTACCTCAAATGGCACATGGAAATAATGTGTGTGTGAAGGATATTGCGATAAAAAGGAATTGGGCAGAAGCTATT
>NC_051407.1:15441901-15441970 GCF_015228065.2 Penaeus monodon
AGGAACAAAAAGGCAAAAGAAGGTAAAGAAATAGGAAATAGAGCATAAGAATGTACTGATACAAGAGCG
>NC_051407.1:15442112-15442272 GCF_015228065.2 Penaeus monodon
CGCCAAGAATAAGAAATCCGAATTATCTGGAAATTGGCTTTAACCTGCAATGGCAATTTTTTTTTCTTTGATTGATATTTTTCCTCGAACATAACTCAATTGTACTTGACTTGTGTCTGTCTGTTTTCCCTTTCGGAACAAAAAAAGGTCATATGTATGA
>NC_051407.1:15442306-15442430 GCF_015228065.2 Penaeus monodon
CCTCCTTTTTGGCAATTAGTGTTTTTGTAGAGGATTTCTTTTGTTGAGAGAAAGTGAGGCAATTGGCTTTTATTTTTTGGGTCATGGCGTGGGAAAAAGGGAAACGATAAGAAACAGGGTAGGA
>NC_051407.1:15442619-15443102 GCF_015228065.2 Penaeus monodon
GGTGCCATTCCAGATGACAACTGGCACTGAATGTGGCACTCGCTCTTCGTTCTCCCCCCCCTCCCCCCATTCCCGCATCCCTTTAAAGCATAGTGTTCCTGTCTTCTGCTTATTATGTCAGATAAGTCTTCTTTCGTATTTCCTTCTCTCTTTCTCTTCTTCTTCCCTTTCTCCTCGTCTGTTTCGTCATCAATTTTGGCGTTTGATCTTAGCAATGGGTACCATTGAGTTAAATGATCCATGAAATGTTAAATGTATGACGTTATCGGCTAATTTATTTATGTTTTGTTAAGGTCTTACGTAGCTAATACATTCTTTTTTTTTTTCTTCTTCCTTTTTTCCCCTTTCTCTGTGTTTATTTTTATCTTCTGTCTTGTTAAGTCGTGGCTGTTGTTTTGGAACACCTCAGAACGCAATTTTCACTCTGATTTCTCGAGGGGCTGCCGACTCAAATTGGAAAAAGGGCTTGTTTTGGTTGAGTGA
>NC_051407.1:15443325-15443490 GCF_015228065.2 Penaeus monodon
CATACCGCTAAATACTTATATATGTATCAGTGCATTTTTCCCCGCAGACTTAGCTTGACACCTTTAATATTTGATTAAAGATAAGAGAATGCATCCCTGTAATCGATCACTTGGAAGTTATTGCCTGTAATGTGATTGTGATTGAAATGCGTCGCTTCCGTTTAC
>NC_051407.1:15443608-15443701 GCF_015228065.2 Penaeus monodon
GCATAGGTTTCTGGATGCTTTTATGCCTGAGGCGTATTAGTGATGAGAATTGACTCTTGGGGATCGGATATACGTTTTGGAAATGGGAGAGCG
>NC_051407.1:15444158-15444503 GCF_015228065.2 Penaeus monodon
TTTAATCTATGTACACAAACTATCCTGATCATATCTGATAGAACTCCAAATCTGACGAATTCACATTTCTACTTTTTTTCATTGATTCCGCCGTCCTGTCCAATTACTGTTTGTAGAGTTGGGTTTCGTTGTAAATCGATCATTTCCGTAATGTTTCGTTGTTCACTTAACAGCAACAGGTTTCGCCGTGTTCTGTCGTAATTTCGTGAGCAAAATATGGGCAAATCTATTGATTTTGTTTCAGCTGTTACCTTGCTTAATTAAACAGCGGAATCCGTGAGCTGGTTGGGTTTTAATTGTTGTAGTAACAATTGCTTGATACATTCGCCTGGTTTACTTTTTTCC
>NC_051407.1:15444716-15444984 GCF_015228065.2 Penaeus monodon
CTTTATCTAACTGGATAGGTATATGTAAAGATAGGTAGATAGTCATATAGATACTATAGGCCTATATACACAGCGTATATCCGTGTTATATATGAATAAAAGGGAGGATGGTTTAGTATCTAAGTTGGATGGCGGAGGAACTGGTATTGTATCGGTTATATTCGCTTTAACTCCCCTCCCCCTCCCCCCCCAAAAAAAAACAGAAAAGTTCGCAAACACTCTTGTCATTATTCAAATCAGCTAAATCGTGAAATAATGCCCTTCCCTC
>NC_051407.1:15445029-15445265 GCF_015228065.2 Penaeus monodon
TTTCTTATCACCAATTTTTGCATTATTTAGCTTTATGGGTCAGAGTATTGATTGGCAAAATGATCACGAGCGAGGCATTGTTGCATCGTTGCAGAAGGCGATAAAGGGATCCACTGCAACATTGCGCATATTTGGCGGCGTGTCATGCACTGCAGGTCCTCTTGTTTGTGCATGATGATGCTGTGGTATATATCATGAAGGTTATATTTATATATTTGTGAAATGTTGCTTCGGTA
>NC_051407.1:15445555-15445702 GCF_015228065.2 Penaeus monodon
GAATGCGCTGTGTTGTCATCTTAACATCAAGGGAAAGCTCACGTTACGTTACCATATCTACAACACGTGTTCGTTATATACACAATATGTAAACGACGACGATTTACGAAAGACAGAAACGAAGGGTGATTGAAGAAAAGAAATGGA
>NC_051407.1:15445813-15446182 GCF_015228065.2 Penaeus monodon
CTAATGGTGTAATTTTCTTCATCTTGGACCGTATCCCCTTAAAAAAAATCGATTTACACCAAAGAGAAAAAATACAAGAAATTTTAGATATTCTTTTTCTTACCGCTTCCCGTCTCTTTTTTTATAGGATATAATTTTCCTTTATGATGATAGCTACCTTTTTTTTTTAGGGTCGTAGCTCCTCGAGATGTTTTTATCCTGATTTGTTTTCTTTAGGAATTTTGGCGCCCTGGGAGTACCCGCGCGGGGCCATCTGTATTCATAGGGGTCGCGATCCCAGCTGGTTTTGGGGGGCATGGCGGCGCGAGAGGGATTTGGGCATTTTTATGTATATATTTTTTTTTCAAGGGGAGGGGGGAAGGGGGGAGG
>NC_051407.1:15446395-15446465 GCF_015228065.2 Penaeus monodon
TATTGCTCTCTCCCCCTCTCCTTCTCCCTCTCTCCATCTCCCTCAGTATTCAGATTTATTTCACCTTCAT
>NC_051407.1:15446553-15446665 GCF_015228065.2 Penaeus monodon
GGAACAACTCTCGCAAATCTCTCTCCTCCGAGCATTTTGCCGGTAATATTTTGCGCCGGTGTGCGTGTAGAGAAGCACAAGGGGTATAAGCCAAGTTTGAGAGTTTATAATG
>NC_051407.1:15446695-15446763 GCF_015228065.2 Penaeus monodon
GTCACGTATTTTTAGCCATAGGAAAACATCCCTTCCTCTTTTCCCTCAACCTTCCTTCCTCCCTATTT
>NC_051407.1:15446803-15447108 GCF_015228065.2 Penaeus monodon
TGCCCCTCGCCCCTCCCCCCTTCCCTCGCCCCTCCCACACCTCCATTCCTCGGTCGATGATTGGTCAATTGATTGAGACTGAAAGTTTGAACACATATCTTTCCGGGATGTTGATTGGTCGCCGGGCATTGCCTTTTGTCACGTGACTGATGAGTGGTTGGCGGGAAGGGGGGGAGGGGTTTCGGGATGGAGGGGGAGGTGGGGGGGTTGTAGATAACGGATTTTTTTTTTTTTTTTCTGATAATGTTGATGCAATTATTTTTGTGGTAATGTTATTATTGTTGTTACGTTTTAGAAAATCTCGT
>NC_051407.1:15447308-15447482 GCF_015228065.2 Penaeus monodon
ATCTCTCCCTCAGCGGTGGTCTCACCTGGATGGCTCTTTTTCCAATATGTCAATACGTGGAAAACGTCCTTATTGCTGGCTCGTTGTCATTTGCCTAATTTCTTGGTGTTATTGATTATGGATTTACTTTTTTTTTATGTCGAATGTAGTTTCACACACATGCGCGCACGCACG
>NC_051407.1:15447567-15447905 GCF_015228065.2 Penaeus monodon
GTACATTCTCCTTCACTTTTCCTCCCTTTTATCCGTTTTCCTTTACACCTCAGGGCATCATCACTGCCAAGTACCATCTGTCAGTCTAAAGGCAATACCAATGCACCGCACTGTAGCAACACCATCACTCTTATCAGTATGCAATTTAGCAACACCATCCTTCTCCCTTTGCAACAAGTGCAACTTAATCTTTCCCGTCGCAACACAATTGCTTGTGCCACTCATATTGCACGGCCAATACCTCTTATCTCCTTTTATTGCTCTTCCAGTCTTCGGTGTTGGTCTTCGCGTCCTTCCTTTGGCCTCCTTTCGTTAATTGGTATCTCCGCTATCGTGGT
>NC_051407.1:15448030-15448268 GCF_015228065.2 Penaeus monodon
ATATTTCCCTATAATTGCATTTCCCGTGTACTTTTTGTTATTTCTTGTCTCATTTTCACTTATTGCTTCGTTCCCTTTCTGCGTTCATTATTTTCTGTTCACATTTTTCTCTTCCCCGCTTTCGTCGTACGAAGCTTTTCGGTAAACTCAAGTTCAAAGAATTAGCCGGAGCAAACAGATCAGTTATTCCCCATTAGGATTTCACTCATTGGAGAGAGAGATTGATTTTCAGGCTTTA
>NC_051407.1:15448643-15448775 GCF_015228065.2 Penaeus monodon
TTAATTGACTACTCGAATCATGATTGACGGACCTTATTAATGATGCTAAGTGATCCCATTTCGGTTGTCGAGGATTGTCGTGAGGATTTCGACCTGTTTTCGTTCATCCGGATTTTGAGGGAAAGAGGTAAG
>NC_051407.1:15448803-15448947 GCF_015228065.2 Penaeus monodon
CATTTCTCGTTTCTATCGATTTTCGTTCGTCCAGATTTGAAGAGAAAGAGGTGTGGATTTTTTTTTCTTTTTCTCCTACTTCCATTTCTCATTTCTTTCGATTTTCGTTCATCAGGATTTAAAGGGAAAGGGGGGTAGGGGATG
>NC_051407.1:15449059-15449441 GCF_015228065.2 Penaeus monodon
CCCTTCATTTTGTAATTTTCCTCCAGTTGTAAGAAAATTTGCTCGAAAAAGGGGAATGATGAAAGGAATGAAAAAAAAATAAAAAAAATATAATAACGAAAAAGAAACTAAGAAATTAACATAAAATGGATGATAATAAAGAGAAAGAAATAACTGGAGTAGGAAGAAAGCGCAAAACCATTTTTTTTCCGAGGAGAAAAAGATAATACCTTCAAGGGAGAAAAATAAAAGAAATTAAATATAGAAGGAAATAAAAAGGAAAAAAAGTCACTTTTCCAAAAAAAAAAGTAAAAATAAAATAAAATAAAAGAAAAGAAAATAATAAAAAGCAAAGCGAACTAAAAAAACCCAACGGAACAATGAAGACAAAACAAGAAAAAAG
>NC_051407.1:15449482-15449649 GCF_015228065.2 Penaeus monodon
GAAGGTATTATTTTTTCTCCTCGGAATTTTTTTTTCATTAGAAGAAGACTAATAGAATAAAACAAAATGTAAAGAACCTAATCGAACCAAGTCAATAACGGGACAAAATCGAAATAGACAAGTGAAAAAATAAGACCTTTGAAACGAATAAAGGACGTGGGCCGATG
>NC_051407.1:15449740-15450226 GCF_015228065.2 Penaeus monodon
GGATTAAAACTAAAGACCATTTTTTTCAACCCCCCTTCCCCGTAAAAGAAAAAAAAAACGAAAACAAATTCTTGAAAAACCGGAAAAACATTTTCACCTCCCCCCCCCAAAAAAAAATAATAATAATAATGATAATAAATAAATAAATAAAAAAAAACGAAAGAACATTTACACCCCCCTAGAAAAAAAATAAATAAAAAACGAAAAAAACGAAAGAACACTTTCTCCCAAACCTGATCGAACCCAGCCAATCACGGGGCAGCTCTTGGCCTCGTAACAGCGGCCGTGAACAGCGATTTCCTCCCCTTATCAGCTGTTCCAGGCTCCACCCAACCCCCCCCCCCCCCCTATCCTAACCCCCTGCCATCTAGCCTTCATCGTGTCGCACTCTGCCATCACATTATGCCATCTTTATGTGTGCCTCTAGTCTTATTTGTGAGGCCTATTATTGTCCGCGTAGGCTTAGGGAAAGTGGCAACAGGAAGG
>NC_051407.1:15450866-15451071 GCF_015228065.2 Penaeus monodon
AAACGGAAATGTCCTCTTTGCCTTTATTTATACAAGAAAGAAACACGAAAATAAAAGTAAAAATGCCTATGCTGGTGCTTAGTCCTTTACAGAGCTTATGGCATTTTGGAGAAAAATTGTCGCTGAGGGAAAGGGTTTGCTTTCATCAATCATTGCGAAGTGCAGTTGCATTTTTTTACGAAATCATATTTTGCAATTTTGTGTG
>NC_051407.1:15451112-15451223 GCF_015228065.2 Penaeus monodon
GGGGGGAGGGGGGGGAGATGTGAAGGAATGTTGTCTGATTTGGATAATGAAAGGAAGTAATGAAGTCTGTTATGTAGGACGCTATAAGAAAGAAAAAAAACAGTTTTTAAA
>NC_051407.1:15452481-15452672 GCF_015228065.2 Penaeus monodon
TCTTTCATTTCGTCATCCTGTTTGTACCAAAATTACCATATGATTAATAGCGAGAATGGATCTATGTATTCAAGACCATCGGCGCTGGAGATCCTTTTCTTAAGATGTTTTCCGAAGACGCTTCCTCCTTCTCCAGCCTCAGTCCGGAAGCCTTAAGGAGTTCCTGTAAGATCCAGAGATTTTTTTTCTGG
>NC_051407.1:15452887-15453297 GCF_015228065.2 Penaeus monodon
CTGGTTTGGGAAATGCGAAACGTAGGCCGCTGTGTCTAGCAAATGATTTCGTAAATTCAAATGTTTTCTCTTTTAGAGAAGGAAGGAGGAAGAGGAGAAGGGAAGAGGGAGGAGAGGACACGAGGAAGAGGAGAAGGGAAGAGAGAGGAGGGGAAAGGAGGAAGAGGTTTGGGAGAAGGCAGGGGGAAGGGGGTAGGGATAAGGTAGGGAGAAAGGAGAAAGAAAGGGGGGGTAGGGGAAGGAAGCAGGGAGGGAGGGGGTAGGCGAGGGGGTTGGGGATAGGCAGGAAGGTGAGAGAAGGGGGCAGGGGAGGGATGAGGGAGTGGAGGAGGTGATTTGACACTGTTGTCGAACGGAGTGGTTGACTGACAGACAAATGGGTAAGTTCTATGTGTTTGCCGTGTGGCCGG
>NC_051407.1:15453763-15453937 GCF_015228065.2 Penaeus monodon
AAGGCAGAGCGTGGAGGGGAAGGAGAGCGAGTCCTTTCATCCTGTCACCTCTGAGGGCTAAGCCAGGCTATTACACCAGGCTTGTCTTCGGGCCGACCTCTGTCCTTGGTCTTGAGAATTCCTCCTTTCTCTTTGTCCCCTTGCTCCCCCTTTTTATTCTCGTTCTCATTCGCC
>NC_051407.1:15454344-15454747 GCF_015228065.2 Penaeus monodon
CTTTTATAATTCTCCTTTTCCCTCCTTTCACTACTTCCTCGATGCGATAGCCTCTTTCATCGACTTAAAAAAACTCATGCATATATCTGCTTTCCCTACAAAAAGGATATTTTTGTTAAGCTTGATGGAAATCCTATGTATTTTTGTTGTATGTTTATGCATTTGGAATGTTATTGGTATTACTTATTTGTATATCCATTTATTTATCCGTGTATTCATTTATTTATCTGTTTATTCGCTTTTCGTTAATTTTTCATTGAGTTTGTGAGGAAAAAATACGTAACAAAGTCTCGATCGGGGAAATACTGTTTTTTGCAGGTAATATTTCCTTGTACGCGATTTCACTCTATTTTTTCTTTTTTTTAGCAGGAAAAGACTTCATTTTGAATCCGAATATTTGATA
>NC_051407.1:15454786-15455040 GCF_015228065.2 Penaeus monodon
AATGAAGTTTGAGACCTATTTTCCAATGACATTTAGGTTCATATGCTCTTCGATCAAAGGGCGTGTTTTCAATTAGGTTTGTGGAGTCATAGAGAGATATCAATTTTCGATATCACTTGGTGTTAAAGACAGAGCAAAGGTCTTTATAATATTGAAAGATATTAACCCGAAGAGACCGAAGCCCACTTTAAAACTAAAAATAAACGCACAGAAGGAAAAAAAAAAAAAAAAAAAAAAAAAAAAAAAAAAAAAAA
>NC_051407.1:15455118-15455561 GCF_015228065.2 Penaeus monodon
GAAAACTGGAAAATTTTAGGAGATTGATTTTAAAAGTCATAGAGAATAGAAAAAAAGAAAAAGTCATATAAAAGCAAGAAAAGAAAAGAAGAAAAAATGAATGCGACTAAACACACACACACAAAAAGAAATACAACGCAGAAAAATCCCCTTAAAAAAAGGACACAATTTCGTAATAACAAAACGCAAAAATTAATAGACAAATAAACCGAAGAACAAAAAAAATAAATAAATAAATAAATAAACCGAAGAACAAAAAAAAAAAAAAAAACTGAACACTGCCGTCTCGTCCTCCAGTGTGAGCTTTTGGCATCGGCGCCGGACAAGGTAGGAGGAGGGCCAGTGCCACCCAGGGCCACGTCTTGTAAGAAGGGAAAAGTGAGACGCGAATCACATCTCGGCCTTTGAGGAATGTGAGTGTTGAAGGAAGGGATAGAGCAGCA
>NC_051407.1:15456244-15456512 GCF_015228065.2 Penaeus monodon
CGAAATTCACCTGGATTCGAGTACGTGAAAAAAAAAATTCTAAAAATCCAGGTCCTTTTGAATTGAGGAGAGATTTTCGAAAATACAAAAGGGCGAGAGATGGGAATAACCCGGAATGCACTGAGATCGAGGGCGGGTAATCCTTCAGTGAAATGTGAATACGCTTTAGATCACGGGTGGGAAGATGGCAGGGAAAAGGCGTGCATAGCTTTGGCTTATATTTAGATTTTACAGAACGCACGCATAAGAGCACGGACGTACGGACATG
>NC_051407.1:15456872-15457330 GCF_015228065.2 Penaeus monodon
GATCTATCTCACACTGAGGTGCTCCGAACGTGATACGTGAAAGGCCAGCATGAAAAATACATCACAAATCACGATATATCCTGCAATTTTATACATCAAAGCTTTGTTGAAATCACACATCATACACTACGATAAACGGCAAAAGCCGATCCTCCAATGCAAATACACCAAACCCAACCTGAAAAAATACACCATACTTCATGATCTGTTCCGTAATAATACATCATACATAATAACCCAATGATTGTAGAAAAAAAAATCCCTATCCTGAAAATTAATACATTCGAACCGAACGTGATACATCAAAGGACAAACGTGAATATATATAAAAAAAATACATTCTAAAAAAATACATTCGAACCGAACGTGATACATCAAAGGACAAGCTTGAATATATATTAAAAAATACATGAAAAAAATACATTCGAACCGAACGTGATACATCAAGGACAAGCTTG
>NC_051407.1:15457353-15457496 GCF_015228065.2 Penaeus monodon
CATTCTACAACACGATGCATCCCGCAGCCACCGAGTCCTTCAGCCTGATACATCAAAGGTGGCGGTGGGCGAGAGGATTTTGAAACAGGGATTCGTATTAATAGTAATGGAGATGGCGGACCCTTTGATGCGCAGCTTGGTCC
>NC_051407.1:15458074-15460229 GCF_015228065.2 Penaeus monodon
ACTGATGCAAATAACGAAGACTGACGTAGAAGATTAAAAGGCGTCTTGAAAAAGTGATGACTCGTCCAAGCTCATAAAAGATAATGCTTAGGATTCGGGACTTATTCTAAACGAATCCAAGAGACGTTGTGGTATACAGTATGGCACTGTTTTAAACCAATTTCAAAAGGGTATTTGTGTCAAAGGGTGAAATAGATTATTGTATGGCGTATAGTGCTGCGCAATACGCTCTAGTTCTACGAAATACAAGTGTCAAAGCAGGAAATATTTCTTTAGTGCCATATCGCAGTGCCACCACGAAGCACATCACCATGTCACCGAAAGATAAGGAGTATAGTGTCATTACCTTACAACGTGATGCCGTATCTCCCTACGAAATATAGTGTCCATAACATAACTCCTCATCCTTCCCTCCCACGAATTATAGTGCCACAGTGCCATTCGTGGACAATTATACTACGAAAATCCTCCCTCATCAGGTCGTCGAAGATCGGGGAGACGGGGGGGGGGGGGGATAAGGGTCAGGGTGCTTTGTCACGTCGTAAAGGGGGAGGGATAAAGGGGGGATGAGGGTCAGGGCGCTTTATCAGGTCGTTCGAGTTTCGAGGGGTTGAGGATACGGGGGGGGGGGGACCAGGTTACTTGCGTGGGTCTCCCATTCCCTGGTCGGATTTTGCGGCCAGATTATTACCCCTCCAATTAATGTCCTTCCGGTGTGATTATGAAGCCGTCACGCTATCTCGCGAGGCTGGGAGGAGGGGGAGGTATAGGAGTGGGAGGGTCTCTCATCAGTTATACCCATCCACTCATCTCTCATGTATGAGGCCAAACGACTTGCGCTACGTCTGTTCTATATTATTAGTTATCATACTGTCTCTTTTCATTCCCTGTTCACGGTTAACAGTCTAAAAGTGCTCTCATCTCCCGCCTGTCTATCCCACCTCTATGATTCGCAGCGGTTATATCTTCTCCCTGGTGCGTTGCTGTCTCGTTCATTTCACAGTTCATAGGTCACAGTCTCACAACCCCGTCTTGTAAGCCAGTTTTTTCTCATCTTTTACTAGTTATTTTATCTCTCCGGTCTGTTTCAGTCTCCTTCAGTTCATGGTTCACAGTTCACGACCTGACAGCTCTCATCTCCCGCTAGAAAGCATGTCTCTCTAGTCTGCTTCAGGCTCATTCACTTCACAGCTCATAGTTCACAGTTCACAATCTAGCATCTTTCATCTCCCACTGGATTTTTTATTCATCTCTCTCTCATCTTTCGTCTGTCTCAGTCTCACTCAGCTCACAGTTCACAATCTAGCATTTTTCATCACCCACTGTTTTTTTTTCATCTCTCTCTCTCATCATCTCAGCCTCACTCAGCTCACAGTTCACAGTTGACAATCTGGCATCTCTCTCATCTCCCGCCTGTCTTTCTCATCTCTTTCCTTTCGGCCCAATTTTCCTCATCGTCCGCTGACACGCAAAGGGACCTTGTGTTAGCCTTGCGATCTTTCGTATATCATGCTAAAGGTATTCTTATTAGTTATCTCGTTTATCTTCGTTTACTTTCTTCGTCTTAATTTGTTTGCGGCAATTTGCTGGTTTTACGTCGCTGGTTTGGGTTAAGAGAGGTTATATCAAGTAAACAATTTAAGGGTAAATATCTTTTACCTTCTTGTGGGTTAGGCTTTGCTCTTGTTTTTGGTTCTTTCCTCTTGCCTCTGTTTATCTTGTCAGTATTTTTTATTCATTTAGTAATCGAATGATCGTTCTTCTTTTTTCCATTTTTTCTGTGTTTGATGAATTATTATTACCACTATCCTGATTAATACACACACGCGCCCACGCACACGCGCACATACACGATTGTCGAATCTTTTCTGTATGCCTCCCTCCTCATCGGAATTAGTTTAAACAGCAAAACCTCTTTTTATCCTGGTGGTTTTCCTTAGTCTGTCTTCTTTTCCACTGAAATATCGCCTTTTCTTCTTCTTCTTCGTTAAAGTCTCCCTATCTCCTTCTTTTCAGCCTATCCTTCTTTTCCCTTCTTCATTTCCGCTGAAATCTCTTTTTTTCTCGTCCCCATTTTCGTCTTTGAAACCTCTCGTTCTCCTTTTTCTTCTCCTCCTTTACTTTCTCTCTTTCTCTGTCTCACTTTCTCTCTGTG
>NC_051407.1:15460272-15460432 GCF_015228065.2 Penaeus monodon
CTCTTTTCCCCGTCTTCATTGAAACCTCTCTCTTTACTTCTTTCTTCCCACGCCTCTTCCGTGTGTTTATTTTCGTTTCCTTCGCCCCCGTCCATTTCGCTGTAAACACCATTCCCAGCAGCTGGCACTCAGCTTCCCAGGTTGCGGCACTGCACCCTTG
>NC_051407.1:15460837-15461371 GCF_015228065.2 Penaeus monodon
ATTAAAGCATAGGGCTGTATTTCTAACTGCCTCTGATGCTTTTGAGAAATAGAGTAATGAAGAAGACATTCCTTCTTATCTCTTCTTATCTTATCTTTTCTGATTCGTCTTCGTTGTGTCACCGTGTCCTCGGATTTTTATTTCCTTTGCCTCTGCCTTCCCTTCCTCTTACCTTCTCCATTTCTCTCCTCTCATTCTCGGTTTTTCCTTCATCCTCTTCTCTCGCTCCTATTCGCTCGCTCGAAATCCTCCCACCTTTTCCTCTACCTCCAAATTTCTGCTCAGTTTTATCCATCTCTAATCCATTTCTCCGGAATCCCTGGATATCGCGATTGGGAGAAATTCACACAACTCCACATTTCTCGTAAAAAGTCCTCGGGAAGAAGTTGATTTTGCGGTTTCGAAATACGTTTCGTGTAATGCGCTTCCCCCGCCATTTTTGTTTCAGTGTGACGTCATGTCTTCCCTGTTATGTCGGTTTAACTTCGTCTCATGAGATAATTGGTTCCTGGAGTGTGTCTGTCTTGCTCTTTC
>NC_051407.1:15461405-15461497 GCF_015228065.2 Penaeus monodon
GGAAACTACATTTCTGTGTGGATTTTTTTTTTGTGTGTGTGTGTATCGAGCTGATTATCGTCCCCTGCTTTTGAGCCCGTAATGATATTGTC
>NC_051407.1:15461782-15462437 GCF_015228065.2 Penaeus monodon
CCTTCCCACTCCCCATTTCCTCCTCTGTGCCTCTCTTCCTGTTTCCCATCTCCCCACCGCCCACCCTCACCCCTCACCTCTCTCTCCCCACCACCAAGTCCTCCCCATCATTCCTATTCCTCCTCCACCCCCACCAAATCCTCCCCACCCTTACCCACAACATATTCGTCCTCCCTTACCCCCCTAACCTCTCCTACCTCCCCCTCCCCCTCCCACTCCCCCTCCTTCCCTTACCCCTAATATCTCCCTCCCTCACCCCCACCAAATCCTCCCCACCCCCTTATCCCTCCCTTACCCCCACTATCCTTCCCTCACCCCCACCAAATCCTCCCCACCCCTTATCCCTCCCTTGCCCCAATTATCCTTCCCCCACCCCCTTATCCCATCCTTACCCCCCACTCTCCCTCCCCCACCAAACCCCCTTATCCCTCCCTTACCCTCCTTTATCCCTCCCCCACCCCACCCCTTGTCACGTTCCCGACTGGCGGCCACTGCACTTGGAGCTCCGTCTCGTCACGTACTTACACTGTTGACATCTCCGGCGCTCTTATTATGTATCCGAGGGGGAGAGGGGAGGGAGGGGGAGGGGAAAGGGGAGGGGGTAATGCGAAAATGGGGGGGGAGTGAGGGGGGGTGGAGGAAGGGGTAGTATGGG
>NC_051407.1:15462515-15462762 GCF_015228065.2 Penaeus monodon
TTCTTTCTTTACGAGCATATCAAGAGAAGGATAAATGTCGTTGATGTTTCCCTATAATTTTTTGGATTATTTGATTAATTCAGTGAGTTGATTTGATGGCTTGGCCGTTTCTGTATATCATTTGTTTTTTCTTGAGTGAGAAACTAATTTTTTTTTGTTCTTTCCAGGTGAGTCAGTGGCGGCGAGGATTGGATTTGGTGGCATCGTACATCTGGCAGTGAGTTAAATGTCCTGCCTGTGTGTACGT
>NC_051407.1:15463203-15463492 GCF_015228065.2 Penaeus monodon
GTACAAATATCTTTACAAGGTACAATCAGAGGCGGCCGAAAGGTACACGTTTCATATCCGCAGTAATGTCAAATATGTATGAATCAGGGCTATTCACGTCTGCGCACGTGTTGACGTGAAGCTGTGATTGACATTTCACATTTCGGTCCGTAACCTGTACTCTCTTTTATTTTTATGAAGTACCGGCCGGTCGACGTGAATTGGAAAAAAATTTAGTTATTACAAGCAGTTTTGTTTTTCATTTTGTTTGGAATTATACGAATTGGTAAGTTTTTAACTGTGTCCATTC
>NC_051407.1:15463636-15464870 GCF_015228065.2 Penaeus monodon
TTTGCGTTCTTAAATACAAGAGCAATATACCGTACACTTTGGACTTATTTACGCGAAAAACCGACGCAAACTCTTCCCGAAAAGAAATTCTAAAAGAAATTCTACCTCGGCCCCGAAACCCGATCGAATGAATCCAATAAACGCGAATCAATTAAAGGCACGAGAGAGAGTCCGTCAAAGCGGGGAAGGGGGGGGGTGAAGGAGGTGGGGGGTGGGAGAGGGGTGAAGGAGGGAGAAAAGGAAGAAGTGAAGGAGGGAGGAAGGGAAGGAGGGAGACAGGGAAGAAGGGGATAGAGTGAAAAGTGTGGGGATAGAGGGAAGGATAGAAGAGGGATAGAGGGAGGAACGGGAATAGGTATTTAGAAGTAGAAGGAAGGGGGAAGGAGAAAGAAGGGGAAACGAGGTGAAGAAAAGGAAGGGGGGGGGAAGATGAAGAAAAGGGGGGGAGGAGAAAGTGAAGAAAAGGGGGGGAGGAGAAGGTAAAAAAAAAGAGGAAAGGGAGTAGATGACGAAAAAGGGGAAAGGACACGTTGACGAAAAGGGGGAAAAAGATTGACGGAAGGGGAAGAAAGAGGAAATGAAAATTATTAATGAAGAAGAGAAGAACGCTTGAGAGCTTGACAAGTAGAGAAGAGGTGAAATGATAAAGAGCTTAGGGGGGGGGGTCGCAGGGGGCGGTTAGAATAGAGGGAAAGGGGGGGAGGGGGGGAGGTTGAAGGACCGAAGGGAGTGAGGTAGAGGGGAAAGGGGAAGGGGGAGAGGAGGAGGTTAAGGGGAGTAAGGTAGAGAGCTCACAGGGGAAGGGGAGGAGGAGAAAGAGGAGGAGGGGAGCTTAAGAGACCGAGGGGAATGAGGTAGAGAGCTCAGGGGAAGGGGTTTAAGAGGAGGAGGAGGAGGAGGTTCAGAGACCGAGGGGAATGAGGGCGAGGAGGAAGGGGAAGAAGAGGAGGTCAAGGAAGCGAAGGGAGAAGATCATGGCGCCGAGGGGAATCGAGCCGAAGGGTAGAGGGGAAAGGGGAGAGGGCGAGGCGGAACCATCACCACGGGCGCTCTCTCATCTCCGGTTTTGTGTTATATTTATAGCCTGGCCGTCAATGGAGGGGAGTGACGGGGCTATTTTATGCTGCGTGTTAATGAGCGCGACCTAGATCCAATGCAGATTCATCTGTTTATTAATTTGCTGTTTTTATTCGTTTTTTTTCCCTCTTCATCTTCTTCGGTTTTTAGGTTTTAG
>NC_051407.1:15465322-15465519 GCF_015228065.2 Penaeus monodon
TCCGCCATATCTGGACAGCGGTAAACGCACTTCTGACTCATCCATCTCTTAAACTCTTGTTTATTCCCTCATTTGGCTTATCTCATATCTTTATCTCTCTTTTCCCTATTTGTATTCCTCCCTCTCCCCCTCTCATCCTCCAGATCTCCCCCTACGTTTCCTTTCCCGTGTTTCTCTTCCCTTTCTCTCTTTTCTCC
>NC_051407.1:15465765-15465886 GCF_015228065.2 Penaeus monodon
ATTGCCGAGGCCGTTCGTTCGCCGGTCAAATAAACCCTTGGGGGGTCATTGCGTGGGAGACAAATAAACAGTCATAACCTGAGGGGAAATAACACTCCACCGCTGTATCGGTTATTGTGTT
>NC_051407.1:15466562-15466722 GCF_015228065.2 Penaeus monodon
CTGAGGAGAAGAGAAGAAAGTTGTGAAGTATATATGATAGATAAAAAGAGAAGCCTAGAAAAGAATTGGACGAGAGAAAAGGTAACAATGGAAAAAAGGGCAATAAAGCAGAGGAAAGGAAAAATGCAAACAGAGATAACGATGACAATCCTCCTTTTCG
>NC_051407.1:15466993-15467228 GCF_015228065.2 Penaeus monodon
CCTCGGAAACGCCTTGTTCAAGAACTCGAAAGGAGACAAAGGATTCTACGGTCTCTTGGTGTGTGCTTCTGTCTCCCTCGTTCGTTGCTTTTAATTAGCGTGTGTCTCTCCTTCTCTCCTTTCTTACGGTTCCGAGCTTCTTCCTTGCGTGGTTGGGTTTTTGGTGTTGTAGTTTTGTTGTATTTGTTTTATATGTCTGTCTTTCTGTTACGTTATTTTGTCTGTCTGTTTCTAT
>NC_051407.1:15467623-15467969 GCF_015228065.2 Penaeus monodon
TTGAACGATTTAATTATTATTTGTCTTCGTTCCGTCTTTCATATCTCTCTTGTATTTTATCTTATTTTCTCTCTCTCTTCTTTTTCTGTCTCGTATTTGTGTATTTGTTTTTCTTCTTTCTGTGTATAGTGTTTACTTATGCCTTTTGCTTTATTCTTTTCATGTATTTCTATGTTATTGTTACGGCAATTATTAGCAATAGTCTTCTTAGTTTTATTGTTATAGAAGTTATTTTTGTGGGTGATTTTCGTATCATTATTATCGGCGTTATCATTATAGCTATTCTTTTACTTATCCATCTATGTATTCACCTTTACATTCAGTTAGTAAGCTATACTCTCGTACT